>NW_020175393.1:16178662-16203138 GCF_003031525.2 Neophocaena asiaeorientalis asiaeorientalis
GACTTACATAAAACATACAACTATTTTTAAAAGTGGGCAGACAATCGTTCTGCATCCAGCCTTTTCAGACAGGAAGACCATCTTGAAAAGATAATAAACAAGCATGTATTAAATGTCTACTGTATATATTTTGTACAATGCTAAGAACTGCAACTTAATAAGTTTGAGTCTAGTCAATATAGACCCCCAAAATTTTATTCACAAAGATATAGAGATATATGCACATCACATATATAAATTATAAAGTACATGTATAAATTATATAAATATATTTAAAATATAGGGGCTTCCCTGGTGGCACAGTGGTTAAGAATCCACCTGCCAATCCGGGGGACACTGGTTCGAGCCCTGGTCCGGGAAGATCCCACGTGTCGCGGAGCAACTAAGCCCATACACCACAGCTACTGAGCCTGTGCTCTAGAGCCCGCGAGCCACAACTACTGAAGCCTACACGCCTAGAACCCGTGCTCCACAACAAGAGAAGCCACCACAGTGAGAAGCCCGTGCACCGCAACGAAGAGCAGCCCCCACTCGCCGCGACTAGAGAAAGCCCGCACACAGCAACAAAGACCCAACGCCACCAAAAAATAAATAAATAAAATTATTTTTAATAAATAAAATATAACACCATCAACAAAATAAAAACAATACTATCACTCAGGTTGAGGAGGAATAACAAAGCTCAGCAAGCTGGAGGCATTCTTACCAAGATTTGATGGGGTGGAGGGAAGAAATTACTTTGCCACCTACGTATGCTTTTCCTGTCGTCGGAGGAAATTTACTAGAGTACACACACCATTTAGAATGTCTTCCCAGCCCACACTGCTTTTCTTCGAGATAAGGGCTAACTTAACCACAAAGCTGGATCCCCAGCAGCCCTGTTTGTACAACATGATTCCGCTCAACCATAGCTGATTAGACACAAGAGTTAAATTAAGCCAATCAGACTCTCCTGGTTCTATGGCTTGAAACTGAGAAATGCCTATCAGTGGACCTTTAATATGTGAACTTGGCAGAGCTGGGAGCACAGAGAAAATGAATCCTCGGAGAGAGAAATGACATAGTTCAGGGAAGAGGGTGTTTGAGAGACTGAAAAAGAAATTGTTTGACTCCCGTTTTTGTTTGTTTGTTTATTTGTTTTTATACATGTATTTATTTTATTTTTATTTATTTTTGGCTGTTTTGAGTCTTCACTGCAGTGCACAGCCTTCTCATTGTGGTGGCTTCTCTTGTTTCGGAGCATGGGCTCTAGGCGCATGGGCTTCCATAGTTGTGGCACGTGGGCTCAGTAGTTGTGGCGCACAGGCTTAGTTGCTCTGCAGCACGTGGGATCTTCGCGGACCAGGGCTCAAACCCACGTCTCCTTCATTGGCAGGTGGGTTCTTAACCACTGCGCCACCAGGGAAATCCCCCCCATTTGCTTTTTAACTCTTGTTCCAGTCCTTTCCTGCTGTAATTCCTTCCCTTGGTTTCCCTAAAACCAGGTTTTTCTTAAGCTGGTTCAACTGAGTTTCTATTACAAACCAAGACAGAAACTAGAAAATCTTAGTAAAATATAGATAATAATACAAAAACCCATAATGGTTCCATATCCTCTAGTAATAATATGTATTTGAGCAAAGATCTAATGAATAAATATTTATCATGTACTGATGAATAATGAATAATTTGAAATGAATTTTAAATGTACTAATAGGAGACTAAATAAATAAATTATGGTATATACATGCACTTGAATTCTAACCAAATATTTTTAAATGATATGTACATTGGAAATTTTTCAAAATTAATTGCTCTTCATATACTATCCTCTTATACTTGGCATCAGGTTCATGAGGTTTAACTCAATACTGGTCAAATGTTTAAAAACCTGACTCCTGCAGTTTTTTGCTGTAGCTAAAATGCATTATGACTGTAATGGCCTAGTTCTTCAGGTCAAAGAGAAAACCAATCTGATTCATAGCCATCATCTAATACTCCCCTATGAGGTTCTCATGCTTAAGTTCAGCTTCTTCCAACACCCACCTTTTTTTTTTAGGAAAAAAAGAAAAATAAAGGAAAGGTTACTGTTCTTCTAATCCAGCTGGGAAAGTGAGCATTAATCCTCTTACCTTGATCCTCAGTGAAACATAGACATATAGACACCTCTCTCTGCCCCTCCTTTCATTATTTTCACAAAAATCTCCACTTTGAGGGAATCACAAAATAAATATATGTTGGGGATATCTTAGTCTAGATACAGTCATAGCACTAGACAGTGAGGGATTGTCAGTAAAACAAAGATAATGGACAAGGGTAAATGAAAGAGGTGATACCACAAAATGGATGAAAGAAAAACAATTCTATAATTTTTAAGACTTCAAATTTTTCAAACTTCAAAAACATCAGACAGTCAGCTTCAGAAAGTTGGAAAGTCACTTGCAGAATAAGTCTTTAAAATGTTTTCAATATCAATGTTTTCAGCTGGTCATAATGAAAAGCCCCCAGACCTGAGAATCAGCCATGTCTGTGATCCTTTGACAACCTGCCAACTAGATGATCTTGGACTAGTTACTGAAACCTTCCAAACCTTAGTTTTCTTTAATGTAAATTTGGATAATAGTATCTAAATATATAGGATAGTTATAGGATCCAAGTACAAGATTGCTGTAGAGATTAAAAGAATGGATAAATACCCCAAAAAAGGACTTTCTCTGTGACATTACAAAATTTATATCATTTACATTTATTTGACACCAGTCATATGGCAGATCACCGTTTCTTATACTATCATAAGCTTTTTTTTGTATATACTAATATTTTTGTTGATGTCTTTAATGGCTATTGCCCTTGTAATAACATTACCTAAAATGTTTAACAAGCTTCATTGATCTCTGTCAATTTATTTTAAGCATTAGCTTTATTATTATATTTGATTGTCATGCATCTGTGTATAGACTACAATACATTATATTCATGTGCTTATGGACAAGATACATACTTTAAAAAGCTGTTGACATCAACACAATTTCTATTTTTTCTTATCAAGGGAAAATTGGTGAGAAAGTATTTTAAGTCAAAATACTCACTCCTTTCTCACCATGGGAAAATGCAAACCAGAAAATTGCAACTTAGAGAAGCCTGAACAAATAAATCTTTTTATTTAATAATTTATAACCATTAAAATATTGAATGTGTCCCATTATAGTTAAACTTCTCAAACCACTGTAACTACAAAGAAATCTTTGTGCTCCTAACCCATCCTGTTGGGCTTTGTCACTAAGTCATTCTTTGTTTAACTCTTGGGTTGGGGTTGCTTCCTTCTGAGTCAAGCCATTATTAAAAACATTTGTAACTTCCCAGTGTTATGAATTTACGACTGTCACTCTACTTACGCGACCAAGCATGTATAACTCTACGGATCTTTCTCTTCCTTTGCTTTTAGGTGTTGACAGCACTGCTCTTCAGCCAAATTCAGTCACTTTGCAAAGGTAGAACTCTACAATAATTCTACTGAGTACTCAGGTATGAGACTTTTTGCCACTATGGACAGATGACACAGAGAAGTCAAAGAAATAATAAAATCATGGAAGCAATCAAAATATTGAAAAAAAGGCAGCTGGTTAAATGGTCTGCTCTTCATCCATGTCTCAGGATGTTAGGCAGGATTCAAACACACATAAACGAACAAACAAAAGCTTTAAAAAGGGTAAAAATGTTCAGAATGTATTGTAAGGTGAGAAAACAGGTCACAAAACAGTATTATAATATAGCCCAATTTGGTAATAATAATACTTATAGTTTTTTTAATGTATTTTTTAAACTAGAACAATACACTTCAAATGATTCCAGTTTTATAAAATAACAGGAACAGTATACTCCAAAAGCTTATTTCTAAGAACCAGGATTACGGGTTAATTTTGCTTTCTTCCTTTTGCTCCCCTCACCTGGCCCCCATTATTTTGTATAACAAATGACCATATATCACTTTCATGGTCAGAAGAAAAATGATGTGTGTGTGTGTGTGTGTGTGTGTGTGTGTGTGTGTGTGTGCGCTTCTGCATGGTGTAGATAGATAGATGATAGATGGATAGATAGATAGATGATAGATAAGTAGATAGATGATAGATATATGATAGATATAAAATATGTATTACACACATACAAGGTGGCAGTTCTGAGTTAAGTTCAATACAATATATGGTAAACCTTGAAATTCCTTATCATCAGTACAACAGTATATAAACCAGGACAAATTAATAATTTGTAGCAGGGACTATTCCTTTCCACTAATCAGATGCCTGTGTCTGCTATCCAGGGCACTGGTTTCCAGGTTATCTAAGTACCTAATAAGCTCAATTCATTATCAGCAATCAGTTTGAAAAGCACAGAATATGAATAAAGGGCCTGGATTACCCTGGATGTCAGCTCCTTGAAAGTAGGGCCTTGTCAACTTGTACCCTGCTCTATCCCCAGAGTTCAGCAGTGCCCGGTTCAGAACAGGTACTCAAGAAACATTTGTTGAATGAAGGGCTATTTCACCCAGACCGTGTGGAAGCTGAAGAAATCTCCCTACTTTCTCACATTGTAGACATTCAATGAGCAGATAACTAGTCAGATCCAATGTCTGACCCTCACCTCCAATGTCAGATCTTCAGATCCAGTGTCTGACCCTCACCTCCAGTGTCTGACCCTCACATCCAATGTCACCTTCAGATCCAATGTCTGACCCTCACCTCCAATGTCTGACCTTCAGATCCAATGTCTTATCCTCACCTCCGATGTCACCTTCAGATCCAGTGTCTGACCCTCACATCCAATGTCTGACCCTCACATCCAGTGTCTGACTTTCACATCCAGTGTCTGGCCCTCAGACCCAATGGTTCTCTTTCTCAAAAAAGTTTGACAAACTCTGTCAGATTCTCTTGCCCTGACATTCCTACAAAAGTTAATATTTCATCAATATGCATTGCCACATATATTATTTAATTTACTCCTTTCAATAATCTATGAGTCATATTCTATTGTTACCTCCATCTTGTAGGTATGGACACTGAGACGTGCGTGACATAATTTTCCTAAGGTCACACAGCTAATAAAGTGGGGCTGAGATCTGATTATGGGAATGTCTGATGCCAAACATGTCTTTAACCAATATACTAAACAGGAGCCTCTTATGAGCCCCAGATGGAAATTTTATTTCAAAATGTAATGATAGGAAATACTCCATCTCTTCTTTTTTTTTTTTTCGGTACATTATATTTTTTAATATTTTTTATTAATTTTTATTGGAGTATAGTTGCTTCACAATGTTGTGTTAGCTTCTGCTGTGCACCAAAGTGAATCAGTTTTATGTATACATATATCCACTCTCTTTTAGGTTTCCTTCCCATTTAGGTCACCATGGATCACTGAGTAGAGTTCCCTGTGCTATACAGTAGGTTCTCATTAGCTACTCATTTTATACATAGTAGTGTATATATGTCAATCCCAATCTCCCAGTTCATCCCACCTCCCCTTCCCCCCTTGGTAAGCATAAGTTTGTTCTCTACATCTGTGACTCTATTTCCCCCTTGGTAAGCATAAGTTTGTTCTCTACATCTGTGACTCTATTTCTGCTTTACAAGTCAGTTCATCTGTACCATTATCACTTTTCATATAAGCGATATTGTACAATATTTGTTTTTCTCTTTCTGACTTTCTTCACCCTGTATGACAACCTCTAGGTCCATCCACGTGCCTACAAATGATCCAGTTTCGTTCCTTTTTATGGCTGAGTAATATTCCATTGTGTATATGTATCACATTTTCTTTATCCATTCTTCTAACTCCATCTCTTCTAAGGAATTAGCTAGCCTCTTCCTTGCTGATAATGAAAACGATGTAACTGAGCGTATCTACCTTTTCTCTTTGGCTGACAGGAAGCTCAGAGACAAATGTAAACCTCAACTAGAGTAATTCTATTGATCCCTATGGACTGTGACTTTGGGTTTTCTTTTCCCTGATCTTGACTTTTGACTCTATATTTGCTGCGCCTGATTCATATTTTTTATCTACTTTATTACCTGAATTTTTGTTACAAATCATCTCAAATCCTTCGAAGGATTTTGGAATAAAGGAACATAGCATCACTATTATTGATTTTACTATATTTCCAATCTGTGGAGAAGACACTTCACCAGAGCATCTTCTATATTGTCTAAAAAGAAAAACCAATCAGCAATTTGCTCTGAGTCCACATGTTGTATCTTGTCCTTTAAATACATTCTGCAGTTGTCTGTAAATCATATTAACTTCAAAATTGCTGAAAAGAAAATAAAGCTGATAACTTGATAGCCCAACCTCAGTGTGTGGTTTGGTTTGCTTGTTTAATTTTAGACCTTACTTTTCAGTGACATCCTTTCAGACTTGAAACTTCAGTCATTTGCTGACCTTAATTCTCAGGGTATTAGATGAAGTCAGCATTGCCAAAGGGAAGGCCACCCGTAAAAAAAATTTGCATGTGCCTGCTAATATATAGGGATAGAATTCTAAATGTATTGGTTTGAAAAAAAATGGAAAGTTTTCTGACCCACTTTAAATCAGTGTTTCAGTAAAAGGCTAGTGAGAAACCTACCTAAGGAAGAGGCTTGGTTTCCATGAGGTTAGTATAAGTTATTACTCAAAGGAGAAACTGACATGCTCATCTGATGAGTTGGGCTGTGGATGTTCGTGTAGAGATAGGGGAAACACTGATGGATTGCAGTTGTTTTAAGATGACGTGATGTGATGTGTCTTCCTCCTTGTATGGCTTGGTCTCATCACAGCTTCCAGGTATCACCTCAATGCTTTGAGGCTGGGAAAGATGTGTAAGAGCAAGCCTCATTTACCGAAAAGATGAAGGTGTGGTGCCCTATTGGGGAGTCACCAGGAACAGAATGCCTGTCTATCAAATCCCTCACGTGGATAATGTCATGGCCCATCAACATTCTTTTGACTCCATAGATTAAGTTTGTTTTTTAAAGACGTACAGTTTTGTGATCTGATTCCATCAGATAAAAATAGTCTGGTCTGGGCTAGGACTAGGCTCCTGCAGCATCAAAAATGAATAGCAAAAAAAAAAAATAAAAAAAAAAATGAATAGCAGACGAAAGGTAATTAGTCACTCACAGGAGCTGTTCACAGAGGGTCTTCATCAGGGAAGAACAACCCACCAAGTGTTAGAATGCCCAGTGGTGAAAAAACAGAATTGAAATGTTGAAAAAGGATTCTACCTCTCAGCTCTTAGCCCACACCAGCCCATTAACAATGACTTATTCAGAAGTCCTCATTATTAATCATTCCTTCAATTCCTCATGTCATATAAGGAGGAGAAATTCCTCCACCAGGGATTCCAGAGGAAGCCTGTACCTACCCCTGGAGGATTCCCACCCAACGATTCATTGTTCAGGACGGCCCTCAGAAACATAGCCGTAGTGAACACCTAACAGTGTTGCCCTGGAGAGGAACACTGACACTGTCAGGCTGGTACTAAGATGATATTTCTTATTTAATAAACCATGGCAATTTCATAGACAATAAGTCCTGATTCTTGAAAAACAACAGCTTTAACCTCAGAGCTGAGCCTCTGGTATATAACACTATTAATACTTTGAACTTAGAGATATTATAGATGATCTAGATCTTAAACAACTAGATCTAAATCTGGATATCAGCTAAATCCTGATTTTATCAATGCCCCGAGGCCCTCCAGATGACCCTCTGTTGCAAACGTTCTCCTCTCTCAAAACCATGTCTACCTATTAAGTATCTGACATTGCTTCTTGTCAGTTGGCCCATTTTCAAAATATCAGCCCCCAGATTAAAAACCCAAAAGGATTCTCTGCAGCTACTCATTACCTTCTCTATATTAAATCAAAATCAAGAGAAAAGGAGTTTTCCTTGTGATGTGCACAGCATGAGATAAAATGATACCCATTTCTTTGAGTAGCCATTGTCTTTAAACTATAATATACAATAAGTCCCCTGCATATGAACGAGTTCCATTCCGAGAGCGCATTTTAAGTCCTGTTTGTTCTTAAGGCCAACAAAGTTAGCCTACGTACCCAGCTAACACAATCAGCTATATAGTACTGTACTGTAGTAGGTTTATAATACTTTTCACACAAATAATACATTAAAAAACAAACAAAAAATAAAGAAAACATTTTTAATCTTACTGTACAGCACCTTGAAAAGTACAGTAGTACAGCACAACTGCTGGCATACAGGCACTGGCATCGAGTGAACAGGCAAGAAGAGTTACGGACTGGAGGAAGGAGAGGAGGTGGGAGATGGTAGAGCTGAAGGATTGTCAGCAATAGGAGACAGAGGGCAAGCTGCAATGTCACTCACGCCTGACGTTGATGGAACGCACGTTCACATCTCTGAAAGTTTGCACCTTGAAGGTTCGTATGTAGGGGACTTACTGTACATAAGTCATTAACGGTGGCACAGGGCCTCCTCCTCTACTGAGACCATTGTTTGTTTGTTTTTTAAGGCTGTAGAGTAGAAAAGACAATAGTATCTCGATGGTAACCCCACCACCTAAGCAAGAAGTTTTTTTTACTTAACTTATTTACTTATTTATTTATTTTTTAATTTAAAAAAATATGGAACGCTTCATGAATCTGCGTGTCATCCTTGCGCAGGGGCCGTGCTAATCTTCTCTGTATCATTCCAATTTTAGTATATATGCTGCTGAAGCGAGCACTATTTATTTAATTTTTTAATGACAGTCTTAATTTAAGGGATATATGTTCTTCTATCTCCCACATTGTTCTCTACTATAAGTACAAGGGGATGCTGTTTGATGACCTAATGAGGTCAAGGAGCCTTGAAGATCATTTCCCTAAATCAAGAAGCCCACAGACACTTTACTAGGAGCAGATGAATGCTTGGCTCCCAGGAAGACTTCCCAGCCTCCACTGCTCCTCCTCTGCTCACCTCACCCAGCTCCCAGCTCCCAACTCCCAGGATGCAGTTCCCCGTTACTTTGTGGATATCTGTTTCCCAAGCCCTCCAAGAAGCAAGACTGATAAACTGGGGGAAATCACTAAGCAAAATCATCACCCCTAATTTACTGTCCCTATTTGTTCTTTCACTATTTTCTTTGTCTGAAAACTCAGATAATCAAAGATTACCTGGTGCAAAAACTCATTTTATCGAGAGGGAAACTGAGCCTCAAGGATGTGAAATACCTAAGGGCATGGGTAGTTAATGGCAGAACCACAGTGAAAATAAAAGTGTCCTCTCCTCTAGTGTTCTGGGCACCTAATTTCCAGTCCAGCATTCCTTCTATCTGAACAGACTGCGGTCCAAACCTGAACCAGCTGCCTCTGTAGACAAATACCCTCCTTGCTCTGCACACCATCTTTGTGCTTCTGACTGCTCCTCCAGCTCCAGAGTGTATCTGAGAAACCAGTCCTACTCAAGACTGGGCACACTGAGCTCCAACCACCACCTCAAAATGGCCAGTTTTACACTTTTGTGAAAACCCACCTTGTTTCCCATCCTTATTTCAAAGCTAGGGTTGGTATTTCAAAGGACAGCACACAGGGTGTATTTCACTGGCACAGGAGGCGGGCATAGGCAGGACAACTAGAATCAGCTTTGCCTCTTTGGCCTGCAAACACATTCACCTTGACCTCATCCTTACCAGACAGCAACAAGCAAGAAATCTTCTACTTAAGGATGGTCCAAAACAGGCCACAACCTTGTCACACTACCTTCAAAATGATCAGCTGGAGAGTCAAGGTGTTAGCTCAGTATGGTCACTGGCATGCAATTGGGTCCCAAAAGGAATATTCAAGATTCCAACCTACCCAAATAACATTATTTGTACTTTAATTCAGTCAACATATTGAGCACTTCCTATTTCCTAGACACTGTGTTAGATGATACAAAGACTAATAATAACTGTCTCCAGGTAGCTTCACAGTCTAGCAGGAAAATCAGATACATAAACAAATGACATGCAATATGATAGAAACATGCATGGACAGTTGTGTACCAGAGAAAAACCAGCAACACAGAAGCAATCTGTGAAGACCTATGCTGTATAAAGCCTCACAGGAAGCACCATGGGAGTTACGAAGATGAATAACACACTGGCCTTGAAGGATAACAGTAAAATCTAAAATTGGAAATAAACATATGTCTTAGACATACTTTTTCCAGCCGAATAAAACACAGTACATAATGAAGCAAAAGTTACTAGAGAGGCAGGTATAAGCTCTGTGTTATGGGAGCTGCTCATTTCAGCTAAATGATCAGGAGGGACCTCCAGACTTAGAAGACACATTTGAACCGGAGCTGGAAGGACAAGGCACATTTTGATATAAACTGAGGATGGGAAAGGGCATTTCAGAGACAGTACCTAACAAAAGGCATGCAGGCATTACAGATCTTCCTTGACTTAAGATGGGATTACATTCCAACAAACCCAATAAATTCAAAACATCATGATGTAAATGCATTTAATACACCTTAACCTACCAAGCATCATGGTTTAGCCTAGCCTACCTCAAATGTGCCCAGAACATTTATCTTAGCCTACAGTTGGGCAAAATCATCTAACACAAAGCTTATTTTATAATAAAGTATTGAATATCTCATGTCATTTACTGAATAATGTACTGAAAGTGAAAAATAGAATCGGTGTCTGGGTACAGATGTTGGTAAATATATCGGTTGTTCACCCTCATGATTGCATGGCTCACAGCCACTGCAGCCTCATGAGAGAAGATCATACCACATAGCACCAGCCTGAGAAAAGATCAAAATTCAAAATCTGAAGTACAGCTTCAACTGAATGTATATAACGTTTGCACCGTCGCAAATTTGAAAAATTGTAAGTCAAACCATCGTAAGTTGGGGACCGTCTGTGGAAGGGGAACAATCAGGACCCCATGAGCCCAGGTCACGGAGCGTGGTGGCAGGTAAAGCTGTAAAGGTTGCAGATTTCAGATACTAAGTCAAATAATAATTTAAATGCTAAGGGGTCTGTATTTTGTTCTGAATGCAAGCAAACGATACAAGAAAAGGCACAATCAGAGCCATGCTTTGAGGATCATTATTGCAGGAATGTTGAAGGCGGGTGGAAGGCAACAATTGGGAAGAGCAAATGTGGTTATTAAAACAGTCCAAGTACACAAAGGAACCCATCTACGGAAAAGAAACAGACTCACAGACATAGAGAACAGACTTGTAGTTGCCAAGGGGGAGGGGGTTGGGGAGGGATGAATTGGGAGTTTGGGATTAGCAGATGCAAACCATTATACAGAGAATGGATAAACAACAAGGTCCTACTGCATAGCACAGGGAACTATATCTATATTCAGTATCCTGTGATAAACCATAATGGAAAAGAATATAAAAAAGAATGTGTATATATGTATAACAATTGCTTTGCTGTACAACAGAAATTAAAACAACATTGTAAGTCAACTATACTTCAACTAAAAAACAAAAACAAAACAGTCCAAGTGGGTGAGCAATGAGTTAGAGGAATGGCAGTAGGTCTGGGAATAGGAAATAGATGTGAGAGACACAGATGCTGCTGAGATGGCTACGTGATCACATGTGGAGGAGGGACAGGGGAGCTCACGATGACTCCATGTCTCCAAGGTACATGGTGAGGTCAACACCAGAACCAAGGAAATCAGGAGAAACTGCATCCCACTTCCTCTTCCATCTGTATCTGCTTTGCCTACCAAGGTCATCCATCTACCATCGCCACTGAGATTTCAGCTGCTCATGGCCTTCCTCACTGATCAGTCAGGGTCTGTCTACCCAAGAAAACACCTCACTGCGGAGAACGGGCAGAGACAGGGTGACACGTCACCAGCCATGTCTGCATCCACTGACCCCTCTTTTTTTTTTTTTTTTTGCGGTACGCGGGCCTCTCACTGCCGTGGCCTCTCCCGCTGCAGAGCACAGGCTCCGGACGCACAGGCCCAGCGGTCATGGCTCATGGGCCCAGCCACTCCGCGGCATGTGGGATCCTCCCAGACCGGGGCATGAACCCGTGTCCCCTGCATCGGCAGGTGGACTCCCAACCACTGCACCACCAGGGAAGCCCCCTGACCCCTCATTTTATCAACCCTGGGATAGACCTCAATGTTTCCGAGGAGGAGCCATCCTCAAGGACCTGAAATCGAAGTTCACCTCACTTAGAAAGTGGAGAGAAAAATAAGGAGGAACCATCTCCTTCTGTCTTTCCTTCTTTTTTTTTTTTTTTAACGATTTTTTTTTGATGTGGACCATTTTTAAAGTTTTTATTGAATTTGTTACAATATTGCTTCTGTTTTATGTTTTGGTGTTTTTGGCCCAGAGGAATGTGGGATCTTATCTCCCCAACCAGGGATCAAACCCACATCTCCTGCCTTGAAGGCAAAGTCTTAACCACTGGACCACCAGGGAAGCCCTATCTCTCTTCCCTTCTTATCCCCCTTTCCTCTCCTCCTTTCTTGTTATCATTGTCTGCTCTTGCCTGCCCTCCTTTTCTCTACCCCCACCTTCCTGCAGTCTCTACCTCCATTTTCATTCCTCTCTTTGTCCAGTTACATTTCCCCACTCCTTCTTCCTCCTGAGGAATTGCGTGAGTTAACAAGTTGCTTGGTAACATGCAGTGTTAGACGTGCCTTTGATAGTAAATCTCACGTCTCTTGAACCTAGTTATTTGTTCCTCAAGCAGAGCAGACATTCAACAAAGCAGGCATTAAATCGATGAAATAATATGTCCTGTCATCATGAAATTATGTATCCATTTTTTGTTTGTTTATATGGTGAGACCATGGGTAGTTTCTGGAACGGTCTCCACCACATCTGGCTAGGGAATCTGGTGAGGAAAGGAGTTATCAAATGGGAAATCAAGGCATATGACCAAAGAAGACTTGAATGTGAGGTCAAACTTTTATTTCCCCACGAGCCATTAAAATAGAAGATATCTCTTAACGGCAGTTTCACGCACGCTCATAAATAAATGGTTTCTGTGTTTCCACTCAGCTTCTGACAAGTCATAGTTCCTTGAAGAATGAAGAGAAGACATAGTCTTTAGAAGCATAAATTTCTGTCCTTCCCATTTTCCTCCAGAAGCAGATTATTGCCCGTCATGAAGGGGAGGTTTTTCTCTGACCTCATTTGGGGATGGAACTTTTAACCAAAATGGTGTCACCCCTGAACTCACTCCTACACGCCAACGTAAGTGACCACAGAAGGAGAAAGGCCCTATAAAGAGAGAGAAGGTAGCGCTACACTTTGTCCATCTCGCAGCAAGCACAAGCTCATCCACTTACAGTGAACTGGGAGAAACTACCATGGCTCGTGTGAGAACTTCATCCGTGGTGAGTCCCGCACTAACGTGCAATGCTCTCGTCGATTCGGGCCAGATAATATTTCTGGACTGCAGGCATGAAATCCTGGATTCTAGCTATGGAAATCCAAGAATACTGTCTACGTAGGATGGGAAATGAAACCCTTGATAGATACTTGTCATTGTATAGCATTTTCAAGAACTGGTACACATCAGTTTGAAAGGTGAGATTAAAAATGAAAGATAGCTATACTGGGGCTAAACCACACAAGAAGTGTCACACGATGCTGTGCTCTAAGAAAGAATGCTTATTGAAAATCTGTTTCCCTGAGTACAAGGGATTTAATATAATTCTCCCATTTTTCTTCAATCCAAAATGAGATGGGTCACTATCCTTGAGGATTTAATAAGTTGTGGCAGTGACTTTTCTTTCCATTATTCTATTATTATACTATAGTCTTGGTACGCTAACCCTATTTATTCTAACTAGACATAGATGTATAGATGGTATAGGTGTGGTTTAGAGTAAACGGTCTTTATGTTTTTAAAATATTTAAGTTAAAACGTCTTTTTTGAAACCCAATTTGATTACCGAATCAGTATATGTAAATTTAGAAAACCTGGGAAATATACCTAAGAAAAACATAAGGGGGGGGTCCATTTTGGATTGGATGTTTGCCAGTGGTACCAACAGAATTTTTAACTGATACCACATGGATTTTCTACAGCCCTTTATTTCTAAGGTGTACATTTGATTTCACATAGGGTTTCACAGAATGCACGGGGTGGGATCGATGGTGCAGGAGGACATTTCTTCCTAGAAAATCAAGGTCATTACCATCCCAGTGACCTGAGAGTGATGCATGTACTGACAGGTTGATGACTTGCCATCTTCACTAAAATTACTGCCAGCCAATGAATAATGTGGTTTTTCTAAGTCAGAAAAGAAAAGTGTTCAAGACTGGTAGAAATGCCATCCTAATATTATTTTATTCATCTAACCAGCTTTTCATTTAACAGACCTGAAAATTTCGTATAGATTGTCCTTGTCCATAGCATGTTCTCAACTATCAGCAATTCCATCATCACCAACCACACTTTGTTGACAAAACCCATGTAGCACTAACCCAGTTTCCCACCTCTCTCTCATTTCCCACCCAGTTCCAGTCACTGCTGCTGCTGCTGAGTCTGGTGGCTCTTGTGAAGGCAGGAATCATAATCCCACAAAGTCCAGGCTGCCCGCATGTTGAGGACAAGAACTTCCCCCAGTATGTGAGGCTCAACCTAAACATCCTTAACCAGAAAGTGAATTCCAGAAGACCCTCCGATTACTACAAACGCTCCACCTCACCTTGGACTCTCCAGTAAGTAAAAGTCCCAGATAAAATCTCTGTATTCTTCTACCTTGTATGTATCAGACTGCCAGTTAAATCACCTTGAGAATGGTATTACTCAGAATCATCCGTCAAAACTGGAAGGGCCATTGTGTAAACCAATGATTCTCAAGCTTTCATTCTACAGATTGCTTTGCTACAGCACAGCTCTCCCCAGCCCCCATAACACCTATTCTACTAGTTCTCATTGCCCCAGAAATCCATCCAAATGAACGGTGGTCATCATTCTCATATTTATGACCCCCCAAGTCTGTTGTTTATTTATTTTAAAAAGAAATAGACATTTATTGTAGGAGATTAGTGCTTGAATTCTCTTTACCAGAGCTCCCAGAGAAGATGTGTTGAAAATAACTATTAATTAACTGGAATTTTTGTGCTTTTTTGGTTGTATTAACACTGGGAAAATACAGCTTGAATACCAGTGGAAGAAGTATCATTCTGGGTATTTCCACCCTTTTTTGAGTTAGACAACATCCCCAACAGACCAATATTTGCTGCGTCCTTAGTACATCTAGTATTTAGATGGATTAAGTACAAAATGTATTTTGATAATTTGATTTTAGGCAAATAATCCTCAGTTGTATGGAGCCTACAGAGTCACCTGACTGTAGGGTTTCTCGTCTTCTTACTTCTACTTACTAAGAATAGTTCAAATAAATGAATTCAGAAGTCGAAGCAAATTATTCACTCAGCTGGAGGGGAGAGAGAAGGTTATAAAGGGGCTTAAGATTTTGTTTGCAGCCCTTCATATCAGCCGTGGGCTCTGTTCCGTCAGTGTGCTGTCAGATAAAATTTGAGTGCATTCTCTGCTTCAAAGACAGACTTCATTAAGTCAGATTAACAGATATCTTGTTTCTATACTAGTCCTTTAGTCTTTTTTCATCTATCAAATGTACCCTAAAGAAATTAACCTTTGTGTCAAATTTAAATCCTTTCTGTGGTTTCAGTCTATCTTCTTTTGTGTATGCCAGAAATTGGGGAAAACTAATCATTGTCTTTTTTTCTATAACACTTCACGGGCTTCGAAACACAAGTTTTCCCCAAACTACTTCTTTTTCAGACTAACAGCACTTAGAGAATTCACAATGCCTATCATTTGCTCCCCTGTGAATCTGTCTCCCTCTGTTTATTCCTGTTTGATTTCCTTCCTGCTCTACCAGGAATTCACTTTCTTCCTGGCTTTTGTCTCCCTTGCAGCCGCAATGAGGACTCTGAGAGGTACCCCTCTGTGATCTGGGAGGCCAAGTGCAGCCACTTGGGCTGTGTCAATGCTGAAGGGAAGGTGGACCATCACATGAACTCCGTCCCCATCCAGCAAGAGATCCTGGTCCTGCGAAGGGAGCCTCAGCACTGCCCCCACTCCTTCCGGCTGGAGAAGATGCTGGTGGCCGTCGGCTGCACCTGTGTCACCCCCATTGTCCGCCACATGGCTTAAGAGCTTCCGGACTGACCCCCACTCCCCAAATCAGTTAGGCTTTCTGGGGATTAGACCCAGCCCCATTTCTGACCCAAATCACCAGGGTTCTTAGTTCATCCAGTGGAAACTCCAGAGGGAACACTGGTTTAGAGATGGAATCTGAACCATTTTTCCCTTTCCCCAAGAAGGAAGTTTTAGACTGAGTACCAATTTGCTTCTTGTTTGCTTTTCTAAGGGCTTTAAGTTATTTATGTATTTAATAGGCCCCAAGATAACTCTGGGGCATGAGATTCCATTTTAATGAATTACATGCCTTATTTTGTATTTTTTTAAGACAAGATTGAAGACTTGGGAATTTTATTATTTAAAAGGTAAAACCTATATTTATATGAGCTATTTATGGATCTATTTATGTTTCTTAGTCTTTAGAGAAAGGTGAAATATATGAGTATCTGTACTGCCTAGGGAAATCCTAGATAGGATTAAATAGCAGGTGAAAATTTCTGAGTTTGTACTGCATATGGCTACAGGATTTTCTTCTCATTGTCTCTTAGGAGTGCATGACATGGCTGAAAAGAAAGACTAAACCTAGTTTCATATTTATTACCCTAACTTTGTAAATTGTTCAAGTTTCACAAGAGAGACGGCAAGTCTAACTCTGCTCTGTTAAACTCTTGTAATAAAAACAATTGATAATAATAAAGTTTGGGAAGAAAACTCATTTCCTTATTTGTTTTCTCATTAAGAGGACTTCCGAGGGCTTCCCTGGTGGCGCAGTGGTTGAGAGTCCGCCTGCCGATGCAGGGGACACGGGTTGGTGCCCCGGTCCGGGAAGATCCCACATGCCGTGGAGCGGCTGGGCCCGTGAGCCATGGCCACTGGGCCTGCACGTCCGGAGCCTGTGCTCCGCATCGGGAGAGGCCACAACAGTGAGAGGCCTGCGTAACGCAAAGAAAAAAAAAAAAAAAGGACTTCCGTGAGCTCAGCTCTTTCATATTTGGAAGGGTGTGCAAATTTATCAATAGAGCAAAACAAAGCATGCCTTTGAGTAGCAACAACCTCCACCCACCCCAAGTCCAAGTTCTCAATGTTATTCAAGACAATACAGGATGGAGGCCCGCATACTATTAGCCAATGCTGTGGACACGTGCACTCTGGAGCAAATTAAGCAAATAAAAATAATGGCCCTGGGAAAATGACATGTCATTTTTAAAGATCGTATGGGGGGAAGAAAAAATCCTCCCGAAGGTATGACCTGAGGTTTGACAGGAAGGAGGAAGTTCTGGGAGGAGACATTGTTTTCAGACTAGAATGGCAGTGTCTCCCCAAGCTCAGTCTGCTTTTGAAGATTAATGTCAACCAGAGATCTAGAAAGGAACATTTCTCTCTTGCTCAGGTCATACCCCTAGGACAACCTCTCCTGCCCTCGGCCTCTGATTCTGTGCACCCCAGGACACAGAAAAGAGCCACCGGGGCAAAACAAACTTCAAGCATGAGAAAAGTTCAGCCCAAGTAAAATAAAAACTGAACCATATTCAATTCCAGAGTAGTTTCAAGTTTCAAGTCATAACCATTTTCCCCAATCATGGCCCAGCGTGTCCTACTTGCCCTACTTCTGGGTGCCCCTGAGAACTCTCAGGCTGGACCCACAGGCTCCCTGCTTCTCGAAAGACCATCTTCTGCAATATTTTCTTCTCGAAACTCCAGCCGTACCCAGAGGGCCATGGCTTTTCTCTGCTTCTTTTCCAATTCCAAACCCAGGGGTCATCTTCTCCAGCCCCGCTCCTTCCAGTGTTCTTGTGCCCTGAGATCTTGAGTCTCATGACCAACTCCCATCATGGTTTCCACACAAGAGATTCACAGGCAGCTGCCACTGACAGTTTCTCACAGTCTGTGCTTTAAAACCTCTCCCTGCTGTTCACTTCTCACTCTTCCTTGAATGGTAGTGGTGAAAATAAAACCGTGTTTTTCCTTTGGGACGGAGAGCAAGAAAAGGACATATACATCCACAGTCCTGAACCATGATTTCCCACTAGACTATATTCCTGGGAATTTTGAGGGTGGGAAGAGGGAGTTGCTTTCCAAGCCTCTTCTCCCTGATGTGGGTTGCTTTTATTCTCCCTTCATTTTCCCCAGTTAGCACCATCATTCACCCCATCATCTCTGCTAGAAATCTGCGAGGCATCCCTGACTCTTCCCTCTTCCTCTCTCTCACTCCCGACACCCACAAATCCCCAACCTCATTGTTTCACTTCTTGAAAATTCTCAAATTAACGCCCTCCCTGCCCAGGTTCAGGACTTCATCTTTTCTCATTTCCCTCCTGCTATTGGAACAGCTTCCTGCCTGTCGTTGCTGCTGATCTACCCTCCAACATCTATCTATGGCACAAAATCAGACATGACAAAAGACACCCTCTGTAACCTGGCCCTGGCCGTGCTCCTGCTTTATCTCATGCTGCTTCCACCTTGATGTTTCACCCTGCAATCTTCACTGCCACTCTGTTCTTGACCTCCGTGCCTGTGTCATGCGGTCCGCTCTACCTGTATACCTTTACCACCTTCTCCCTTCCTGCTCCTCTATTCATACCGTGCTGGTATGGTCTGAGTGTCTGTGTCCCCCCAAAATTCACATGTTGAGTCCTAACCCCAAAAGTGATGGGACTGAGAGGCAGGATCATTGGGAGGTGATTAGGTCATGAATGAGATTAGCGCCCTTATTAACGAGACTCCAGAGAGCTCCCTCTCCCCTTCTGGCCAGGTGAGGACACAACGAGAAGTCCTGGACCCAGAAGAGAGCCCTCACTCAATCATGCTGGCACCTTGATCTCAGACTTCCAGAACTGTAAGAAATAAATTTCTCTTGCATATAAGCCACCCAAAATATGTGATATTTTGTTACAGCAGCCCAAATGGCCTAGGACACCTGCCCTCTGCACTCTGCCCTACCCCCACTGCTCTACCCATTCTCTCCACATAGGTATCATCTCCTTTAAAGAGCCTTCCTGGACCTATCACTCCAGCAATCCCAAATTAAGTCTCTCTCTTCTGGGCTTCAAAAGCACTGTGGGTATCACTTATCACTACTCTTACATACGATATGAGCTCTTTCTTTTAACCAGTTGGTGGTCCCTTGAGAGCCAGCCCATCAGCACCTGACCTGGCACATAGCAGACAGTCAACATTGAGGTAAACTTTGAACCAGTTGTCCAGAGACACCTCAAAGTCAACAGACAAAACTAAAGTCATGAGCTCTATTCCCAAACTAGCTTCTCTACTGCCTTTTTTATCGACTCAAATGATATCACCTGTTCATCTGAGCGAAAAACCTAGATTTCTCTCTGTCACTCACTCCTCTCATCCAACGAAGAACAAATCCCTCATCAGTTGTCCCGTATCCTCTCCCTCCTCCCTAACTCCAGAGTCATGTTTAAAGGGGTACTGTAAAGGGGGACTTCCCTGGTGGCACAGTGGTTAAGAATCCGCCTTCCAATGCAGGGGATAGGGGTTCAATCCCTGGTCAAGCAACTAGATCCCACATGCATGCCACTACTAAGAATTTGCATGCCACAACTAAGGAGCCCGCCTGCCACAACTAAGACCTGGTGCAACCAAAATAAATTAATTAATTTTTAAAAAAAGTTGCACTGTAATGGGATCCTAACTGGTCTCTCTGCTTAGCTTCTTATAGTTTATAATTCAATGTCTCTCAGCTTCTTGGGGAGTCTAGTCAGGGTAAGTAATTAAGAGCTGTTGCAACAAGCAAAACTCAAATAAACAATGTTTATTGCTTGCTCAGGTTACTATCCCCCAGGGGTCGTCAGGGAGCTAGGCTCCACTCAGACATTCAAGGACCCAGGCAGATAGAGTTTCCCCCTCCTTGTAGCAGAACCAGAACTGCACTGTCTCATCCTGTAGCCACCAAGCACATGTGGCTGTTGAAACCTTGAAATGTGGCTCATCCTAACTGAGTTGTGTTATAAGCGTAAAATACATACTGATTTCAATGGGTTTTTTGTTATTTTTGAGAGTAATTCTTTGCAAGAGCTCAATTATCAGTTTTCTGAGTCATAATTTTAATGTGTGGCCCACATGGAGAGGGTGCTAACAGTACACTTAGCATGTATCTTTCCTAGGTACAAAGCACGAACAGGTAGTGTATAAGATATTAGGGAGATTGTGAAAATATTCTTAATATTTTGAGGGGGTTAAGGCAGTGGAATGGTGAGATACTTGTTTTTCATTTTGGTTCCTTAGTTCTGGGGATCTGACATTTTCCTTTATTCTTAAAAAAATTGAGATGTAATTGACATATAACATTGTGTTAGTTTATTTGATATATGTATATATTGCAAAATGATTATCACAATAAGTTTAGTTAACATCTATCATCACACATAATTACAACTTTTTTTCTTATGATGAGAGCTTTTAAGATCTATTCTCTCGGCAACTTTCAAATATGCAATATGGTATGGTTAACTATAGTCACCGTGCTATGCATTATATCCCCAGGACTTATTTATCTTATAACTGGAAGTTTGTACCCTCTTACCATTTTCACCCATCCCAATATTTTTTTAAATGTAAAATATCTTGCTAGTTTTTAAGTGAATCTGAAAATTGGGTTTAGACCAAATTAATTAAAAGAGACCATATTCAAATATATTGAACTTTTAAAATTTTTAGAAGTAAAGAAGATATAAGGCTCACACCTAGGAGGAAAATACAAAATACCAAATCAGGAACCAAAATTATATTGATGTCAAACTTTTCCACATTGAACACCAGGAAGTAATGGAGTAAAATCTTCAAAGCCCCAAAGGAGAGAAAGTACAGATCAGACAGCAGGTGCTCTGACAAGCCTTCTTTGACCACCAATTGATACATTTGTGACATGTTATGGAGTTATGCACTTAAGAGTTGCACATTTCTCTGTATGTATGCAATGGTTCAATACAAATTTTGCTTAAGAAAAAAAATGTCTAACGTGTAGCTTCTCTCTCTCTCGCTCTCTCTCTCTCTCTCTCTCTCTCTCTATATATATATGGAATCTTCTTTATCCATTCATCTGTTGATGAGCACTTGGGTTGCTTCCATGTCTTGGCTATTGTAGATAGTGCTGCTATGAAAATTGTGGTGCATGTATCTTTTCAAATTACAGTTTTTGTTTTTTTCTGGATATATGCCCAGGAGTGGAATTGCTGGATCATATGGTAGTTCTTCTCTTAGTTTCTGTTTCTGGTTTTTTGGTTGTTTTCCTTTTTACTTTTTATTGGAGTATAGTTGCTTTACAATGTTGTGTTAGTTTCCGCTGCACAGCAAAGTGAATCAGTTATATGTATACATGTATCCCCTTTTTATAGATTTCCTTCCCATTTAGGTTACCACAGAGTACTTTTAGGTTTTTAAGGAACCTCCATACTGCTTTCCATAGTGGCTGCACCATGAGGTGACGTGAGGACACAGCAAGAAGATGATCTAGGAAGCAGTCCTCTGCCAGACCTTGATCGTGGTCTTACCAGCCTCCAGAACTGTGAGTTTCTGTTGTTTATAAGCCCTCTAGTCTCTGGTATTCTGCTATAGCAGCCCAAATGGACTAAAACATCACAGAATAGTTCAAGTGAGGGGTTCCTGGTCGGTGAGCATGCCTCCTTCCTGAGGAGATTCAGGAACCCAGTCTCTTTTTCATTTCACGAATATAAGGGGTATTGGGAAATGAGATCCCTGGATGAGCAGATGCATCCCAAATACAACTCTGCACTGGCCAGCTCTGCTTCACTGGCCCCAGCGCACAGCTCGCAGTGTCTGCGAAGCCTCACTGCTGCCCTCCCCGGATGTTCCTGCAAACCTTCCAGGAAGGTGGAGCCAGACCATGAGCAAAATATAGAACACGGCTCCTGGGAGCCTCCCGCAACAGTGGGAATGATGTTCTCCCCTCATCAGCCAGGTTTGTGTTCACCACCTGGTTTTCCAAAACTAAGCAATATATCGTCTAAGCATGCAAATATAAGTGTGATACTATAGAGGACTATAGAGAAAAGCAAGACCAACATGAACACCAACGTCAGGATAGTTGTTCCTTCTAGAGGGGAGGGGAGGAGCATCTGGGCAGCAAGTCCTGGCAATGTTTCACTTCTTAACTTGGGTAGTGTTTGGATTTTGTTTGTCTTTATTGAACTCTTTAAATTGTACACATACATTTTATTCATTCTTTTGCATATATGATGCATTTCACAATTAAAATTTTTAAAAGGTACAGAAAAAAGGGGAAAAAGTGATAGATGCAGCTACACAAAACTGTAAATCTTCAATAGGTTAAAACATTAAACTGAAAGGCAAACAACAAACTGAGAAAATATCTGTCAGGAATACTGCAAGAGGTTAATATCTGGACTATGAGCCTCAGTACTAGACACACTCCCACCTCTGGAACTTTGCTCTTGCTCTTCCCTTCGCCTGACACACTCTTCCACTGAAAGCCTCACGAACTTCCCTCCCCTTATTCAAGTCTTTGGGCAAATGTCACCTTCTCAGTGAAGGCATCTCTGAGCACCCTGGCACTCCCTCTGCAACTTCCCTGATTTATTTTTCTCCATGGCATTCACCTCCTCCAAATATACTATTTCACATATTTATTCTGTCTTTGTCTATCTCTCCTCACTAGAATGGAAGCCCCTTGAAGGCAGGAATGTTTGTCTGCTTTGTTCAATGCCGTATGCCCAGCGTCCGGAACAGCGATTTCCTCCTTATAAATGCTCACTAGACATCTGCTGACTGAATGATTATGAAAAGCTCACGTTAAATTTTTTGTATTTATTTTACTGAAGTGCAGTTGATTTATAATGTTGTGTTAGTTTCAGGTGAACAGCAATACATATATATGTATAATTTTTCAGTTATATGTATATGCATAAGTATGTATAATTCAGTTATACATATATATGTATAATTGTTTTTCAGATTCTTTTCCCTTGTAGGTTATTACAAAATATTGACTATAGTTCCCTGTTCTATACAGTAGGCCCCTATTGGTTATCTATTTTATATATAGTGGAAAAGTTCACATTAATTGATAAGACAAGCATTAAGAACATCTACTCAAAAGACAGAAGATACAAACTAACAACACAATAAGGCATCAAAATGTCTTTGAAGCACATGTGGAAATATTTACTATCACTAAGAAATAAATTCACGTTAAACAATTACCTATCTTTTGCCTATCGAAGTAGCCAAGTTTATCTTAACTATAGTAATGTTGGCAAGAATGTGCCAAATTGAGCAATTATTCACTGCTAATTAGTGTAAAAGTATACAACATCCTGAAAAGCAAGTTCACAATTTCATTCAAGAAACTTAAAAATATTCATGCTCTTTGGACCACTAACTACTCTTCTAGAAAGTTATCAGAGCAAAATAACTTTAAAATATATTAATAAAACTGTGCACAAAATTATCACAGCTTATCATAAGTATCAAGAAAACTTTTGAAATGTTTAAAATGTATTCTAAATACTTGGGTAAAAATTAGGATGAGAGAGAGAAAATAATTCAATTATCGAAAATAAGCTGGACTTCCCTGTTGGCTCAGTGGTTAAGAATCTGCCTGCCAATGCACAGGACACGGGTTCAAGCGCCTGGTCCGCGAAGATCCCACGTGCCGCGGAGCAACTAAGCCCATGCGCCACAACTACTGAGCCTGCGCTCTAGAGCCCGTGAGCCACGACTACTGAAGCGCGCGCGCGCACCTAGAGCCTGCGCACCGCAATGCAGAGTAGCCCCCGCCCTCCGCAACTAGAGAAAAGCCTGGGTGCAGCAACGAAGACCCAACGCAGCCAAAAATTAATCAATTAATTAAGTAATTTTTACAAAAGGAAATAAGGTATTAAAAAACAAGAAGGAAATATTAAAAATACAGGAATAAAAATACTAACAGGAATTACTCTGGGTCATGGGGAATGGATAATTTTCATGTTTTCTTTCTAATTTCTCATTTTAAATGAACATCTATTTCTTTTTAAATAGGGATGCCTTTATGGTCTGAAAACTGGCAGCTTTAAAAATAATGGTTGGGCTTCCCTGGTGGCGCAGTGGTTGAGAGTCCGCCTGCCGAAGCAGGGTACACGGGTTCGTGTCCCGGTCCGGGAAGATCTCACATGCCGCAGAGCGGCTGGGCCCGTAAGCCATGGCCGCTGAGCCTGCGCATCCGGAGCCTGTTTTCCGCAACGGGAGAGGCCACAACAGTGAGAGGCCTGCACACCACAAAAAAAAATAAAATAAAATAATGGTTAAAAAATAAATAAATAAATAAATAAATAAATAAATAAAAATAATGGTTGTTTTATAATTTGAG
>NW_020175393.1:16203604-16252140 GCF_003031525.2 Neophocaena asiaeorientalis asiaeorientalis
AGGGCACGAACCCACGTCCCCTGCATTGGCAGGCGGGCTCTCAACCACTGCGCCACCCGGGAAGCCCAATAATTTCCATTTTTAATGAAATAGTATAATGAATGGGAAATATGAGATTATATGAAAATGGCTCTAAGAAAGAGTCAGTATCTGAAACCTGGAACCTCAGACCAAAAAAATAAAATAAAATAATGTAAAATAATATAATATAATATAATATAAGGTAAATAAAATAAAATAAAACTTTAAAATACCCAGGCCACCATGATCATGGCCACTGAACCCCCTTGTGGCAGGAATGCCAAGTAGGGAAACAGTAAGGTAAGAATCCACTCTAGCTGGGAAAAAAAACTGCAAAATTAACAAATAATACAGTCTAAAGACATAGTTCCATGTTCAAAACATCAGGAAAAACATGTCACCCATACAAAGCAACACTGAAATAAACACATGGCTTCATTCTTTTTATGCTGTTGCGTCTGTCCCCTGGGATTGAAACCTGCCGCCATAGGTATTGTTTTACACCACCATGAAGGAGCCATCCATGTTGAAGGCACAAATTATCTACTTTGGGGCATAAATTACCCAAATGGACTATTTATCTTTATCAGTTTAGATCATCACTGCCGTATCTCCATCATATGCTCAGCCTTGTGGTACCTCAGATGAAAAATAAATTCGTCAGGATCAAAAACAAGATATGGTGGCAGTTTAGGTGGAGGTGGGGAAATGAGGAAATTGGCTTCAGAAGCTTTTAAGTATCAAAACATCACAAATCGAAATGCTAAGGTAACAATAGTAGTTTTCCACCTCTCACATCGGGAAAGGGTTTTAAACATTACAACATCCACTTTAATCAAGTTTTCCCTACCATCATTCCCCCGAAACGGTTCCTGTCACCAACACCGGCCTCAGCTTTAGTACTTTTGTGACATCAAGCATGTTTTTAAATGTCCCTAAACCTTCACCCAGAAAAAGAAATTTGAGCTGTGCCTGGGCAAAGTTTCAGAGTAGCTGGAGAAAGAAGTGATCAAAGCAATTGAAGGCTTAGGAAACTGATAGACAGGGAGAGAGAGAGAAAGAGAGAGAGAGCAGGGACATGGCATGGGGTCTTCCTGTTTCTTTTACCACAAAGGCCCATTTAGAATCCAGGTTCAGAAGCTCAGAGCCTATCACAAAAAGAGCACTGAGGAAGGCTGGTGCTAACATCAACAAGAGAGGCCTGGAGGCTTCCAGGGTGGTTGCTTGTCTTTGTGATTCCTCACATCCTCAGGCATCCACTACCACCAGGTGTACAACTTAGGGCAGAGCTGACAAGGTCAATTCTCAAAGCGTGGAGCTCTTTAATGGTGATGGAGGGGAAATCAGTGTATGTCTGTGGTTAAGAGCAAGCAGCCTTCAAAGGCTCCTCTCAAAGGTGATTTGTATCTCACTGCCTCCTGCTAGAAGACCACAGGTTGGTTACCCTCATGAGTTCCTGGAGGAAGTAACAGAACACGTGGTTTGCACATACCCAGATGTGTGCCAAATAGGGATGATGGTGATGGTGACAGGGATGGCAATAAGATTTGCTCCTAAACTAACATTGATTGAGGACACCTGGGTCACTGAGCCTGCATTAATATCTTGGAAGAGGAAGGTTAAACGGCTGACTCATTCACCTTTACCTGCCCAGGGCCTTCCTGGAGGAGAAGGACCTTAGCTGACTGAGTCTTACTGGATGATTACAAGGAAAATTATGAAAGCTTATGTTGGAAGAAAGTTTGAACAGTCTTCCAGTCCATTTCTCTGTCAAAAGATAAGAGAAAGTGATACTATGTATGAGCAAAAACATTACGAAGATTAGTTTTAGACAACTTCAAATATAGACCTACCCCAATCCAGGGATTATTACCCAAAAATGCAAGAAGTCCTTCTCATGCCCAACTGAAATCTTTCTATCTTGAATTGGGACCATGCACCATTGTATAAAAATTCATTACAACTATTACTAAAATGGAGCAGGACCCTATGATCCTTGTCCCCCGGGTCCTCTGCCTGCCTTTTGTCCGTGAAAAAACTTTAGCCAAAGAATAAGTTTAATCAGAGAAGTGAGAACATGCAGAAACAAAGGAAAATAGTCAAAGGAGACCAAATAATAATAGTTTAGTCATTAAGCATAGTCAAGGACCTTTAGTTCCTTCTCAAGGGCTACAGATAATATCCTGAGCCATATCCTTTGAAAAGCTGTCTTATAGACACTGAAACCACCGCCAGGTGGAAGAAGTTAACTACGTGATGACCAGACTGTAGCCATGACGTAAGCTGCCACAATTCCAAGAACTGGCCTCGAGGAAATGGGAACAACCGACCCTGGAACTGAAGGCTAACTGTACTTAAAACTATCAAGATGACGCAGGTCAGACCAGCGATGACCGATTTCAAGATGACGGTCAGAGCTGACGGTGCTGTTTCTGCATGGAGCCCCCTTCCTCTGTCTATAAAAGCTCTTGCCCCCTGATTGTCGGGGGCATGGGGAGTCGGCCTATAGACAGGTGTCCGCCCTGCCCCTCCCACCGACCCGGGTGCCAGCATCCAAAATAAAGTAAACTTTCCTTTCCACCAATCTGACCTCTTTAATGGCTTTTGAGCGGCGAGCAGCTGGACCCCACTTTCGGTTACATTACCTCATTATCAGGGGGGATGATATGGGATGTCAAATAAGCCACAATAACCTTACTTTTTAATTAAGAAAAAAATGGGCAGAAGACCTAAATAGACATTTCACCAAGGAAGACATACAGATGGCCAAGAGGCACATGAAAAGATGCTCAACAGCACTAATCATTAGAGAAATGCAAATCAAAACTACAATGAGATATCACCTCACCCCGGTCAGAACGGTCATCATCAAAAAGTCTACAAACAATAAATGTTGGAAAGGGTGTGGTAAAAAGGGAACTCTCCTGCACTCTTGGTGGGAATGTAAATTGATACAACCACTATGGAAAACAGTATGGAGGTTCCTTTAAAAACTAAAAATAGAACTACCATATGACCCAGCAATCCCACTACTGGGCATATACCCTGAGAAAACCATAATTCAAAAAGGGACATGTACCACAATGTTCATTGCAGCACTATTTACAATAGTCAGGACATGGAAGCAACCTAAGTGTCCATCGATAGATGAATGTATAAAGAAGATGTGGCACATACTACAATGGAATATTACTCAGCCATAAAAAGAAATGAAATTGACTTATTTTTAGTGAGCTGGATGGACCTAGAGTCTGTCATACAGAGTGAAGTAAGTCAGAAAGAGAAAAACAAATACCGTACGCTAATGCATGTATATGGAATCCAAAAAAAGAAAAAAATGGCACTGATGAACCTAGTTGCTGGGCAGTAATAAAGATGTAGACATAGAGAATGGACTTGAGGACACAGGGTGGGAGAGGGAAGCTGGGCGAAGTGACAGTAGCATCGACATATATACACTACCGAATGTAAAATAGTTAGCTAGTGGGGAGCAGCCACATAGCACAGGGAGATAAGCTTGAGGGGTGGGATAGGGAGGATGGGAGGGAGGCTCAAGAGGGAGGGGATATGGGGACATATGTATACATATGGCTGATTCACTTTGGTGTACAACAGAAACTAACACAGTATTGTGAAGCAATTATACTCCAATAAATGTCTATTTAAAAAAATAAACGCACACCACTGATTCAGGAATAATGCAGTGTTGGTCTTAATGACATCAGATAATGATATAATACTATGTTAAATTCTATTCAATAAGTGCGTATTGCAAAGTGGCATTACCCTTTCAGGAAGGTCTATGGAAATTTAAATGGAGCAAGAACTTCAAAGAAATCATTATCAGGAAGAATTCTGGAGCTATAAGTTTGAGTAGGGGTGAGGAGATGGGAGCCGGTGAATGAATGGAGGAGTTGGCCTTAACTCGGAGTACAGTCAGGTCACCCAGAGCAATAGGAGAGTAGCTGGATCCAGGTATGTGGGTATATTTTTAGGACCTATAGAAGTTCTCTTCTGGTTGCTTTTATTTTCTGAATAAAATAAGAAGCAAGGTCATCTACCCAGAGTGATGGTGGTGAAGGAGGTAGTGGAGATTTGAAGAATATATTTATCAAGGAGATGAGAGGCAATAAATTGGTATCTGGCACCAGAAGGTAAGAGAGAACATGAAATAGTCATGTAGGGGAATGAGGGAGCAAACGGGTGTTTCAGGAGAATTACAGACCCAGCTGAGGTTAACGGTCATACATTTCAAGTAAGAAGAGTCAGCAGAATTGCAGGATTTTCTCCACCCACATTCAGCAGTGTAGGTTCAAGCACGGAATAAGTAAGTCAAGACTTGAATTTAACTGGTGTTGGGATTTTACCAGTTGAATATGACCAAGTGAGAGAGGCACGGGACCGAGGTCAGGTGCAAAAGGAGTGGTTATAATAGCTGGCCGTGGCATTTAAGTGGGGTAGAAAGGGAAATAGGACACAAAGGCAAGAGACAGTAAACTGACTATAGGATTTAGCAGGGGCGAGAGAGCAGGTGACAAAGATTGTTGGACCCTCACATCAGTCACTGATGACTATTAACTTTTCCATTCCACTTGCATGTCACTGAGCTGCAATTTAATCTCCTGCTAATTGGTGTAACTCCAATCCAGCCTTCAGAGTAATGGAATTGATCATGGGCAGAGTGGCCAGTTTGGGGGGATGGTATGATGTGGGAGTGGAGGAAAGATCGGTTTAGGTTTAGACTCCTAACATGGGGTTGAGTGAGGAATCAGTCAAGAGGAAGTATCCAAGAGAGAGTAAAACACTTGACTAGAAGCTGAGACTGCCCCCTTGAATAGTACTTTGCATATAACAAATAGTTGCTGAATATGTTTGAAGAGTGAAATTGAACGGATACATGAATGGCATTCTCAGCCTGGACGAAGTAATTTGAAGGATATGATTTTCCTACGGGAGATGGTAAATAGTGGCAGTAGATACAGAGAGAAGGGGTGAATTTGAGAAATATTAAGGATAGAATTAATATGACTTGATGGGGAAGTTGGGGGGAAGTAAGCAGGAATGGAGAAAGTTAATGATGGTGCCCAGATTGCTGACTTGTTTAATCAGGTGGATGACAATACCCTGCAATAAGATAAGGAATGGAAGAAAGAAGAATAGCAGGCTAGGGGCCAACGGGAGTGGTGAGCGACTTTGAGCTTATTGAGTCTGAGATATCTGTCGGATATCCGTGTGGCACTGTCCAGCGGGGACATGGAAGAATGAGCTCAGCCAAGATCTGAGCTTGAGGAACTTGGAGAGTAAAGCCCCTCGGGCAAAAGCAGGCTCCAACGCACAGGGAGGGCACATACATGATTATCAGAAGCCATGCGTTCACTGGTGTCTCCTAAAGAGAAGTCACAGAGTGAAAGGATCCAACAGCGAAAGACTGAACCCTGCAGAGCCCTGATGTCTAAGGATCAAGAGGAAGGAGAGGGCTTCCCTGGTAGCGCAGTGGTTGAGAGTCCGTCTGCCGATGCAGGGAACACGGGTTCGTGCCCCCGTCCGGGAGGATCCCACATGCCGCGGAGCGGCTGGGCCCGTGAGCCATGGCCGCTGGGCCTGTGCGTCCGGAGCCTGTGCTCTGCAGCGGGAGAGGCCGCAACAGCGAGAGGCCCGCGAAACACACACACACACAAAAAAACTAAGGAGAAGAGTCCATGAAGGAGACTAGGAAAGAGCTACCCAAGATGTATAAAGAGAAATCGCAGAGAAACGCCAACAGAAGAGAGAACTTAAAGGCAAGGAACTGGTCGAAGGAATCCAATGCCAAGAAATGTCGATCAGGTTGTGACCTGAAAAGCATCTCTTAGATATGAACTATGAAGCCATCAAGCCCTAGAGGGAGATGTTTCTTTGGAGGGGTGGAGGCCAAAATCAGACTAGAATAGTCTGAGGAGAGAATAGAAGGGGAGGACGTGGGAGATGCAGGAAGAGGCTCTTTTTGAAGGAGTTTGGCTGTAAAACGAAAGGTGATGGCCATGGGAACCTGTGACTTATTTGTAGGGTTTTTTGTTTTTTTGGTTGTTGAAGACTGAAAATTCCTTTTTTTTCAGGTTTTTATTAATTATCTATTTTATACATATTAGTGTATATATGTCAATCCCAATCTCCCAGTTCATCCCACCACCCCCCTCCCTGCTTTCCCCTCTTCGTGTCCATATGTTTGTTCTCTACATTGTCTCTATTTCTGCCTTGCAAACTGGTTCATCTGTACCGTTTTTCTAGATTCCACATATATGCGTTAATATACGATATTTGTTTTTCTCTGACTTACGAAGACTGAAAATTCTTGAGCCTGTTAAAAAACTGAGAGAAAATGGCCGGAGGTTAAAGATATAGGAGAGCTGTCAGAAGAGTAAGGTTCCTTGGGCAAAGACAAGTCAAATATAAAGCCCAGAAAGATGTCTTTCCCGACTGGAAGCAGCAAAGAATGGTTCAGATGGAGGCATATTTCTATCTGCCATGCTATTGAAAGATGTCTTTCTTTCCCCCACTTTCTCATCACCTAATTCTATGCATTCTGGTTTCTGACTTGACTGCTTTGCTGAAACTGCACTTTCCAAATTCTCAAATTACCTCCCAATTTCAGATTCAGTGGCATCTTCTCAGTTCTTTCCTTCTAAGCCTCTGTGGAGCATTCACCCTACTGAACACCCTCTCCTTCCTAAAACTGTCTTTTGCCCTGGTTTTTGTGACACTGTGACATTCTACCTCACCTCCCTATTAATTTCTTCTGTCTCCACATTGGTTTCCCTTCTTTGTCTTCTGCCCTAAATGTGGATATGGCCCCAAGATCTGTGGGTTCAGCTCTCATCTTGATGAAGATGGCATTCACAGTTACACATCCAATCCCTGTTATATGACTTACCTGTCCAGGACTGTGTTGTTCAGGCCTCCACCCCAAGATATTTGTTTGCAATAGAGCAGATGAATCAGAGTCACTGGGCATTGTGAATAGCACTAAATCGATAAAGAAAATCAATGATGATGGGCCAAATTTTCCAACACATAGCTATGATTGAGTGATGGCTACACAAACATGAAAGCAGCAATACCCAGTTATCACCTGCAGTGGGTTTAGAATAAAGACGAATGCCAACCCACCAGGAGACAAGAGAAAGACGAAAGGTGGACCATGAATAAAGGATAAAACTGAAGCCAGATTATTCACCGAAGGACACATGACAAGATGTCATAGATTCTATGAAGAGAGGCTCAGAGGAATCCTCCCAAGATCAGGACAAGATGACATAAAAGGATAGGGGAAAAATCAACTTTCCTGATAAAACACTGACTCAGATGGAACTGCCAGGACCTGGGATCAGCCCTTGTGCATGCAGTCCCTAAGCAGTGACACCTAAATGAAGGGGCAGGGCTCTTTGGTGGCACAAGTGTGTAAATCAATATAGTGTGACATGCCAGTTAAAAGCACACTGAGATACCCTAACTCACTCACTAGAGTGACTAAAATTTAAAAACCATCAATACCAAGTGCTGGCAAGGTTGTGGGAGCAACCGGAGCTCTTATATGTTTCTAGTGGGAATGCGAAGTGACAGAATCACTTTGGGAAATAGTTCGGCAGTTAAATGTACACTTGTCATAGGCCCCAGAAATCCTACTCTTAGGCATTTGCCCAAGGGAAATGAAGACGTATGTCCAAACAAAGACCTACATGTAAACTTTTCATCATAATAGCTAAACACTGCAAACAATTCAAATGCCCATCAACTAGTATAGGAATCAATGTTAGCACATACATACAATGGGATACACTCAACAATGACAAGGAGCAAACCACTGACACCCAGCAACATGACTGCCTCTGAAAAGCATTACGAACATGAAAGAAGGCGATTGCCAGAGAATATAGCCTCAAACTACCCGCTGCTCAAACTAAGAAATCGTATTTATATTTGACAACCATACATTCAGTCTACCATTTCACTATACCTGTGATGATCAAACAATCTTGCCTGAGGGCAAGTTCTGGAAAAGAAGAACAAAAATATTTGCAGGCTACACATTATTTTATAAATTGTACAGTTATGTTTTCTTTTTGTTTTGTTTCGTTTTTTTATCAGGAGGTACAGTATCTGCAACTGGGCTTAAGCATTTGTTTAATATTTCTTTAACCAAGGGTTTCAGAATTATTTGGCAAAGTTTCTGAAATGACAGAGGTGCACATAGTACAGTATCTGGTTTTAACTTTTGCCCTTGAATAGATGTTGTTGTTCTGTAAAGTATTCATGAAGCTCATCACTGTCCCAGAAAACTGAGCCTTTATTTCTGTGTCATATCCAAGTCAACTCGCGCAAGCCCCCTTCTCTCCAGGCTCAGTCTGCCTTGTGTCTCTGCAAGCCGTGCGGTTAACCAGACCGTCTACACCGTCCTGAATGGTTGATGGCTCGCCATGGTGATGCTTACCACAAGAATGTGATGACTGTATCTCTCAGCTCCAGAGAGAAAAGGTGGGGTTGGGGTAGGGGAATGCATGCACTTTCTTCATTGCAGTGAACTAGAAATTCTCGTCTTGAATAATGTTTGAAGTTAACACAGACAGAAAGAGAGCTACTCCGATGCCATTCCCTTTGGAGACTCTTTCTCTTCCTTTGAAGACCCTTTGCCTGTTCTCAGCATCAGCTTCAAGTTCAAGGCTAAAGAAAAATCAAACAGGACAAACTCTTCTCTACTTCTAGAAGTGAAAGATTCTATAATCATTCATGGCTCAACCTGAAATACTCCTGAGTTGTTACCGTAGTTGTAATTTTTCCAGATTTTTTCAAACACTGGCAGTTCAGCAAGTTCAAATAGGTTCTAAACAAAAAGGAAGAAAGAGAGAAGGAAGGGAGGGACGGAGGGAGGGAGAGAAAAGAGCTTCTATGGAGAAACAACTGCTCAACATACATGACATTTCTAAATCCTCATTTTTAATTACTCCTGCTGAATACTCAGATGTGACCAAAAGAATCAATGAGCTTAATCACCACATTTATGTCAGCAGCAGCACATATTAGAAAAGTGGGTGCATCCACCATAAGCATAAGCATGATTCGGCCACAGCGTCCTTCCACTCTCTCATCCCCAGTCCAGTCAGTAGCAATCAAATCTCAGGGCAAATCTCAGAGATGCTTCTCACGCCTCATCTTACAGAGCGATTGTTAATGGACAAGTGCCTATGATTGACTGTATATTGTTTTATAACATGTAAATTTAACCAAACATAATAAGTCTAAACATGTAAACTTAAAATAGACGATTATATAAAGTTGAGGTAAATACTATTAAGGCATGTATTAAATTATCACTACCTCTCAGTGATTCACAAAGGCCATGATTCCTGGGTGTTCTGTCACTCGAACAAGTTTGGGAACATCTGCCCAGGCAATCCCTGTGTCTATGATACCAAAGTTTACCTTCTCTTCAAAATATCAACCCTACCCTCATTCCCCTCCTACTCCCAGAACCTGCTTCCTCAGCCCAAAGCCTTCAACATCCACCCTTTTCCTCAGTTATAAGCTTTCCTTGTGCCTCAAAGATAGTGATAGCAGTAGAGGGAGAGGGGAAGGGGGGGGGAGAGGGGGGGAGAGAGAAAGAGAGAGAGAGAGAGAGAGAGAGAGAGAGAGAGAGAGAGAGAGAGAGTGTGTGTGTGTGTGTGTGTGTGTGTGTGTGTGTGTGTGAAAGAGAGAGAGAGAGAGAGAAGTATTTGGTGCCCAAAGGCAAACCTTTCCAGTCAGTTCAGGGCAGAGCCACCTGGAAGGAGGAGATAGGCCATGAATAAGATCAGAAGGTCCTGAGAGCAGCACCTAAGAACCCAGGGGGCTGGATGAACCTAAGATTCTCTCCAGGAATCTCCACAGGGAGGAGGGGAGGGCCCTCTGGCTGTCTGAACCAATTGTCATCTAAATTTCAATAGACAGGAGGACCCCAGCTGACCGGGGCCATCTTTGCTGACTTGTTTCTGTCCCCCTTGTAGACCATGAGCATCACAGTGGAGAGAATGGCACCTTTGTGATCTCTGATTCCCCAGTAGCTGACACAGTACTAGACCTTAAAAGGAGGGTTTTCGGAGGATGACTGGAAAATTGAACCTACCTTACCAGCTCAATGTGTCAACCTCCCAGAGGTGTGTATTTTTCAGTAAAGTCCTCAAAAGTGATGTTTCAAAGAGAGGGTTTCAGCTGAGCACAAAGATATAGTTTGCTGGCAGAGTCTCTTCCCATAGCCCACAAATTACAGCACAGGGAATGCAGTCTGTCTTGCTAAGCTTGAGACCCAACCATAGCTGACATTCCTGGAGGAATCCCACATGAGGATGAGAACGAAGCCTGAGAGGCTGTGGAAGTGGAGGAACCAGGTTTTCCTAAAAAACAGCATGCCCACAAAGACTAATAATCATCCCCTCAACCATGTTGCCCTACTGCCCTTTAATCTATCAGATTCAAAGAGTTGGATGAAACCGAAGGATTTCAACTAATCCTTAGATTAAATGGGATTGTCATGCACTGTTTACTTTTATGCGTTTAACCTTGAACAGCTACAGGTATAGTGAAGGTCACTTGGGAGGCTGAAAATGTAGGTCGGGTTCAAGTTCGTGGAATGAGCACCCCACCAACACTGACTTCCTTCCCCTGAGGTTACTGTAAGAAGTTGCCTGTTTCAGTCAGATGGTGAGAAGCCAACTTCAGGTCCCAGAATGCTCTTCATGCATCTCCCACACAGGACACTCAGCAGTCAAACTGAAACAGCATCCCTCTGCATCCTTTCAGACCTACCACAGAGTGAGTCAGAGGCATTTCCCTCTGAGGCCTCCACCTCCTGCTCTCACCAAAGACACGGTTCAATAGGACTGGCCACGGGATAAAGCAAATTGTCCAGAATACACTAAAAAGAGGTCTAAGCACATGAACCTCAATTACTGCTCTGAGGCATGAACAGTGGCCAGGAGATTAGAAATGTGTAGATCATAACCAATAATTTCTAGAGTGAATGTTCTCCCAGCCTCGAAATGTAATTCTTATTTAGGCTAATCAAACATCCAAGTTGATGAAGAATTAGCCATGCAAGAAAGATGTCAAAGAAAAAGAAAATTCAATTCGTTTCCTATCACTGCTATAACAAATTACCACATGCTTGGTAGCTTAAAGCAGCACACATTTATTCTCTTACAGGTTCACTGGGTCAAAACCAAGGTGTCAGCAGGGCTGTCCCTCCAGAGGCTCTAGGGGAGAACAGTTTCTTTGCCATTTCCCGCTTCTAGAGCTGCATTCCTTGACTAGTGGCCCCTTCCTTCATCTTCAAAGCACATCACTCCAGCCTCTGTTACCAGTCATCACATCACATCATCTTCTGTTGTCAAATCTCCCTCTGCCTCCCTCTTATAAGGACATCTGATTACATTTAGAGTCCCCCATAATAATGCAAGATAATCTCCCCATCTCCATAGCCTTCATGTAGTCACATCTGCAAAGTTCCTTTTGCCATTTAAGGTAACATTCACACGTTCCAGGTATTAGAGTGTGGATATCTTTGGGGGCCATTATTCAACCTACTATTCCATGCAAGAAAGATTTGCAGAGAAGAAAACAATCAGACACACCCTACAGCACTCTTAACACGATTGAACATAATATTCTCTTGATTATTTAGGAAACAATATCTAAGATCATTCTCATGATGAACATCAGTTCATCACCATATTCTAGGAGCACAGAAATGCTTGTTAGTATAGAGTTCTGGCGAATAAACGAAACCAGAGATTCAGCTCTATTTGACTTCAGAATAAATTATGAGGTATGGAATCATTTCCGTTCAGTAAGAGTGCCCTAATATCTTTGAAACCTTAGAGCAAATAGTAGAATTTGAGAATTTATTTCCAAGAGGCAAGGAAATTTTTTGCTTGGCACTAGAGGTATCTTGAAACCCCCTATTTTTTTCTGAGAAGTGCCAACAGTTGGGCCATTTAATCATGCAAATATAAAATACAGCAACTTAGGAACTATAGTTCCTGGGGATTAACTTGCTTTTTGTAAAAGGTGATTTTAAAGGTCATTAATACCGAAGGCAGAGTTGCATCTCTGCAGACTACGTCCTTTGCACAAAAATTCCTTTCTAACTATCAATATACTTCATTGTTACACCCTGTTGTTTTTTAATATATATGTCTGTGTTTGTGAGTTTTTAATTAACGTTGTTGAGGTGGCCAAAAAATGCTGCAAAGGTATAAAGGCACAATTTTTAACTCCTGCTGGACGACAGAACAAAAAATAGAATTGAACTAGGCATAGCTCAGGTTGCCTAGACTCACAGATTTAAGGCTGAATGAACATTTAGAAAGGGTAACAGTGCTGGGCTATTGCAGTCTGAAATAATTGTTTTTGGAGCATATCATTATTACTATGGCCATGTAATAAACCCCCCCAAATTTCCTGGTATAAAGCAACCATTTTAACCCCACAGCTAACATCATACTCAATGATGAAAGGCTGAAAGCTTTTCCTCTAAGATAAGGAACAAGACAAGGGTGCCCACCTCTTCACTCCCATTCAACATAGTACTGGAAGTCCTAGCCAGAGTAATCAGATAAGAAAAAGGAATAAAAGGCATTCAAATTGGAAAAGAAGAAGTAAAATTGTCTTTGTTTTCAGATGACACGACTTTATGTAGAGAAAGTCCTACAGACTCACCAAAAAACTGTTCAATCTAATCAACAACTTCAGTAAAAGTGCAGGATACAAAATAAACATACAGAAATCAGTAGCATTTTTATACACTAACAATGAATTATCTCAAAAAGAAATAAAGAAAACAATCTCACTTACAATAGCATTAAGAACAATAAAATACTTAGGAATAAATTTAACCAAAGGGGTGTAAGATCTGTATATTGAAAGCTGTAAGACAATGGTGAAAGAAATTGGAGAAAACACAAATAAATGCAACAATATCCCATGTTCATGGATAGGAAGAATTACTATTGTTAAAATTTCCATACTACCCAAAGCCATCTATAGTTTTGATGTACTCCATATCAAAATTACAATGAAATTTTTTACAGAAATATAAAACACAATCCTAAAATTCATTTGGAACCACAAAAGACACCAAATAGCCAAAGAAATACTGAGAAAGAAGAACAAAACTGGAGGCATCACACCTTCTGATTTTAAACTATATTATGAAGCCATAGTAATCAAGACAGTACAGTACAGACACAAAATAGGCATATAGATCAATGGAATGAAATAGAATCAAAATCTCCAAATAAACCCATGCATTTATGATCAAATAATTGACAAGGGAGCCAAGAATATACTAAATGGAGAAAAGACAGTCTCTTTAATAAATGTTGGACTTCCCTGGTGGTCCAGTGGTTAAGACTCCACACTTCCACTGCAGGGGGCACAGGTTCGATCCCTGGTCAGGGAAACTCCACATGCCATATGGTATGAAAAAAAAAAATGTGGCTGGGAAAATTGGATATTCACATTCAAAAGAATGAAACTAGACTCCTATCTTATACTGTTTACAAAAATAATCTCAAAACAGTTTAAAGACTTAAATATATTATATATTTTTAAAAGGTTTAAATGTAAGACCTGAAAGCATTAAACTCCTAGAAGAAAACATAGGGGGAAAAACTCCTTGACATTGATCTTGGCAATGAATTTTTGGATATGACACCTAAAGCACAAACAACAAAAGCAAAAATAAACAAGTGGGACCACGTCAAACTAAAAAGCTTCTGCACAATAAGACAAACAATCAACAAAATAAAAAAGCAACCTATAAATTGAGAGAATATATTTGCAAACCACTTGTGTGATAAGGGGTTAATATCCAAAATATATAAGCGACTCATACAACCCAATAACAAAAACAAATAATCCAATTTAAAAATGGGTAAAGAACCTTATTTTGTGTTCCAGTACCACAATTGCACCATCTGGGCATGGGGGTTTCCCCCACATGTCTAATAAGCAATTCTCAGACACCAGCTGGTTGTCCTATAATTCAACTCAATACTGACACCACCTACCCCGAGATAGCATCAGATTCCACAGGGTAGGGGTTCAGTTCTAAATGACTCCCCCCAACCCCCCTTCAGATGACAGCCACAAGCGCTCGTTGTTACTTGTGCTTCGGACCAACTAGCTACAGATTGGGGGTTCCCATGACCTCCTTCTAGGGTTTGATTAATTTGCTAACGTAGCTCACAGAACTCAGAGTAACATTTAACTTACCAGATCATCAGTTTATTATTAAAAAAATGTAACTCAGAAACAGCCAAATGGAAGAGATGCATAGGGTGGAAACAGGGCAGAGCTTCCATGCCCTTTCCAGGCTCGCCACTCTCCCCAAATTTTCACCAGTTCACCAGCCCAGAAGCTCTCCAAAGCTAGTCTTTGGGGTTTTTTATGGAGGCTTCATTACATAGAATGGATTCAAACTCACAATATATACGTGTATCAAATCACTGTGCTGTACACCTTAAACTTCTACAATGTTATATGTCAATTATATCTCAATAAAACTAGAAAATATAAAACAACCATTTGATTTCAATCACAAAAATTTAAGAAGGGCTCAGCTGGGCAGTTTTCTCTTGGGATCACGAGCAGGCTGATTTCCTGGGGGCACAACCTGTATAGTCACATAGGGTCCTCAGCTTAAACAGGTCCTATTGTTGGTTTAACTCTCTGCTCAACGTTCTGAATTTTGTAATGAGGAGTTGTGCACTTCGTCACTAGGCCCCATAAACCATGTAGCCGGCCTTGCTCATGAGGTGCCTTCAGATACTGGCTGGGGCTCCGGCCTTTGAAGACTCAGCTAGACAAAGTGAGCAAGATGGCTCCCTCACATGGCTGTCGGCTGAGAGTGCCCTGGAACTGTCACCCAGAGCATCTACACATGGGCTTTCCAGCATGGCATCCTCAGGGTAGCTGCGCTTCTTGAATGGCAGTTGGCTCTCCCCAGAATGGGCGTCCCCAGAGAACCCAGTGGAAGCTGCATAACCTCTTGTGATCTAGCCTGGGAAATTGTAGAGCCTGACAGAAATGACCAGGCCTCCACCTGCCGGTGGCTGGGCGGGGCAGAGATTGACTGTCAAAAACCAGAAAGTTGATTAAGGTAGTGAGCATCCTCGGGGAAAATTGGAGGGAAATGAGGATGTTGCTCAGAGATTCCCAGAAACCTGTGAGGAAGAGGGCCTGGGAAAGAACTGGCCTTCCTATACACAAGCAAGATGAGGGCCATTACAATCTGAGGTATTTATGGAAGCTGGCACAGTTGAGAATCTATTGGTTACATTTCCAATGAGCTTTCCATAAGCTTAAAATTCTGCAATTGCATGATTAAGCAAATACTGAAATTAACGTGCTCTCTCTGAACACTCACAGTGAGAACGATCCTCAGAGAAGACGCTGTGATTCAGATTCCAGTACACGCAAGGGATTCCCAGTGGACCGCCTACAGCAAGGCAATGTAGCTGAGGAACAAAAGACAGGATAAGTATTGTCACCTCAAGGAAGGCACTAACTCAGTCTCTGCCTCAGTGTTCCCATCTGTACAGTGACACGAATTAGTAATTCCTAATTGTAGAGTTATTACGACAAATGAGTGTGTGAATGCATATAAGTTAGAAGAGGTCTATTCTATTGTAACCATTCAACAAGTGTCAGATTTCATTAAAAAGGGTTCCAATACTAATAAGAATACTAGGGAATCCCTTGGTATTCATCAGTAAGAGTAGTTAAATCAATTCTTTTTTTACTTTTATTTTATTTAATTTTTTATTGAATGATTCTTTAAATTCTATAATGCTTTATGATTTTCAAGTTTCACACACATGATTCTATATAATCCCATAATAATCCTTTTATCCCCCTACCTCTATATTGCCCCTCCCCCTGCCCCTCTCCCAACTGGTAACCACTAGTTTTTTCTCTGTATCTGTGAGGCTGCTTCTTTTCTGTTATATTCACTGGTTTGTTGTGTTTTTTAGATTCCACATATAAGTGATTTCATACAGTATTTGTCTCTCTCTGTCTGACTTATTTCACTTAGCATGATGTCCTCCAAGTCCATCCATGTTGCTGCAAATGGCAAGATTTCATTCTTTTTTATGGCTGAGTAATATTCCAGTGTGTGTGTGTGTGTGTGTGTGTGTGTGTGTGTGTGTGTGTGTGTGTGTATACATATACCACCTCTTCTTTATCCATTCATCTGATGATGGACACTTAGGTTGCTTCCACATGTTGGCAATTGTAAATAATGCTGCTATGAACATTGGGGTGCATGTATCTTTTCGAATTAGTTTTTGGATTTTTCGGCTATATACTCAGGAGTGCAATTCTTGGGGCATATGGTAGCTCTATTTTTAGTTTTTTTGTGAAACCGCCATACAGTGGCCGTACCTAGTAAAATTCATTCTCATATGACAAGAACTTCAATTCATCTAAATTCTCAAACCCAAATCATAGTACTTCGTGGATTTCACAAAGCTAAGCAACACAGAAAGAGAAAAGATTTGTTTGCTTTTATACTTAATTCAATGTCTATGTGTTTTCAAATACAGTCACCAGAAGTTTGGCATTCCACATGCAGACACAGTCAAAAGCAAGTGGCTTTCTTAATGGACCTCACTTGAGGTTTGAGGTAACCGCAGAAGGCAGTCAGGCGTTTGACAAGTGGTCTGTGGGAAATCTGGGTCTTTTTTCTCTTAGAGGTCTCTTAGGAACCTGGGAAACTCTTGCCTCATGGATTAGTATTTTCAGAATTTTTCATGAATAGCATGTCCCTTCCGGGGAGGCTCATCACACACAGACCCCACTCCAGCTTCCGCACTCACAGCCCATCCAGAGCTGTGCCTCCCAGATCTGGTTTCTGTCAAAATCACGAGACCATGGTTGTGGGAAATGGTTACATGGCTTCTGGTGTTGTTACCACCACAAACAAGGTCTGATCCTTGCCTTCAGGCCATGCAAAGGGCTGTGGTATGTCACCTACAGACAGCATGTAAGGAAACCACAGAGGTAAGCTAGTGGAGAAGTCTCTCAGAGAACAGAGAGAACGCACATAGAATTTTAACATGGAAGGCAGCTGTACATATATAGAGACGTACACTCTTCTGTCTGTAGTGTATATATCACATTAAAAAGTCGTTAAAACAGGGCTTCCCTCATGGCGCAGTGGTTGCGAGTCCGCCTGTCAATGCAAAGGACACAGGTTCGTGCCCCGGTCCGGGAAGATCCCACATGCCGCGGAGCGGCTGGGCCCATGAGCCATGGCGGCTGAGCCTGCGCGTCTGGAGCCTGTGCTCCGCAATGGGAGAGGCCACAACAGCGAGAGGCCCGCAAGCATTATCTAATTCTTCTAAGCAAAACTAGTTAAAGGTTCACAAATAAGAAAATACCCAAACAAATTCTGATTTGTCAACTTGAAAGAGTAGTATGTAGCCACTAAAAATCATTGTGAACCATATGGAAACAGAAAATGTATAAAATATAATATTAATTAAAAACTATAGATCGCACATATGTTGCAGTTACAGCCTCATATAAAGCATGTATCTGTGAGATGTATGAGCAGAAAAGAAAGCAAAATATTAATCTAAAAAATACAGATGAAGTTGTTTACAAAACAAAAACAGACTCACAGACAGAAAACAAACTTATGAGTTGGGGGGGCTTCCGGGAAGATGGCGGAAGAGTAAGACGCGGGGATCACCTTCCTCCCCACAGATACACCAGAAATACATCTACACGTGGAACAACTCCTACAGAACACCTACTGAACGCTGGCAGAAGACCTCAGACCTCCCAAAAGGCAAGAACCCCTCCCACGTACCTGGGTAGGGCAAAAGAAAAGAGAATAAACAGAGACAAAAGGATAGGGACGGGACCTGCACCAGTGGGAGGGAGCCGTGAAGGAGGAAACGTTTCCACACACCAGGAGCCCCTTCGCGGGCGGAGGAGAGCACAGCAACAGGGGTGCGGAGGGCAAACCGGGGAGATTGCCGCACAGAGGATCAGGGCCGACCGGCACTCACCAGCCCGAGAGGCTTGTCTGCTCACCCGCCCGGGCGGGCGGGGCTGGGAGCTGAGGCTCGGGCTTCGGTCGGAGCGCAGGGAGAGGACTGGTGTTGGCAGCGTGAACACAGCCTGCAGGGGGTTAGTGCACCACGGCTAGCCGGGAGGGAGCCGGGGGAAAAGTCTGGACCTGCCGAAGAGGCAAAAGACTTTTTCTTCTCTCTTTGTTTTCTGGTGCTCGAGGAGAGGGGATTCAGAGCGCTGCTTAAAGGAGCTCCAGAGACGGGCGCGAGCCGCGGCTAAAAGCGCGGACTCCAGAGACGGGCATGAGACGCTAAGGCTGCTGCTGCCGCCACCAAGAAGCCTGTGTGCGAGCACAGGTTACTATCCACACCCCGCTTCCAGGGAGCCTGTGCAGCCCGCCATTGCCAGGGTCCCGGGATCCAGGGACAACTTCCTCAGGAGAACGCACGGCGCGCCTCAGGCTGGTGCAACGTCACGCCGGCCTCTGACGCCGCAGGCCCGCCCCGCACTCCGTGCCCCTCCCTCCCTCCGGCCTGAGTGCGCCAGAGCCCACGAATCAGCGGCTCCTTTAACCCCGTCCTGTCTGAGCGAAGAACAGACACCTTCCAGCGACCTACACGCAGAGGCGGGGCCAAATCCAAAGCTGAGCCCCTGGGAGCCGTGAGAACAAAGAAGAGAAAGGGAAATCTCTCCCAGCAGCCGCAGAAGCAGCGGATTAAAGCTCCACAATCAACTTGATGTACCTGCATCTGTGGAATACATGAATAGACAACGAATCAACCCAAATTGAGGAGGTGGACTTTGAGAGCAAGATTTATGATTTTTTCCCCTTTTCCTCTTTTTGTGAGTGTGTATGTGTATGCTTCTGTGAGAGAGTATGACTGTATAGCTTTGCTTCCACCATTTGTCCTAGAGTTCTATCCGTCCGTTTTTTCTTTTTTCTTAATAATTATTTTAATAACTTTATTATATTTTATTTTACTTTATTTTATTTTACTTTATCTTCTTTCTTTTTTCCTTCCTTCCCTCCTTCCTTCCTTCCTCCCTCAACCCTGAGAAAACCATAATTCAAAAAGAGTCGTGTACCAAAATGTTCATTGCAGCTCCATTTACAATAGCCCGGAGATGGAAACAACCTAAGTGTCCATCGTAGGATGAATGGATAAAGAAGATGCGGCACATATATACAATGGACTATTACTCAGCCATAAAAAGAAACGAAATTGAGCTATTTGTAATGAGGTGGATAGACCTAGAGTCTGTCATACAGAGTGAAGTAAGTCAGAAAGAGAAAGACAAATACCGTATGCTAACACATATATATGGAATTTAAGAAAAAATAAATGTCACAAAGAACCTAGGGATAAGACAGGAATAGAGACACAGACCTACTAGAGAATGGACTTGAGGATATGGGGAGGTGGAAGGGTAAGCTGTGACAAAGCGAGAGAGCGGCATGGACATATATACACTACCAAATGTAAGGTAGATAGCTAGTGGGAAGCAGCCGCATAGCACAGGGAGATAAGCTCGGTGCTTTGTGACCACCTAGAGGGGTGGGATAGGGAGGGTGGGAGAGAGGGAGACGCAAGAGGGAAGAGATATGGGAACATATGTATATGTATAACTGATTCACCTTGTTATAGAGCAGAAACTAACACACCATTTTAAAGCAATTATACTCCAATAAAGATGTAAAAAAACAAACAAAAAAAAACATAAGTTGGGGCAGGAGGAGGAATAAATTAGGAGTATGGAATTAACAGCTATACACTACTTATATAAAATAGATAAACCACAAAGACTTACTGTATAGCACAGGGAACTATATTCAATACCTTGTAATAACCTATAATGGAAAAGAACCTGAAAAAGAATATATATATATATATATATATAACTTAATCACTTTGCTATATACCTGAAACTAACACAATATAGTAAATAACTATACTTCGAGAAAAAAAGTACATGTTGTTATTGTGGGATAATGGATGGTTTTTCCCTTTCTTAATAACACACCAGACAACACATGCCTGGTCCTATGCTAAGCACCTTATATATATTATCTTATTCTAGCCTCTCAGCAATCCTGTGGAGTAGGCGCGGTGATCATCCCCATTTTACAATTGAGAAAAGAGGAACACGGAGAGCTTAGGTGACTTGCCCAAGATTATTAGTAATTGGTGCAGCCAGTAAGTGTCAGAGCTGGCATTTGGCTCCAACACCTACATGCTTAGTCATTATGGTGTGGTTTCTGATATTGCTATGATGCTCATATAATTTAAAAGAAGAGATGAACATTTTGCAGGTAATAAGTCTTCGTGCTCTTTTTTTTTTTTTCTTTTTAGTTTTGAAATATTTTCTCTTCACTACTGAGCAAAATTCTCAAAATCAGCACGGGTAAGTAGCTGCTAGTGTGCCAGCAGTAGGTCACAATTTTTAAAGCATACATTTCACGCAGCCCCTGTTATAAAATTACAAGACCAAGGTCACACACCTGCTACTAGCAAACAGAGGTGTGTTTCTAGAAGGACATCAAGAAGTGCTATTTGTAGATCAAGGGTTAATCCTGAGACCCTCCAGTGACCTTTGTAAGAAGCATGTTAATCAGTATTCATTTCCAGATAGGAAAAGATTCCAGTGAAGAAATATTAAGACACTTATCCAAGTTTACCCGGATCAACTGATTAGATGATCAGGCAATAGGAGATCCGATCTGTTGTCCAAGATACCGGAGTTTAAACCTTGAGGCTAATATTTTACTAGCTCTTGTGACCTTGGGTAGGTATTTAGTTCCACAGTTCCCTCATCTGTAAAACGAGGATAATAATATTTCCAAACTCACACCACTGTTGTGAGGACTAAGGTGCGTGTAAAACAGCACAGTGGCTGACACACACAGCTAACACTCAATGTATACAAGCTGCTGTCATTGTTATCATTTTCATTCTTTTTAACAACCCTCGATAGAATTGTTATTGGGTTTAGCTTCCTGGGTCACATTAATACTCCAGATATAAAAAGTAAGATTCCGTTACAAATACCATTAAATCCTATCACAAACATAAGAAGATGCAGAATTATGACTTGGTAAGTACAACCCCCCTGATTTTCAGATTCACAGATATAAGGGATAAGTGCTTCTCCCCACTACCCCACACCTGATCTCTCACTGCCTGGAGGGACTCTGTTTTCCTGGGTACTCTTTAGGGAAGAAGGAATGTTTTTGTAGTCTGTTATGACACTTGGAGATGCACAAGCAAGGCTTAGAGCTCATCAACTTCAGAGGCTACCTTTTTTCCAAAGATTCTTTCCTTGGCACCAAAGAGGGTGCCAAAAAAAAAAAAATGATATCTCAGTGTTTGAGAAAATGTGTGCTCCTTTGTAACCTGAGGGGAGTCAGGCTGAACAGGTACCCTTTCTGCAACTTACTGAACCAAAATGCTTTGTATCTGTGGAATAGGCTACAATGTACATTTGGGACAAAGGGGAATTTTTTTAATGTATTAAATCTATAGCTTCCTCCATGGAGAAAGAGATCAGATTTGCAGTTACCAGGAGGCGGGGGAGAGGGTGGGAACTGGATGGTAGTCAAAGGGTATAAACTTCCAGTTATAAGACAAATAAGTACTAGGGATGTGATGTACAATGTGATAAGTATAATTAACACTGCTGTATGTTATATATGAAAGTTATTAAGAGAATAAATCCTAATTTTTAAAAAAATTTTATTTATTTTATTTATTTATTTTTTGGCTGTGTTGGGTCTCTGTTGCTGCGTGTGGGCTTTCTCTAGTTGCGGTGAGCGGGGGCTACTCTTAGTTGTGGTGCATGGGCTTCTCATTGTCATGGCTTCTCTTGTTGCAGAGCATGGGCTGTAGGCATGCAGGCTTCAGTAGTTGCAGCACACAGGCTCAGTAGATGTGGCTCACTGGCTCTAGAGCACAGGCTCAGTAGTTGTGGCACACGGGCTTAGTTGCTCCGCGGCATGTGGGATCTTCCTGGTCCAGAGCTCGAACCCGTGTCCCCTGCAGGCGGATTCTTAACCACTGAGCCACCAGGGAAGCCCTTAAATCCTAAAATTTTTTATCACACACAATTATTTTTCTATTCCTTTAGCTTTGTATCTATCTGAGATGATGGATGTTCACTAAACTTACTGTGATAATCACTTCGTGGTGTATGTAAATCAAATCTTTATGCTGTACACCTTAAACTTATACAGTGCTATATGTCAATTCTATCGCAATAAAACTGAAAGAAAAAATCTGTAGCTTCCTCTACTTTTTTCAACTTAATTTAAGGTGTTTAAACAAACCATCTTTATAATAATAACATACTAACAATATATAGATCATTTGTTTAAACTACCTTAAATTATATATTGAATACATGTGTACACAGAGAGTAACTAGAGAGTATAAATTTAATAACCACGAGGAATATTATAACTGTGGTGTTTAAGCATAAAAGTTGGTTGTGAGTTTCCTGGGGCCAAGCAAAATGGGAAACATAAGTTCTGTGCCTCTTGGAGTAATGACTACCGGTAACTAGGTGCCTACCATTTCCTGGGTACTCAATTGTCTTTTACGTTTTTTGTTTCGATTATATTACACTACTCTTTAAAATAGCTATTATCCCCACTTAACATATGAGGAAACTGAGTCTCAGAACCACTAATTGGCCTAAATTTATACAACCAGAAAATAGAACCAAGATTCAAAATCAAGAGCTGTCTAAATATTAAACGCATTTTTTCTACCTCTCCTATTAGAAAAAAAGACAAACCAATTTCATAACCGTTTTCCTCACTGTAAATTACAAGCGAAACTTCTCCCATGTGACGTCATAAATATAGGTGACTTCTATCCATGTTTGGGGAGGAAGAGAGAGGGAGTGAGAAAGAGAGAGATTGAGAACGTGTTTTTCCCCCTCAGCCAAGACTTCGTAAGTATGAACTGGATATCAAAAGAAAATTCTATATGCTTTCAAGTTGCCATGTGGAAAGAAAAGTTCCTCTCTCCACACACTATATGGTGATTGGATTTGGACGCCTGAACCATTCAACTTGACCACTTCTCCTACAGGCAAAACAAGACACCTCCAAGTCCCAGAAAGCTGGGCGCAAAGCTAAGGAGCACAGGAGGGTCTCAGGTGGCTGCCAGGTCCCCCAGGAGGGAGCCATCATTCCCTAGGCACCTATGCTTAGGGAATCTGGGAACAAACTGACACAGTGTGCCACTCTGTGAGTGGGAGAAGACCTGCAATTTCCTGAACAGCAGCCAACCGTGGAGGGAAGCTGTAACTCAGGGCTCCAGGCTCCAGGGGGCGCCATGTACAATGTACCTGGAGATGTGGGCTGCGGAGGTCCTTCGTCAGGGCTCCCAGAGTCCTTATTGGAAACGCTATAGAACCAACATGAAAAGTCACGAACTTGGAGTCAGTGAACCTGCTTATGTCACTAACTACCCAAGTGACCTTGAGCAAGACATCTAATTCATCTGGGCCTCATCTGCAAATAAAAAAGGTCGACAGGTGACCTACAGGCACCCCTCCAGCTCTAACTACGTGTATCTACCACAGGAGAAATTGCCTTCCCTCTGACCTTGTAACCGGCCTTCTGGTTTCCATCCCTTTTATACACTTACCACCAAAATTCTCTTATGAAATACAGCTGTGCTCTTATAACATCTGTAATGGAGCATACAAAACCATCCACGAGGGGGCCCTCTGCCTACTGTCCTTTGCCTACTGCCATGTTCATTCATTCACTCATGTTTTCAATCGTTCTCTCAAGAAATATTTATGTATCCTCCACTGTGTCCCCGTGTCCACATTATCCCAGGCATATGCTGTTCCCTTAACACACCAAGCTTTTTTGTGCCTCTGCACTTTTGTTTATACTGTTCCTTTTGCTAGGAATGCCCTTCCCTCATTTTCCTCTAGAGCAACTCTTATTTAATCCAGTGCAAAAGTCATCTCCTTTCTGAAATTTCCTGGTGAGCTATCATCCGCTGTGTCTTCTTTAAATCTCAGACCTTGATCATGGTACTTAGCACATCATTTTGAAATTACATGTGACCACATGTAACAAGATAATATCTTGATACATTCAGAGGCATAATTTTTTCCTCTGCAATGTCCTTCACCTCTCTACTTCTCTCACCACTCAGATTGAGGCTTTTCGTGTGTACTACCTTCAGGGTAAAGCTATTACTGCCAAAATGAACAGGGAAAGGAAGATTCATTGCACAGATTTCTGCACCAGTATGGACTTATGGGATTCACAGCAAACTTACAAAGCTGATAACTATGAGAGAAAATGGTTTTTAGATTCCAAGAGGCTGAGCATTTTAAGTACCAACATCAATGTTTATACCATAAGTGAAAGACTCTGAAGCAAAGAGAAGAGCCCACTTACCCTCCTCCATCCCCACCCTCACCTACAGACTAGGTAAAAGTTGCCCCCACTAAAGAGTTAAAAATGGGTGCCAGTCTCCTGCCCGCTGCCCATCCTCAAGCCAAGTTGCAGGTGAGAGTGAGAACTGATGCCCCATCCCCTCTCCGGAACTGAAGGGCAGCAGAACACAGATGTGCCTTGAGCCGGGAGTGTAGCGGTGAAGGAGAAAATGTGGTGCATCTGGGCGAGAGAGGGACCAGTGAGCCTCTGAGTGGTAGGGAGACCAAAATCTGGAAGCCCCTGTGTCCTCAAGAAGCACAAGAGATTCATGAAAGACCACTAGTGATTCCAGATGCAGAGTGACTGCCATGGCCCTAGTGACCAGGGGTCTGCAGGCGGCCACTACCAAGACCATGGCCCCCGCCATGTGCATTTGTTACTTTTCTTCGTGTCTCCAGTAGCTACCACAGTGGCCAGTAGATGTTCACGTTGTAAAATAATATAGCCAGGAAGACAGAGCAGTAAAGAGTCATAGGGAACACGAGCCCTGTTTGCACCCTTTTCTTTAACTCTCCTCCTAACCCCCAAGAACCATTAATAATAGAGGAACTCTCCAAGGCATGGAAACAGAGAGGAGATTGCTGGTTGCCAGGGGCAGGGTGTGGGGGAATGGGGAGATGTTGGATGAAAGGGACACACTTTCATTTATAAGATTAATAAGCTCTGGGGATCTAACGTACAGCCTGGTAACTGTAATTAACAATACTGTATTGTATTCTTGCAATTTGCTAAAAGGGTACATCTTGAATGTTCTTATCACACACACACAAAAAGGAATTATGTGAAGGCATGGAGGTGTTAAGGAACCTTATTGTGGTAATAATTTCACCATATATACATGTATCAAATCATTACATTGTTATCACTTAAATTTACACCATGTTATTTATCAATTATGTCTCAAGAAAGCTGGGGGGGGAGCTAATATCACCAAGATCACACACAAATAATAATAATAATTCTGACACTAGCACTCTGATGAAATACGAAAAAACAGATGACAGGTGTATAGAATTTCATAGTCTTCAGGTCCACAAGGTTCGTGAGTACAAGCTGAGACTGGAAACAAACAACTAAAGTATTTTTCAATCGTCAATACTTTATTATATTAGTCCTTGTTATATTAATTTTTCTCCTACAATTTCATATAATCAATATATCATAAATACATGAACAGTTTCCCTAGAGGTATAAATATCAGGCCAACCTCATCTATATTTAGCAAATGCTTAATAAACAGGTGCTGGATCCTTATCTCCATTCTTCCCGCCCACCCCATCCTGCACAGACCCTCCCACACACTCTTACATTGTGTTTATTTTATTTGTTGCCTTTTGTGGAGCAGAAGCCCATTTTACCAACAGGGCCCCCATCCAATGACGGCATGGCTGGGAGGTGGTCGTGATAGCACATAAGCAGAGTAGGTGAGGGTCCTGCATTCTCCTCCATCTATTTTCAGGGGGGTGGGACATTGGAACATCTCAGGACCGTATAAAGATTCTGAAGCCCCAGAAAGTTACTCTATCTAATACAGAGCTTTGAGAGTCCCATGCAGATCTTATGAAGAGACCTGGCAAGTGGAGAGAATTGGGAACCACACAGGACTCATGGCAAAGTGCTGGGTAAAGAGGGGCGTTTCTACAGCTTCTTCAGCTGAGCTGATCTGCCGCCCTCAAGCCACGCACGTAGCGGACGATGGGGGTGACACAGGTGCAACCAACAGTCACCCGCACCTTCTCCAGCCGGAAGGAGCGAGAGCAACCCTGGGACTCCCTCCGGAGGACCAGGAACTCTTGCTGGATGGGGACGGAGTTCATGGAGCTGTCTTCCTTCCCCTCGGCGTTGATGCAGCCCGTGTGCCTGCACCGGGCCTCTGCGATCTCGGAGGGATATCGGTGGGGGTCCCGGGTGACGCTGCAGGAGGAGCAGGGAGAAGCCGATGGTGAGACCGGGGGTGGGAGGCGGGGAAAGATGCACAAAGGATGGGGGCCCCGCGGCACTGGGCGCCCACTTGCAGGGAGGCGGTGCCGGGCAACTCAGGGCGGCAGCGCAGGCGCGGAGCAGACAACCTGGACTCAGACGCAGGCCCGTGGCGGGTGCTTAACTCCTTAGGCCTCAGTTCCCTCAACCTTAAAATGGGGGTTCGCAAATTCGTCTCCTGTGGGATTGTTACCAACACTCGGTGATACAAATGCGTATGAAACGCCACACCGTAAAACGTTGGCATTCCATACATGTTAGATCTTTTAGTTCATTTTCCTTTTCCTTTTTATTATTATAATCATCATTCATCCTTTGGTTAGAGGCTGAACATCACTAGGAGGTCCCCCAGTACACAGTCTGCAAAGCCTGCTGCTTGGGAAAGAAAACCAAAGCCCTGGGGGGTTGGTGAATCCAATGCCTTCTTTCAATTTCTCCCTGAATAGCCCCCTTGCCAGGGGGAATAAAGGCAGCAAAGCCAATCCAGCCAGCTGGCAAGCGTACACTCTGGCTTCCCAAGGCAAGCAGTGCAGGCAGCCCCAGAAGCACTTTTAATGGCCCTCGGGCTCTGTTTTCATACTTATATTTAGAGCATATAAATGAGTGCTTGCTATTCCGAGAACCTCCATGTGAGACAAAATCCCAAGTCTGTACCCTGAACATCCTCACCTAGCATCCCCTTCCCAAACTGGCCTTTCTCCTCCACTCTGGCCTCCTCCACACTCCTTGAAGACTGAAATCCAATCTGAGTGGCTCTCTCTGAACTGACTTTTCTGGTTCCCATTTATCTCCATGCAGAGACCATTATGTGGGCTGCTTTAAAGAGTCCTCTCTTCCAGCACAGAAAGTTTGTAAATTCCAAATCCAGGGCTGCGTGAAGCAGAAAAGGGCAAAGCGTCGATGAGAGTTTGGAAGCAAAATAGACCTTCGACCACATAGGAGGACTTAGCCCAAAATAGCAAGAAAATGTGAGCACCCAGGGAAGGTGGAATTTCCATTTTTCAGAGTGAATGTCAGGACTATTATTTTTTCTATATTTTTGAAATTTTCTACTTATGGTTAGAATAAGTTAACATGTTTTTCAAAAGAACGTGGAGGTCAGTCTCCTTGGCACGTACTTGTAATCCCAGGGGGTGCTGGAGCGGTTCTGGAAGCCGTGTGAGAGGGGAACGCCCTGATTCTGCCTGAGGATGCGGATGTCAACCCTCACAGTGTGGTCCTCTGGAGGGGGGCAGAGGGCAGGATCCCCAGCTTTGGGGCTTTTCCGACCTGCCACCTCCCCCAGGAGGGTCAGCCCCAATGTCAACAGCAGCAGGGACTTGACCTGGAAATAGATGAGAATGGAACTGGTTAGGGACTCCGGTGTCACTTGCTGACAAGAGACAGGTCATGCTTCAGCTGAACTCAGCATCCCTGGGATGGGATCAGGGCTCCTCTCTGAACCTCAGATCCTCACCTGGCAACAGGAACAGTCATAATAAGCTACCAGCGTACCAACCTGAGAACTAAGCTCATTAGCCTGGCGATTGAGCCCTCCACAGTCCGAGAGCTCCTGAACAGGGAGAAAGACAGATATCAGGATCTGGGACTGGGTTTAAATCCTGACCTGGTCTCCTCACTGAGCCTCTGCTTTCTCTTCTTTCCAGCCAGAGCATAACACTTGCTTCACAATAATATTCCCAAGATTAAATAAAACGTTCTTTGTCAAGCACCTACAATAAAAATAGGGGCTTAAGAAATGATAACTCTTGCTTTTAATTTCCAACCTCACATCCATGAATCCTCCACAAAACTCTTTGTCCCAGCCATCCCTCCACCTGGAATACACAGCCCCACCCCTATCCATCCAAATCCTCCCCTTCCATCAGGGCCCCACTAGGACTCCCTCTCCTCCAGGAACTGTCCTGAAAGTCGTTCATTCATAAAGCTTTTACCATCTAGCACTCAAGCAGCCCTTCTTTATTGTCTGGACATGCAGTATTTGTGTTCATACAGATCTACACCTATTAGATGGTAAGTTCCTGCAGGAGAACATGTCATAGAACAGGTGTTCCAAAATACTTTCTGGATGAATGAAAGAGCGAGTGAGTGAATGCATGAACAAAACAATCCATTTAAATTAACAACACAGTTAAGCTCAACGCATTAAGAAAAACACCATGCAAAACCGACTATAGCAGAGTTCCAATGACCCATGCTGACTGAAGGAAGCGGAGGCACTAAGGATGCGCAAGAGAGAAATGGAAACTATTTCTCTTTAGCTCCAGAAAATATATTTTTTATACTGACATTGAAATACCCGTTTATCTGGTATTGCAGGAGTGCACAAAGAAAGCGTTCAGTGAAGACCTAACTAAAATAAAGGAAGAGCTAAAAATCTCTCCAGCTTCCCTTTTTCATGACCTGCTTTGCTCACCCCACGGTGACCACCGACCCTCTCTGGGGATGGACAAGCCTCGTCACCAATACTCAACATAACGCAGACCCAGGGCTGAAAGTGAGTTACTTTCATCCTCAGGGCTCAGTGTCGTTCAGGCTCACACCTTCCGTGAGTTATAGCTGATACTAAAAAGAAGCTGAAAGCAAGATCGACCCAGATAAGCCTGAAAGAGGCTGATTTCCCTCCAGATAATCAGCAGGTGTCTACTTTTGTCTCTTGCAATCATTCATTCATTCAACAACTCTTTCCCGTCTCTGGAGTCAAAAGTCCTTGGTCCATAACTCAGTTCCAGGACTCTTACTAGCTGTGACTCAGTTTCCTCCACCAGCAAATGTGGAGATTAAATGATAGGACCCATATATAGCATGAAGAGCAGGGCTGGGACATGGAGAGTATTCAGTATAGGTACTATTGTTAAGTCTACATTGTCCTAATGATACACAGTGGACGAGAAAGATGTGGAATTTGCCCTCACGTAACGTCTGTCTAGACAAAGCACTATGACATTTTAAAAAGTAAAAGGATGCCTGCTTAGACAAGACGGTCCTTAGCTTCCCAACATGCTCAGCCCAACCTTTTACTTACTGCACTGTGAACTCCTGTAAAGAGAACATCTGAACACTTGTCTCCTGAACTCACCTGTGATTCGTGCTCACCCCATGTAGGAACATGCTCCAGAACCCGGGCAGCTCCCAGCCCATAAGAGTTTGCCCTACCACCGTACTGAGGATGTCCTGTGTGCCTGCACCTCCAATTTCTAATCCTATTCTAATGTCCTTTGCCCTGTCACGTTTCTTGCTGACAGTACAACAGATTTCTTCAAAGAAACCAAAAATAGACGTGGCTTTAGAACACAGAACTATCCAACAAATCTGTTTAAACACAATGGCTTTAAATTCAGAAATCTTGCTTCTGAACCATTCAAGGAAAAGAATATTACTTGGAGCCAGTAAACCTAGATTCATGTCCTCATTCTTGGGCATACAGTATCCAGTGATGTTAAATCACTTAAGTTCATTGAGCTGACAATGGGGAAAGTCATCCCAATCCACTCCCCTGGATTGGTGCAAGACTCAGAGGTAAAAATGATGACATCATTAATATTAATATTTAACATTCTAATTCGAAAAAATACATGCACCCCAATGTTCATAGTGGCACTGTTTACAGTAGCTGAGACATAGAAGCAACCTAAATGTCCATGGGCAGATGAATGGATAAAGAAGATGAGGTATGTGTGTGTGTGTATATATATATATATATGTATGTATGTATATATAGTGGAATACTACTAAGCCATAAAAAGAATGAAATAATGCTATTTGCAGTAAAATGGATGGACCTAGAGTTTATCATACTAAGTGAAGTAAACCAGAAAGAGAAAGACAAATACCATATGATATCATTTATATGTGGAATCTAAAATATGATACAAACGGACATATTTACAGAACAGAAACAGACTCACTGACATAGAGAACAAACTTATGGTTACCAAAGGGGAAAGGGGGTGGGGGAGGAATAAATTAGGAGTTTGGGATTAACATATAGACACAACTATATATAAAATAGATAACCAACAAGGACCTACTGTATAGCACAGGGAACTCTATTCAATATCCTGTAATAAACCATAATGGAAATTATGGTTTATTTATTCACTTATATATAACTGAATCACTTGCTATATACCAATGTTGCTAATACAACATTGTAAATCAACTCTACTTCAATTAAAAAAAAATTTATTGAATGCTTTCTCTATCCTTATTGGTTGTTATATTAAAGTGGCCAAGTTAACTAAAAGCCATGCCTGCATATATCTGCTATTTCAGAGAATAGGTTTAGTCATTCTCAATGATATCAATCAATCCTTCCATGAGGGAGATACCATTATTATTCCTCTATACAGATAAGAGGAATAAGAATGCACAGAGAGGCTAATCCCACACTTGGTAAGTGGTGAGGCCAGGTCTGTCTGACTCCAAAGCCCATGCCCGCTAACTACTGCACTTTGCTGCATTTCTTACCATCTCTAAAACAGTATATGAATATAACATAGTATTATCATCACCATATGCCATGACCTTTTATGAAATCCAATCTCTTTTAAGTTGCATGGCTTGTAAAAAGAGAGAAGAAAAGGAGTATTTAAACCAATAATATGGTGAGTGGTTTCCCAAGCCCTGCTTTCATGCTGCTGTATTTTAAATTCTTCGAAGGTCTTACCTGACGAATGCCAGGTGAGATTCTAGACCCAGGGGATGCAGATTTCCATCACATTAACATCTTCCTCTCCTCCAGGAGGAAGGAGACAATGCAAAAATGATCAGCTCTCAGAGATGTGTCAAATGTCTCTCCCATAGGAGCTGTCCAAGTGCATCACCAGGTGGTTTCACTCCCTGCATCCAGGGCACTCCTTGTCATCTGCTCATCTTGGGGGAATCATTACCCCTATTGGGGCCCCAGCTTCCTTGGTTAAAATCAACATGTACAGATCCTAAAAGTCTGGCTAAGCTCCCCCATGAGATGAGGGCCAACTTAACTCTACAATGGTGGCCACAAGAGAGACCATGTCCAGTTTGTGATGTCAAGAACTTCAAAAGCTAACACCAACTATGCCAGAGCCATCGGTGAAGAGCTATGGTTTTACACCCCATTATAATTTCTGGTTATTTTTTCTTTTTCTCCACCAGACAAGGATCAGCGTTAAAGTCAGCTCTGTTTTTTAAAGAAATGACCCCCCAAAAGACCCCAACCTAGCATCATTCCTTATAAATCTGCTTTCCTGAAATCCTAGGGATGACCAACACAAGAATGATCCTGACTACTCACCATGGCCATGTCACGCAGGAATGTCATTGTCACTTTGCTCTGGTCACCTGTTTTGTGCAGGAAGCTCTTTCTGTGCTGTGTTGTCTTCTGTGTGCCCGTGTGGTGTCAACGAGAGCACTGTTGGTTTTATAGCAATCTCTGTCCTTGTTTCAGTTGACCTGCTTACTGTCTAACTTGTGGTTGCCCCAGAGTTACTGACGAATGTAGTGTTTGTTTTTTTTTTCTATTCCACTTCCTGAAGGGGAATTGAAGGGGGACCCTAAAAAGGGATGATGAAAAAAGAATCAAATCTTCCTCTTCTTCTGCCCCACTCCCACCCCCATTGTCCTCACACTACAGCAAATTTTCTTATGTACTACAGAGATGAACCAAGTGACAAACTGCTGTCATGATCTTTCATGTTCTTCCACAAAATGGCTAAGAACTCTAGTCACGCACCTTACATTCTACTTTCCAGTCATGCAATGTAAACTGAGATTTAAGTGGATAAGTCATCCTTCGAGGAGGCTCGGTATTAAACAGAGGACTATCTTTAGCTCCGTTTTATGAATGGAAAAAACAAAACCAGAGAAATGAATGGCATCAGTGAGAGATTCAGAAATTATATCCCAGGCAGTTAGTTTCATGGTCTCCCTGAACTAATTCTGTTTTAACCCCATGGTTAGACTCCTACCAGTGTTTGATAGATTGATAATCGTTACTTATACAACATATAAACAACTATTATCTTGGCTGTGTCTGACTGAAGATGGTTTGATTTTTTAAACTAAATGGATTAGCAAGTAGAACCTTTAAATGCTCTGATGTGTAATTTTAAATGACTTGCAAAAATGTTAATTTATCTTAGTTCAGTTCAGGTCAACATTTATTAAGCACTTGCTGTATGCTGGGCATTATAGCCTAGGGATACACAGACATTTCTGAAATAACAATAACTTACTCTTTTTAATGCCCATTAAGATCAGGTAAAATTACACATGACCTGTTAATAAGGCAGGGCACATTCTAGCAGGGTAAGTTTACTCTCCTCCATCACGTGTTTGAACAAGTTTGCCCCATTTTCTTTAAATGTAGGAAATAAAGAGGAAACAGCTCTTGGGCTCATGAAGCCCCTCCAAGATTGATCAAAATTCTTCTGTGATCATGAGTCTTTCACCCGTGTTTCTCCTCCCCATGCCTGTGCGTTCTTCTCTACACCTCTCCTCTGGGACAATCAGAAATGTAACCCCCCTAAGAAGACCTCCTTGAATCACCGCTCCCTCCCTCATTACTCTGTGCTCATCTTTAGTCTACCTCACACTTGCTTATATGTTTTAGGATGGTTCTCTGGGGTCTTCATGGACTTGGGGTAACTTCAGTTCCCCCCAGTAATCTCTGCCAGCATCCTTCTCTAAATATATATCGCCAAGTATACAATCTAAATTAAGACAGTGTATATATACAATGGAATATTACTCAGCCATAACAAAGAATGAAATAATGCCATTTGCAGCAACATGGATAGACCTGGAGATTGTCATACTGAGTGAAGTAAGTCAGAGAGAGAAAAACAAATCACTTATATCACTTATATGTGGAATCTAAAAAAAAAAAAAAAGTGGTACAAATGAACTTATTTACAAAACAGAAATAGAGTCACAGATGTAGAAAACAAACTTACGGTTACCAAGGGGGAAGGGAAGGAGAGATAAATTGGGAGATTGGGACTGACGTATATACACTACTATATATAAAATAGATAAGTGGTAAGAACCTATTGCATAGCACAAGGAACTCTACTCAATACTCTGTAATGGCCTATATGGGAACAGAATCTAAAAAAGAGTGGATATATGTATATGTATAACTGTTTCACTTTGCCGTATAGAAGAAACTGACACAACATTATAAATCAACTAAACCCCAATAAAAATTCATTTTAAAATTAATTAATTAAGACAGTATATTTTCTATGCATACACCAATTCAAGACAAGTCCCCTAGGCAACCCCTTCAGGGGCTTTGCCTGAGCCCATCCTATAGAGAATTTTCAAGGCCTCTCTGGATACATTCTTCCATATACTCGGTGAAGCTGACACCGTGAAATCAAGAGTCATGTTTTCAGATTTGCTTGTATCACACAAGCTATCAGAGCAATACGTGCAATAGACCCTTAAAAGCATATTAAGTTGAGTGGGCTGAGCCACTCACTTTCTGCAGCAGTCTCTTCTCCACGCAGAGCCATACCTCCATGCAGAGAAGACCACAGCAGCTCTCCTGGAAGAAGAAACAAGGAAATCGCCTTGAATTAAGAATGCCTGATTCAATACAGAAGGATTTGCTGGTTGTAGAGAAAATTAAATATTTTTTTTTATGTAAGAAGGAAGCAACATTGAATTTTTATGTGCCCAATGGTCACAAAGTTTTCCCCCATCAAGGTAAAACTAACTAACTTATCAGGATGTCAAACTAGTAATCAACCATCACCAAGTTTGAATTCCATCAGTGGATCCAGATCATTCTTTCTTCTAACAATAATAAACCATTCTTATTTGGGGACCCAGTAATAAATATATGATGAACACAAAGCTGATTATGGCGGAAGCCCTTCACTAACTGGCCCTGTACCACTTGTGGCCCAAGCTGCTTCTGGCTTTAAGAGTTTCAATAATCCAAGTGGAGCTATCATTCAACACACCAACAGCTACAGCACTCTACACACAATTCCAAGGGCCCACAGAAAAAGACAGCAGGAAGCTCTGTAGTGGTATGAATGAGTTACACACAGCCTCCATGTCGTAAAATATTACAGCTGTTCAAACATTCAATTAAGCAAGATTTTTGTATGCCCTCCCATGTTCTGGAAGCCGTGCTGCATTATAGGTAATAGACTGTACTAGTAGAGTCTCTACCTTAATGAGTTTAAAATATAGTTATGGAACGAAAGCAAACACAGGTATATTAACCAATAAGATAACGACACGGGATTGTTGGATATATTGAGAGCTAAATGAACACATTTAGCTTTACAAATCCAACCCTCAAGAGGTTTCATCTTCACTCAAGGAAGGGGAGTCTAAACATTTGCAAATATTTAATGAGGACATACATTCATAATTAAAATCTTTTTGCACCGTAGTTTGAATTAATGTATTTTATATTATTTTGCAGTAGAACATAATTCAGATTTCTATAGGCCTTAAAACCAGACAGTGCTTCCTATTTGAATTGTCTTCTGTAACAGATTTCACTAAAATTGGACCAAATTGAAAGAAAGGAAGAAAGAAAGAAAAGGGAGTCTAATCAAGAAATGTTGGCACAACCTAGCAGAATACATGTGGATACAGAAATCGATGCCTAGAAGTGAGGGGGTTCCACAGCAAAAGGCTGAAATGGTGGCATTGTCCATGGTGGTCAGGTGGTAGGCTATGATGACAATGAAATTGGAAGCTAGATAAATGATGACCAATGTTATGAATGGCAAAACATTTGGTAAAATTATTGCCTGCAGTAACGTGAGAGGCAGATATTGTACCTAGAGGTCCAATAAGAGCTCTAAAGGAGGACACTGGGAACAGAATGCCAGCTATGTGTGTTGGAGGTTATTGTCTGCATTTGGTGAGGTAACACAAGAAAGACGTGAGCTCAGGAAAGAGTAGGCAGGTTTGCAAACAAAAATGAAAGAGAATGAAGACAGTCCAGAAATTCAGAGCCTTGCAAGTTTGGAAAAAAAACCAACTATTTCTATCCCCTGGAAAAAAACCAACTATTTCTATCCCCCCAAAGCAAAAGATACGATTGGAAAAGCGTCTGAGGTAGAAGTGCCCAGTAAAACCTTTCAACCAAATACATTTCCTACAAGCGGGAATCAAAATGAAGCATCTGGAAATCCCTTTACGTAGGTAAGAGGACTCAGAAAAAAACAGTGTAAAGGTAGAGTTCTAGTAATCTACCATTAAATCAAGACAGGGAGAGTTATACTTGCCATCACTATTTCAGATGCAGCCAAAGAGCATACTGGGGGGGGAACCTCCCAGCTGGGTGGAGCCAGCAATCACAAAGAGTACTGGGGAGGTGAGCCCTGCTCAAAAAGCAGAATCTGGGTCTGATCAAAGCATATCCCACACGCCCTGGCTAAGGGAGCCCCACAATGTTAGCCAAACAGGATTTCAAGGTTGCAACAGATCAAACCTACTGTGTGCACCTCCCATTCTTTCTCTCTCTAAATGGAAGTGTTTCATCCTAGTCTAAACTGACTGAGAGACACCTTAAAAATTTTACAGGATTTTCTTACTCTCAGTATATCAGAGCTCTGACTCCTTATTAAAATAGCCAGTTAAACAATGTTAGCATATAACAGGTTTAAAGAATATTGATAAAGAATTAAATGCAAAATATAAATTATCACTATCTCATTATCATTCTTATTATCATTCACTCTCTTATTCACCAAACAAAAGCTATTAGTATATAATTTACTTTAACTCCAGTCTTTTTTCTAAATGAAATTAAAACACGCCTTTCTAATTTCCCTGAAGCACTGATTTATTTATGTTAGAGTCAGACCCTCTGAATATGGGTTAAAACATTAGGTCAGAATGGCCTCAAAGCATTATGGCTTTTATTCCCAACCTTCTTGCAGCTCTCCTCGTCATCAAGCACAAAAAGTCTTCCTCCTTTTAGGCTATTCAAACTAATTAAATATAAGGTTTATTTGCCTTTTCAGTCCCTAGATCATTTAGAAAGTCCATGTCCCATTCCCTTTCATAACCCTACTTCTCCGTCCCCTATTGAAGAAAAAACATGGAGCATCCTTAAATCTATAAAGCCACAGACCCTACAAATCCACATAATTCTTTTTTTCCCCCTTTTAATACAAACGACTGTTTCCAGTTTCAGGATTCTTTGCATCCATTACTTCATGTTTACCTATTTGTTTGAGTCAAATATTCAAACCCATTATGTACTTAATAGAACCTCCATAAAATCACACTCCATAGCAACCAATTCTTTTTTTTTTAAAGGTCAACATATTTCCACTGTGAAAAGATTTTCAAGAACAAAACAGCTTTACTTTTGGGTTAAAAATCAGAGTTCATTACAATGATTATTTTTCAGATGAAAATGCTGCGCCAGGGTCTTCACATGCCGAGGTTTGTGGCCATAGGAATTATTTGGGGCTTAGACACAGAAACCTTCTCTCTCTCTCTCTCTCCCTCCCATCCTCCCTCCTTTCCTCCCTCCCTCCATGTGTGTGTGTGTGTGTGTGTGTGTGTGTGTGTGTGTTTATCTGTCTATTGTCTAAAAAACAGTGTAATTCCTGATGTTCTGATGAAAAGGTGAAGAATCTATGAAAGAGTTACAGGGAACAGAAATGAAGGGAGTGGATTGGAGGCAAAAGCTGAAAAAGAAAAAAAGTATCAGGTTGGGGGAAGACTTAGGAAAGCAGTTTCCCAGAGTGCTGCGTGAGAACCCTGGATGGAATAGGGTTGAGGTCACTGAAGAAAGTTCCAGATCAAAAGCAGAACCCCTCAATTCTGAATCTATTCTATGAACCATGGAGCTGTGTGCATCAGAATTTTATCTCCTTATTAACAAAAACACCATTTATTAAATGCCCACTCTGTGCCAGTCGCCATGCTGGGTACTTAACATGGATAAGAAGAAGAAAAATAAAAGTACTATCCATAAAAGAAGAAAATCATCATGAGTTTCCTCCATCCAGGAGTGCCATGAACTTCATGTTAGACAAAATGGCACTTCTGTTTTGGAGAGAACTTACCTTAGGCCTTTTTGGAAGTGCAAAGATAGAGCCTATCTCTATCCAGGGTAAACACAGAGAGGGAAGTTCTATTCTTCCACGGTGGAAACAGAGAAGGAGATCACTACCCATACAAATAACAAGAACTTGAGTTATCACCGGAGAGAAGAGAAACGGAGAGAGATGCCAGTTAGAAACTTCAGTAGCTGACACAGCAAGGGAACTTTAAAGAGTCATGAGCCTAGTATTCAAATTGTTTCCATGTCTACATTGTGCCTTAATTCTCTTCCATTATTACCACATCTAAAATAAAATTCTTTACATGCCAAACAGTCCTATAATGTCCACACAGCAGCAAGGAGATGTGGAAAGAAAAGGCAGCCTCGGGAGAGGAAGCAGCAGAAATGGGTCAACAAGAATTTGGAATGAGAAAGTAAGCACCAGCCCCACCCCTGCCATCTAGCTTGCTAGAACCTGGGAGCTTGTTAAAAAGGCAGAATCGCAGTTGATGGTTGTTAACCAGACTTATCGTGGTGATCATTTCACAATATATACAAATATAGAATCATTGTTCTATACCTGAAACTAATATAACATGTCGATTACACCTCAATTTGAAAAAAGAAAAAGTAGCAAAGTTTGCATTAGAAGAAAATAGATAATAAATATGTGAAAAAAAACCCAGTTTAACCTCAAAAGCAATCAAAGTAATGCAAACTAAAATAGAATTCCATATTTAGGCTATCAAACTGGCATAGATTTTTAACCATGAATATTAATAGGAGAATAGGAAAAAGGGGTACTTTGAGGTATTACAGCTGGGAGTGTATTGGTACAACTTTTGTAGGGTATTTAATAATATGAAGCAAAAACCTTAAAAAAATGTTCTACCCCTGGGAATTGTTCTAAAGAAATAGAGAAGTACCCAAAGACCCACATACAAGGATATTCAGTGTGGGAAAATTGAAAACACCCTAGATTTCTAACAGTAGAATAATGTTGATAGTTCAGTGAATTGTTAGCATGTATATATGATAAAACCTATGTAGCCACTAGAAATTGCTTTCCAAGAAAATTTAATAACTTTAAAAATACCTTTTTTGTAACAATTTTTGAAAATATTAAGATACGGTTCTTCATATAAAGCATGACATTCCTTTGATGTAGATACAAACACACTATGTACATGTATATGTATATTTGTATGTGTGTGTATATGTGTAAATAAATGTACGCTCAGAAAAAAGCCTGAAAATATATGCAAAAAATAAATGCAGAATCTCGGGCCCTCACCCCAAACCTATTGAATCAGACTCTGCCTTTTTACAAGATTTCCAAGTGATTCTCATCACATGAAAGTCTGGACTGCACTGCTTTAGGGAACATTAAAGAAAGTGTGGGATTTCTTATAAAATTACAGCAGGGCTCACTGGACACATTCCGTTTTCTGAAGCTGAGAAATTGAGAGTCAAGTACACTTGAAAAGTGATTGGGATAAGAAAATCAGAGCCTTAAATCTCAGAGCTGCACTCCGTCGAAGCTAAGAACCATACACCTCTTCTACTCTGCAAGGTTCTTGGGCAAGGGTGGGGATGGAGAGACCAGGAAATTGAGGTCTTTCCATGTCGAAATTCAGCAGCAGCTGCTTTGGGTTGACCTGATCGAGCCACCCACAGGCGAGCTACAGGCAACTCAGGGTTTCGTGCAGACTTTCACTTACTCATCGGCCAAGCTATTCAATAATTTCCTGCATCAAGGTGAATGGAATTAGTCAACTGACGACCAGAGCGTCATGCCCAGGGAAAGCCCAAGTGGGTGTCTGTCAAATGCTGTCCCGTGTTACTGGCTTCCTCCCACAAAAACCCTCAGCTGTTTCCACCAGGGTTGTACAGGAACCAGGGATCAGCAACGTTTGCTCCTGGACTTTCCCCCAGTCCCATGCTGACAACCCACAAAGTTCTGGGGTGGTGAACTGGGATGGAGGGTCTTGCTCCAGAAAGATGAGCTTGTACTCTACTCTTGCCTCTGGGTTGGATGACCAATTCCTTAGACATTGGCCTAAATCTGATGCATGGCCCCAACCCAGTTTGTTAAAGGAAGTCACCCTCCCCAACCTTCCGCATGAAAGAACCTCATTTTCCAGCTTCTGCTCCACAAAATGTGTGGTATTTCTGAGGCCTCATCCTCTGCAGGCCAGGTCCTTTTTCCTGGAAAGTTCATTTCAGTTCTTCTGCTCATTTAGGCACTACCCAAACTCCTGGACTGTTCCTCAAAGTCTGTGTCCTCTGACCCAAAACCCACTAGTGTCTGACCCTCTTCTGAACTCTCCACTTGCTCTCGTGGAATTTCATTTAGCAGTTACTAGAGACAACTTTTCTACCATCCACTTGAACAGCTATTTGTATGTGCTATGGCTTTTTACGTTTTCAAATGCTTCTTCCTAATCTGCTCTCTGGATCTTAAACCCTTTAAAGGAGACACCCGTGGCTTCTGCACACCCCCATCCCAGCAAGTACACTACCCATGGCTGGTGCTCAGTGAAGACTTACTCACTTGACCTGATTTAATTTAATGTTCATACTAAGTTCTTAGTATGAACATTAATTAATTTCTTCTTCCACCCACTTTCTCGCTAAAGAGGGGGATCAGAATATGCCACCACAAAAGGTGCCACTTTGGCATAAGGATTCATTTGAGCTGAAGGCAACTGAGAAACAGCAGATTCAGGAAAAGCTCTCGGCCGTCCCCCTTTCTGTCTAAAAACCAGGCATAAATTTCCTTTTGTAAAGGTAGCAATTTTCCATTTGTAAAGGAAGTTTACATATTAGAAAGAGGGGGACAACTCTTATGGATGATAAAGGCACTAACTTGAGTCTGCATAATAAACCTTACTAAATAACCCTTATCTTTGATTAGCTTCCCCCATATACTTACCTTCCCTTAATCTACTTCCCCTAGAAGTTCAACACTCCCTCCTTCCTTTGTCTAGTTATCTATCCACAGTTTATGACTCTTTGTTAAAATGGTATCTAAGCTGCTGGGTCTAACTGCTTCTTTGAATCTTCACTTCTTTTCTACAAAGGCCTCTGTATGCACACATAATAAATTCTTTCTCTAGTAATCTGGTTTTGTCAGTTTAATTTGCAGGACCCCAGGGACTAAACCCAAGAGGGTAGAGGAGAAAGTTTTTCCCCTCCTTCATTACTTTCAATTCCTAATAGATCAGATAACTTTTAAGAAATCTTATTTAAAGGGGGATATTTTGGAGAAAAGAAAACTTACAGACACAGAATATTATTTTCAAGTATTTAGAAAATTTTTAAAAGGGAGAGGGATTGGACAGTCACCAGAAGGTCACACTAAAGCTTGATAAACATATGGTAGTGACATTCCAGAGAGGAATGGTACACCAGGGGGCTCTGTTTGAACGGGACCATCTCCAACTTCTCTTTCAATTTGGGGATCCTATGAAAACCAAAAAGATATGTATTGATATTTTAATTAAACACACCCACAGTCTCAGTCTTAGGAGTAGAGGTGTGTGTGAGTACACACATATCGTGAGTGTTTTTGTGTGTGCATATCCGTGGGAGATAGGAACTAACATAGCTTCAGTTTTCTCCTCTTTTACTGGAAAGCAGTCGCATGACTCAATTCGAATAATTCTGTGTCATCACTGCATGTTTCCCATGAAAATACAGGTTAAGAAGAGAATAAAATGGAGGGGAGAAGGACAAGAAAGAAAGGCACTGAAACAACCACACTTCTGAGAAATGTGCCACTTTCACTCTTGCGTGGACTGACTCAGACGGCCGAATGAATCTCGGGGTTCTCCTACTGTTCCTAGAAACGCTGTAGAACGACAGGATGAAATGGGTTTCCCGTGAGAGGCAGTTCTTCATCCTTGCTTGCTGAGGCAAGGGGATGAAGGATGCCTGAAGGAGAAGGTGGAGGAGAAGGAAATCAGTATCTACCTTACATGGTAGATAAAGCCACACAGCTTACAAAGCATTTTCATGTCCACGATTTTATCTGATTCACACAACAAACCCATAAATCTCTCCATTTCACAGGTTAAGAAATTGAGACAGAGTGCATGGAAACTGTCCAAAGCCACACAGCGATTAAATATCAGAGCTGAAATTCAAACCCAGGACTTTGATTCTGAGCCCAAAGGATAAATAACTTTCTCCAGATGCAGGCTGGAGAAAATCTGAAACACAGGCACCCAGGCCATGGTGGAGAGTGAAGAGTTGTCAGAGGACCAGACTGGCAGGGTGAGCAGCATCTTCCAAGCGACGCCTGCCCTGGAGTCAGGACACCTGAGCCCTCTGCCCATCCTTTGAAGAGGATGGGAAGTGAAACCAGTCTTCTATTTTTTTTTTTTTTTTTGATTCTGAACACTTTTTAGCCTTTGCACATTGTCTTACACACATTTATCGGTGTTTTAACAAGATAAATGAACAAGCAGCCAGATGGTTTCAATGACAGCTCTTAAGATGCCTCACTCTACCAACTTTTTACCTCTAGTTCTAAGATTATATAGTGGTAGAAAGTTGCCTTTTCTGCATTTGCTACGTGTAATGAGAGGAAGAATTTCTAAGCCACTTACATATCACTGAATTGCAAGCGTTACTGAAGGTATGATATGAGAAGTGAATGGTATGAGATCATAAAAATTAATTTCAAATTCTAACCAGAGTAAATTTGGCAATTTTAAAAAGGTGAGAGTGGGAATGGAAATGATATCCAATAAACTGTAATGGAAAAGAATATGAAAAAGAGTGTATAGGGACTTCCCTGGTGGTCCAGTGGTTAGGACTCCACACTTCCACTGCAGGGGGCACAGGTTCAGTCTCTGGTCAGGGAACTAAGATCCTGTAAACCACATGGCACAGCCAAAAAAATAAAAGAAAAAGAATGTAAATATATGTATAACTGAATACTGTGCTGTACAGCAGAAATTAACACAACATTGTAAATCAACAATACTTCAATAAAAATCAAATGGCCCTGGGTTTGGATCTAGAATCCACCATCGACTAGCCATGAGACCCTGGGCAAACTATGTAATCTTACTCTAAACCTATTTCCTCCTCTGTAAAATTCGGATCATAAAACCCACCTCACAGGATTGCAGGGAAGATGTATTGAGATAATTTATGTGGTGCCTAGTCTATAGTAAGCCCTTAACCATGATAGTTGTTATTAGCAGGGCCAACCCCTTCCCACCTGTCCCAATCACCAGGTGCACAAAGAAGCTGTTTCTGGGAGTCAGTCTGCTTGGAACAGCATGCCTAGGTTAACTCTAACTTGCTTAGTTTTTTTTTTTATCATCAAAGTTCAACGTGACAGGTTGAATTTTTGCACTTCTTCTGTAGTAAGATTTTTAGAAATCTGACTTTCAGCTCAAAGTTTTCAAACTACTAATCCCTAAATTCCTGTTGTATATGAATCTCAGTCTCAAGACACCTGATCTGTAACTTGCTGATACCACTGGATATGTTGTGAAGTGTCACCTTTAAAACTGGTTTTAAAGTTCACCAAAAGTAAATTATAGTAGTTATATTAGGGTGGTAAGATAATTTTTTGTTCTCTGTTTTCCTAAATACTCCATGTTGTTTTATTAGTCATAATTATAGTTTTTAAAAATAGAACTATGCCCATAGTTCTAAATTTCAACTTTAGGGTATGTTTTTGGAGATTTTACCAGCTCTGTCATCACTCTCATTCAGGACTCCATCTACTTAAATTAGAATAGCAGCATGAGCTGACCTTTCTATGTCAAGGTTAAATGCTGGAAACGTAAATGTAAGAAGGCTTAGCTTGCTACAAAAGTACTTGCTGGGAGAACTATTATCAGAAGGGTAATTCTTAGCAGAGGCTAATATCCTCCTACAGGCTATGGAAAAATACTCAGAATTTCATAGTAAAAATATTTAGGAAAAGAATTTAGAATCTTAATTCTCTCCCTTGAGGAATAACTGAAGAGAATGAGGTAGGATTCCATGCTGGTTAATAATGGACCAGGCAGAAACCAGCATTCATCACCGAGGCAGCAGACCCAAAAAAGAAAAGGAACTAGGTTTATATTTCAGCAAATTAAAATGGGGTTAAACAAAAATTAATTTTATTCTAAATTTTTTCTAAGAATTAAATACAATTCCTTGAGATAATTGGAAACATACTGGAGTTCCACCCACAAAATCAAGAAGCACAAATATTACTATCCTCAAAAAGTATGTTTAACAGGATGGTCGACTCATTCTGACCTGCCTGCCAGGGCTAACATGTCTTCTGGGTAGAACTGACACTGGGTGTCTCATGCATTACCAGAAGGGACCTCAGAAATCACCTAGTTCAACCACCTCCTTTTCCAGATAAAGAAACCAATAAGGAAGCGGCTTGGCCAGCCTGGCACGTTAATCAGCCACTTACTGCCAGAAAGGAACTCAAATGCAGGGCCCCTGCTGCCCAGCGCAGGGCTCACTTCCTCTGCCAGCGTTAGGCTCTCCGGGGAGATTTCCTGCGCATACAGAACCAGGGCAAAACGCCCCACCTCCCCTCTCCCCTCCTGGGGAGCAGAAGTGGTGGCACGTGGCTCCTGGGGAGGGCGGGGAGAAGCTGCGGGGAGGGAAGGACTCAGAGCTGGTGTGAGGATGGAACAGCCGGGCAGCCAGCACACAGGTGACCCTGGCACCTGCCTGATTCCACGAACTACACCCTTTGGGGAAACTTCACCCCAGAAAAAGTCTGGAGTCAGCAGGACAACTGGTGTAGTTTGAAAACTCAGGGAAAATGAAAAGAGGACAACCTATTGATTCTTTGGTTTCGGGGAGCCCTTCTCCTCTTTTTTTTTTTCTTTTTTTTTTGCGGTACGCGGGCCTCTCACTGTTGTGGCCTCTCCCATTGCGGAGCACAGGCTCCGGACGCGCAGGCCCAGCGGCCATGGCTCACGGACCCACATGCTCCGCGGCATGTGGGATCTTCCCGGACCGGGGCACGAACCCGTGTCCCCTGCATTGGCAGGCGGACTCTCAACCACTGCGCCACCAGCGAAGCCCCCCTTCTCCTCTTTTTCTTCCTCCTCCTTGTTGTCCTGATGACCTAACCTTGCAGGGCTCTTCTGAGGCCTGAGGTAACACTGCCCACCCGGGGCAGGCTTCTGTCCCTGGGAGACGGCTCAAGAGCCCATTGTCACAAGCCGAGGCAGGGGTCCTCCCTGCAAGACGGGCCTGAATCAGAGCCACAGGGACCATCGAGGAAAGCGTGGAAAGGCAGGGAAAGGGACCGAGTTCGGGGATTCAACACAGGGAAATCGTTTTAAATGGTTTTGATCAAAGGATTGTGGGCTTTTTAAAACACATCAAAATGAATCACTTTGAAAAAAAAAAAAAAGAATCACTTTGTTTTAGTGAAACCAGGAATGTGAGGTGATAATGGCAGTACCATGGAGTATTTCCCTGCCGGCTAGCACCTACCAGCTGCCCTCAGTCACCTCACAAGCACCCTGCAAAGGCAGGAATTATCCCCATTTTACAGATGAATTAACCATCAGTTCAACACGTGAAGTTATTCGATAAGCGGCAGAGGACCTAGATTCCAGCCACACTTACCAATTGTCTGTTTTGACAACTCTCTCATACTGACACTTCATTTATCCAGGAGGGTTAAAGAATAAGCATAAAATTTTTCAAGATACAACTGATTTCTCAAAGCCCCACAAATTATTTGAACTCTTTCAGATGGCAAACCTAAATGGAAACAGACTTCTCTTTTGGAAGGAAGCACGTGGATAAGGAAGCGTGTTTTTGGGTTTTTTTTTCCCGGTGAATCGGGACCACCATCGTGATCTCTGCGAAGCCACAGTGATGCCCTCAGCGGGCACTGACCCGCAGACCAGTTCACCCCTGCCCAGCAGCCTCGTCCATGTCCCTGCAGCAGGAAGAGGGGGCCTCTGGACAATGAGTAGGAATATTTCCTTTAAATGCTTAGCAACCTTCTTATGTTGCTTAAGTTGGGAAACAACACACACAAGTTTTTAGAAGGTCAACGTGAAGATTCACTGAGTTCCTAAGAGTCAGGTTATTTAGTACAATTGACATCCCTTTTGACGACCGAATACACTGTGCTACCTTCCGTTCTTGTGGCTAAACGTGGCATTACAGCTGTTGCTGAATCCGGTGTGCACCTAATTACTCTCCCACCCTGTGCCTCAGTTTCTTCAGGTGTGAAGGAGAGAGGACAAAAGTCCTATTGACAAAGCGTTTAGCCTTTCAATAAGGAAATGCTCATCTGAGGGGACCCTAAAAGCCCCTAGCTCTTCTTCCTACAGCACCCCATCGGAAGCTCCCGCCTCTTCCTGATAGCCTCCCTCATGGCCCCTCAGTTCCTTCCGCTCTCACTGGGTGCACTCTCCTTTGGCATATAAATCATATTTCGTAGTTTTCAACTGTTCACTGACACATTAGACGTATATATACCCCCAGCCTGGAGGTCTCCAGAGCATCAGGTCCTCCATTTGCACCCAGCACAACGCAGGACTCACTGCCGGTGTGCAATTGCGTCCAGTTCCTCCGCTGGCACCACTGCCCGCTCCTTGGACTGTACTCTCTAGAGCTCTCCCAACAGGACTTGGATTTCACATCTGTGGAAAAACCAGGAAGATGACCCTGAACTCTCACCTACTGCCTCACGGCCTCAGGGTAACGGGCTGCCCTCGGCGACAAGGGGGAGGAAGCAGCTCCCGGATATTACGGTTGGGAACCTGCACAGCCTCTCCTCAGAGCAGTTCCAATCCATGTGACCCAGGCCCGTCATCAAGTCACACTGTTTTTTTCTTTCTATTTAAGTAACCTCAAAAGTTCTTCAGAAGCTACCTAAACCATACAGAGGATAGAAGTCCCGCCCTGGCCCCGCCACAAACTTCTGTGCAAACAAACTAACAAACCCTAAGGGCTGGACAACAGGTGTTAAGAGGTCTCATAAAGGGACTTCCTTGGCGGTCTTGGGGGTTAAGACTTCGCCTTCCAAGGCAGGGGGTGCGGGTTCCATCTCTGGTCAGGGAGCTAAGATCCCACATGCCTCTCAGCCAAAAAAACAAAACATAAAACAGAAGCAATACTGTAACAAATTCAATAAAGACTTTAAAAATGGTCCACATCAAAAAAAAATCTTAAAAAACAAAAACGCTTCATAACGCTCCTGTAAGGGGATCTCTTAACGGGCAAGAATTCACATGATTTTGAGGCATCTGATGTATTGGGTATTATTTCTCCATGAAGGGGCTTTGATTCCTGCTCAGAAAAGCCTGGCAAAAGGTCAACTCTCCTGGACTTTCACTCACTGGCCTCCTGCGGCTGTTTGGGTTTGCAGCTTTAACCAATAAATGCTGGCATCCCTGAGGAAGAAATCTGCCCAGAGAAGGCCTAGCCCCCAGAGTGCAGTTGCCTGCTGCCACCTTGTGGTGACTCAGTCCAAACGCGGGCAGCCCATCCCGCAGGGCGGAGCTTTCAAGGAAAAAAAACCACAATTAAACATGTCCATAAAATCACACAGTATTAAGGTCACAATGGGTAAGTTTATTCAACGTCTTGGATATTTGAGTCAAAAGTACGTATAAGTCAACTAGTGCTACTGCAAAGCAAGCTTTCTTGGCCTTAGGACTTGCCTCAGAGCTTCTCTCCATCAGCACAGAAACACCCAAAGTCTGTTCTAGACCAAAGTACTCGGGGGTGGGGGGATAAAAAGCCAACACAGAAAGGATGAACAGAAACCAGCTGTGCCCCCCAAAATACTCAGAAGTCATGTTACCTACAGCGAACAATGGTGTGGCTTGTTTGGGGAGGGGCCGTGAGGAGTGTGGTCCAGTCTTTTGCAGTGAAGGTGCATCGTCTTCGTCCTGCCCACCTTCTTCTCTTAACCCTGAAGCAGCTTTCATGACCCATCCCCAGGCTTCCACCAAGCCCTGCCTCCGCTTGGTCATCCGTCCTCCACTTCAGTTCAATTCAACACTGACATTCAGGGAATGAACACATAGGCTGGGGGCACGGGGAGGAGGAAATGGGAAGAAACTTTCTTGGCTGAACCCCACCGTCCACAGACGAGGGCCCTCAGATGAGGAAGACGATGCCCTCGGAGACCATGACCTGGTTGTCATCCTGCATCCTGCTCAGTGCGGCCTGGATCTCCGCAGAGGAGAAGGGCTCTTCGTTGTCCCGACTGATGGATTCTGTGAGGCGATTCATGCCCACCGACTGTGCGTGAGCTTCCTGGAACACCTCCAGGAGGGCCGCCTTGAAGGCCTTCAACCTGCCCAGGACAGGAGAGACAGGGTGAAGGAGCAGGAAGTGGCCCACGTGCTCTAGGCCAGATCGATGCTGGAGTCCATCAGCACAGGCATCCTCCAACTGCACAGCCTGCCCCGGATGGCTGCTCCACGCCCAAGCTCCCCCCTTAAAGCTAAGTTGTTGTAGTACAGAGCTTCCTGCACAGTGAGAAATAACAGCATTTTAAAAAACAGAGGCCTCTGAGCATGTGCGAAACTGGCATCCATATACCATCGGCAGAAACGCAAACTTGGATGGCATCTTTGGGAGGCGAATTAGTCACATGTACTACAATTTTAAAGTGCATCTCCTTTGACCCCAGGAATCCATTCCTAGAAGCTAACCCCACAGCTCTTCCCCCACCACCGCACAGTGATAAATGTTAAGAATGTTTTACTGTCAACAGCAGTCTTATGAAGGGTAAATGTCCACCATTAGAAAACAAAAATAAAAATTTACACATCCATACTATGGAAACCCTGCAGTCATTGAAAAGAGATCTCCATGTGCTGATTCACAAAGTGCTTTAAGATATAGTTCAATGGGGCTTCCCTGGGGGCGCGGTGGTTGAGAGTCTGCCTGCTGATGCAGGGGACACGGGTTCGTGCCCCGGTCCAGGAAGATCCCACATGCCGC
>NW_020175393.1:16252172-16252433 GCF_003031525.2 Neophocaena asiaeorientalis asiaeorientalis
TTCAATGGTTGTCCTGGAGGATGGAATTATACTTGATCTTAATGTTTTTTCCTAAATACTTTTCAATTTGTTCAAACTTTTTTCAGTGAAGACACTGTGTTGAGTCTGTTAAGGTGTTAAAAGTAAACAGCAAACCTTAGCCGTGGACTTACTTTGAAATCCAGGAAACATTAAATTTATAGATAAAACTGTTTCTGAACCTCTAGTGGTAAAAATTCTTTATCTCAAAACAAATGACAACAGTTCAGAGAGGAGAAAAAA
>NW_020175393.1:16252938-16295324 GCF_003031525.2 Neophocaena asiaeorientalis asiaeorientalis
AACCCAAATTTACAGTGAGACACAACTTGTCCTTGCTCTACGACCCTTCTTCCTGAACTCACAAGGGTATTGATTTAAAATTCCCACAGAGAGAATTATTTATAAAGCAAATGGTAAAACATAAACAACTGGGGATTCTGAGTAAAGAGTGTAAAGAATTCTTTACACTATTTTTGCAACTTTTTTCAAGTTTGAAATTGTCATCACAATAGAAACTGTTCTAAAAACCCTCGGGCCTCTAGTTCTGAGCTCCGTTGATAACAGTTTTCCTACCATCCCCGGGAGAGGTCTTCCCTCCTCACCTGGATTCACTCAACTCCGCCTTCTGGGACTCCTTGGTCTCCTGTGAGTCTGTCGCCTTTGGAGTGTGCACTTGAGGGGGAAAGGGTGGCAGAGAGCGGGAGGACGACAAGGTGAAGCCATGTCCACAGAGCCCAGAGGCCCCTCTCCAACCCCGCCCTCATGAGCCTGCAACACTCACTCCTGGGGCCCTCGGGGGCCAGCCAGGGCAGGCAGGGAGAAAGGCCTCAAGTCAGACGGGGGACGCTCAGCACACGGGATCTGAGACGCTCACACCAGGCTTGGCAAGGAGCACAGTTCACCAGGGAGGAAGCAGACAAGGGGGCAAAGCTTATTTCCAAAGTTCTGACTGAGTTTCCTGGGATTCTCGTGGACAGACCTCTTAGACACAGGGTCCCAAGTGGGGAGCCCACTGGGAGTCCACCAGCAAACGCAACAGGCAGAGCACTGAAGGGTCAGCAGTCAGGGATCACCTCGTAGCACTAGGGGCCGCTCGCTTACCCTGAGGCATCTCCTCCTCCGTGTCGCTGAAGTCGTAGGGGTCATAGGAGTCCCCATCCTTGGCATCCGAGTGACGGGTCTTCCTCCTAAAATGCCCACAGCAGTTAGGGGACGGGCTTTGGTGAGCTCCGTCCTGCACCTCTGACCACAGAGAACCATCTACGTACAGTCCAAATGGAACACTAGGCCCAGGGCTGTACAAACTGCAACCTTTTCTGAAAGAGACCAAACGCCTCTGGACTAGACACGAGCAGGCCCTGCTTCCCAACGCTCTTCTCTGTCGCCCACCCTCATAAACTCAACCACAGGTGTGAGAGGAAAAGATAACCTGGAGGAGAGACTTCTGAAATGTGGACTCAACAGCCTCCGAGCGGGTTACTGCTCCTCTACTTAGCCCTTCCCTAGCAGGAAAGAGGCCAAAAGCTTCACACCGAGGACAAACGGGGCTGTCACCCTCTCTGCTTGAGTCACCTTCACCCTGACTCACTGCAGCACTGGCCTGGCCACCCCTCCCCGCAGCCTTGCCCCCCTCCGCCCCTCCCCAGCCCTAATCTAAGTCTTTCATCTCCTTCCTCGGTGCCTCATCCGACCTCTTCCTCTTCTGCTCTTGGCCCTCCTGGCTTTTCTCCGCTTCATCTTCTGTCTCCGATTCATCCTCACTTTGCTTCTTACGTTTCTTCTCCTTCTCGAGAACCTAGGACACCAAGCCACACGTGGGTGTGCAGGAGGGTCACAGATGCCGGGGACTGAGTAAAGAACAGTCCCTCCTGCACCATCAATAGCAGTGACTCCCTGGGTCTGATGACCTGAACTCTCTCATTCCTGAGTCCAGGACCAGGGGCAGGGGGTTGGCTGCGACCCATCCTTAAAGCTGCTGGAAGCTGGGTGCCATACCCTTCTCACAGTATGTGCTCAAGGAGCGTTCACTGAATACAGAAGTGAATGGAAAAAAGTCTATCCCATAATGGTTAAGTGGAAAACAATTCATTTCTTTATAGATCAGGTGTTTAGTTTAAATTTAAGACAACCCCCATGCTAGCAAAGAGATTAAGTCAGGGGGAGGCCAGTGGAAAGATGCTGCTTTCTGCCAACAACCCAGATACAGGTGTCAACCGTGCACGGCTGTGAGGCACGAGCTCCGACAATTCATTCAGAGGAGCCTCAGGCCCAGCACCTGGATGCTCACCTTCTTGAAGTAAGCGTACTGGACCAGCTCCACAGCCACTTCTGCGTCCTGCATGTCCACGGTCTTGCTCATGCGGGCCTTGGCGTGGGCCGTGGCCAATCGAATCAGAGTTTCCAGTGTCCGGGCTGTCACTGGAGACGTCTGGGGGAGAAGACAAGGGGGCTCACTCATCCAGGATCCCCCCACGGCATGCCGGTCATGCCCGTCACTCCCACCGCACAGAGAGGGAAAGACTCCACCAGAAAAACCAACCCACGGAGCCAGAAAAAAGTACGTAAAATTCAGAAAGGTAAAAACAACCAAGGAAACATGACTGAGGGCTGAGGGAGGGAGAACGAGGTGAACGGGGAAGAAAACCGTCCAGCATCTTACAGCTGGAGAGGAAAGTGAGGAAGAACCTTTGCCGCAGGCCTGCAACGCGCCAGGATCCCGCTTTTATGTTCACTGTGTCAGTCAATGGCCTTAATAACCTGGAGCAGCTTTAGAGATGAGGAAAATGGGACTCGAAGAGCTTCCAATAATTTGTCTAATGTCACGCTACGTGGGGGTGTGAGAGAGGTTATCTGAGGACAAACTTTCTAAAGTTGGGTAAACCCACTTAGGTCCAGAGGAGAAGCAGAATTCTGACATGTTCTTATCAAGTGGTTCCCAAAGGGGTGGGTGTTATCCCAAACGGGGGGGTGGGGGTGGTGGAGGGTTCATCTTTTTAAAATGCTATTGTCTGAAAGGCATCCCTGGTCTAATGGATCAGAATGTCTGGTTTAAGAATTCATTCCCTGTTGGTCCAGTGGTTAGGACTCCACACTTCCACTGCCTAGGGCACGGATTCAATCTCTGGTCAGGGAACTAAGATCCCACAAGCCGTGCAGTGCAGCCAAAACAAGAAAAGTTTCAGATGATTCTGATGTGCCCTCCTAGGTAAGCAGCCCTGACATTATCCAACCTTCTCATTTTATGGGTTGAAAAACTGCGACCTGGGAGGTGAAAGGATGTGCACAAGTTGCAAACATTACTGAAGCCCTGGGGTCAGAGCCCAGGGCTGGTCTTTCCACCACACCTCCCGTCCCCCATCCTATGATGCTTCAGGGATGTATCTGGTCACTTCTGCTTTCTAGCTTTCTAAATGATCACTTACAACCAATCTGACATTCAAAAACAAATACATTCATATTTAAATAAATTCACCAATTTTTTTAATGATTTAGAAAGCTACCAGAGTATGTAGCTTATACATTCCATCGTAAACTCCAATTCTTGAATAACCCTAAAGCTGATGAAATCCTACACGAGCAAAACTACAGAGCCCAAACTGAGAGATTTACCAATCCCACTAAGACCACAACCAAGATAGTGTATTGTATTCAGTGAGAGGGCCTTTGACACACTGGAACATGTTCATGTGACAGGAAAAACAGTTAAAAAGACAGGGGGCTGTTTAATCTGAAGAAAATAAGTCATACACAGTCTCCAGAAAACAAAATTAAGGCCCAGGGGTAGAAGTCATGGAGAAGCAGGTTTAAGCTCAATAAATAGAAGAATATTCTAACATTTCAATGCAGTGATTCAATGCAGTGATTCAATGCAGTGATTTCAATGCAGGCATGCTGTCACTGGAGGTGTCAAGGAAGTCCCAGCAGGAATTCCAGAAGATGGAATGCTTGTCTGGGTGTAAGTCTGGAATAGATGATCTGGGGTCATGTCTGAATCCAAGACTCTATGCCTCTATCACATCATGATGGTTTGGGACCTGGGTCTTTCTGCTGTGAAATCCTACCTATATAAACTACACTGCCCCAAAGACTTCGATAAATTCACGGGCAGGTGTATTAGGTTTCTAGAAATAGCCTTGGATGATCGTCATGGCTACGCAACTCCTAATTTTTTTTCGAAGTCCAGCCCAAATATCATACCCTTTGGGAATCCTTCCCTGACATTCATATCCCTTCTGGAAAGTCTAAAGGAAAAATTAACAGCTTCTGCATCTACACTCCAACTGTCTTTCACATTCATTCCCCTTTGGGTACTACACTGTGGTATATAATTATAGGTATATATGACCTTTTCATCTACATTCTGCCTCCCGGGCCCAGGACTGAGCTCTTGGGGGACTGCACGTAAGAACAGAGACTCATTCAGTTCCTAGAAGTCGCTCACGTTTGCTGAATGCTTTTTTCTTTTTTTGGCCATGCCGCACGGCTCGCGGGATCTTAGTTCCCCAACCAGGGATCGAACCCGTGCCCCCTGCAGTGGAAGCGCGGAGTCTTAACCACTGGACCACCAGGGAAGTCCCACGTTTGCTGAATAAATCACAGCTTCTGGAAGCCAATGTCATCTGAACTCATGAGAAACACGTTAGCTCTGGGGTTCACATTGCATTTTCCTTTGTAAAAGGAAATGATTACAGTAGCGTAACAGGAAGCCCTTCAGGCCAGAAAGAAAAAGGTAAGGAATCACTCAGTTAAAATGCTTCCAGTGCTCCCAGGGAGCGGGGACTCCCTCCCCAGCCTCACCCTGAGGGGCTCCGGTCACCATCCCACAGGCAGGCTCACCCTGGCGGTGTCCAAGCCCATGCTGTCCTGGCTGCGCAGGCATGAGTACTCCTCTGCGATGTAGGCGGCCGACTCCTGCGTCAGGATGGGCTTGATGATTTTGGCCACGTGGATGTATTTCCTCATGAAAGCTGCACTCACCATCTTCTCCCTGGACCCGCACACGGCAAATTTCACTCCCTTGCCACAGCCCAGCACCTGCCTGGGGTCGTAGCCTTGCCCCTCCTCAGGGAAGTCAAGGTCACGTGACAGAGCAGAGATACAGCCTGGAACCCAGTGTCACAAACCCCATTCATACACAACATGTACAAGACCCTCTCACATACTTTTATTTAATTCTATGGTGTTACTTAGGTATTACTTGTGAAGTAGGTAGTTTAGGTACGAAGTGTAGGTGTTATCTGTCCTATTTTATCAGTGGGAAAACTATGGCTCAGAGAATCTTAAGTGGACTCAAATTTCATTTTCTGACTCCAAATTCCACATTCTTAAACCAATAGGTTTGAAGATTACACTATGCTTCCGACTGCACCAAGGCCAAAAATAGAGGAATGGGATCTCACATGTCAGGCACTGAGCACAAGTCTCCTTTATCCAAATCCACTTGCAACCTTTCCAGTGCTTGTGATCTACTGCCCCTTCAACAGAAGCTCACCACGAATGGCCACGAGACTTGTGCAACACTTCACGTACACGGGTAACATGCCACACCCACCATCAGTTAGGTGGGCGTCAAAGCCTTCCATTTTAGGAAAAGACCAGAACCTAAGCTTGATCACCCACGAACATTCACACGGCAAGTGGCCATGAAAAAGGGTGCATCTGTGGATCCAGAAGAGAAAACAGGCCCCCATGATAACGACCCCAAGCATGACCTTGGCCTGGGCAGCACATATAAACATGTTCTACACAAATCTCAGGTTCCCTCCAGGAAGAGGTGGGAAGAATGCTCACTTCTTTTTCTTGGCCCCATGCAGAAGGCTATCATGCTTCTCGTAGATCTGGGTGTCCTGCTGGTCTTCCTGGCTAAAGTTGGGATCCTCCGTGGCCAGGATATCCACGGCACTCCCTAGAGGCATAGCTGGAAAACCAAGTCAGGAGAAAGAATAAGAAAGAGCTGAACCCAGGAGAAATCGCTTCTTCTGAAGAGATACAAGACTCTCGAAGCAAGGACCCAGAAGGAAGCAGACACGTGAGCCCCACAAATAAGGAGGCAGAACCACCTGGCCCACAGAAGAGGCTCAAAGGTGTTCCCAGACCCTGAAATGGACAAGAGACACACCGTAGGAACCAGGGAGGCGAGGGCACCTTCCACATCACCCCAGACGCTACCACGCCCACCAATGCCAGGCTGGGTCTGAGAGCGCGGCCTGTGTCTAGGTGCCCTCCCCTCAGTCAGGCTTCCTCTTCCCCCGTCCTCACCGTCACCATCCTGCTCGCCGGGTGCCCGGTAGCGGTGCATTCTGAGGACGTGGTCTGAGATCTCCCGATCCTGCTCAGGATCCATCTGATCCAGCATGATGAAGAGGAGGTCGAATCGGGACAGCAGTGAGTCCTGCAGCCCGATGTTCTCCATGGGGGTCTTGTACTGATCGTACTGGGTGGGGAACACGAGAAAAAAGGAGAGTGGAGACAACATCAATGGGAAGAAAGAACAAGGAGGCCGGATCGGTTAGGTGAGTGAGAACAGAAGACCAGACCTTCAAACGCAAAGCGAATAAGCAGTGAAGATGTAAAGCATTTCCAAGCTACTAAGAAACTGAATTCATTTCCTCTATGTGTAGCCCTCCTCTGACGCTCAGCTGACCTGAGCAAGCTCAGAGCCCCACGCCCTTCCTTCCAGATAAACAGAGCCCCACCTCCTCACTCCGGTGCCTCTAGCAAGCTGACTGTGGGTCTCAAAACCAGCCTTCTCCTCCCCAAGCTTCACTCTGCTCCTCAATCCGAGGCAGGACTAGCTCTGGAAGATGAGTCCCTCTTCCCTACCTATTATGAAGACATGACAAGCTGGCTAAGCCAGAAACACCTGCAGCCTCTGGCTTCCTTACTCAGAAGGTACTGGGTAAAGTCTCAACAAAAACGCATGATAATCTATAAACCATAATGTCTTAAGGATCAAGGGAGGTTTTCCTGGGACTCAAGAACGCCTATACTCTTATCTTTCAACTCCCGGGCCTACGAGCTGACGCCTCCCCACGTCAGTCAGAGGCCTGACAACCTCGTAGGTAACATTAACGATTCTGGCCACGTTCACATTCCAGGACCTGCCATCTTCTCCCTACGTTCCCCAGAGAAATTCTTCAGAATGACGTAACACGTGTTACCATTAATCTAAAACTGTATGGTTCTCAACCCACACTATGCATTAGAACTAACCTACGGAGCCTTTCTAAACCACAGCTACCAAGAGCCCCAACCCAGAGATTTGGATTCAGAAACTCTGGGCTGGCGACTAGGCACCCGTATGTTTAAAAAATGCCAGCAAAACAGGTATTCTCGTTCACTGCGGGATCATAAATTGTCAGAGCACAGCATGGGCTCTGGGTTCGAATCCTCTCTGCCATTTTCTAGCTTGTGACTCTTGAGCGAGTTACTTAACCTTTTATGCCTTCATTTTCTCATCTGTAAAATGAGGATAATACCTACCTCACAAGGTTATTGTGAGAGTGAAAGGAGTTAATAAATATAAAGCATCTGTAAGTATTAGTTAATAGTATTATAATGGTACAATCTTTAAAAGGGGCAATTTGGCAATCTCTACCATAAAAATGCATGTAACTGCTAATCCAGTGATTCCATTGCTAAGTATTCATTCCCAAATGCTTAACAAAATGCACGTAAAGGGATGTTCACTACAGTTTCATTCATAATAGCAGAGGGGAAAGGGAAAACACCAAATGCCCATTATTTGGAGACTGGTTAAACAAATTATTATAAGTCCATACAATGGAATACTAGACAGCTGCTTAAAAGAAAACAAAAACAAAACCCCTAAACTCAGCAAACCCGAAGCTGGATAAATATAAAAGATTACACCTAAGCACATCATAGTCATACTAAAAAACAAAGATAAATAGATTAATTCTTAACAAGGAGATAGTGTATTTACTGGCACATGCTAAAGTTTTGTTTTTCTTTTCATGCTGAAGTTTTTGTTTCCTGAAACACTCAAGAGCTGTCAGTGGTCATCTCTTGGGAAAGGAACAGGAGAGAGAAGGCAGGCTATTAATTTCCTTATTATATCTCTCTGCTCTGTTCATAAATCCGCCGACCATCTGCATGCAGTACTTTTATTTCAGTGTCAATGTAGGTTACCTGGGTTGTGAGGCTGCAGGTCACTTTTGTTTTCTTCTTTGTATTTTTAAAAACTTATTTTAAATAAATAACTTTCCAGGGGATTCTGACATGGATGAATGGGTGAGGAACCACTGCCCTAAACCAAGGACAGTAACAGGATGACAAGCTTACTTTGGTTTGTGGCTTATTGCTCCCCAGGTCACCAATAAACTTTGCAGCCCAGTCACTCAGCAAAACCAAATGAAGGTGAGGACAACAGTTGAGTGCCTGATCCCACTCACCCTGCCGTAGACGGGGTTGGCGGCTGCCAGAACACTGCAGCGGGCGTTGAGCCGAGCGTGGATGCCGGCCTTGGCGATGGTGACTCGGCCCTGCTCCATCACCTCGTGGATGGCCGTGCGGTCCATGTCAGACATCTTGTCAAACTCATCGATGCAAACCACGCCTCGGTCAGCCAGGACCATGGCCCCCGCCTCCAGACGCCGCTCCCCTGGGAGGTGGGGAGGGAAAAACACACACTACCATCCAGGTTGTAGGGGACGGGACTAGATGTCAGTCTCCTTCCTAAGCACCTCGCACTGCCATACATGAGAACGAGAGTGTAGTTAAGAGGTGTCAGCACCTAGACTCAGAGGAAACCCTGAGGAAGCTCGTATCTGAACAGTATTCCTTGTCACACTTTGATATCTAAGCAGCTAGCCTCCACCACACTTCCTTCACAGATTTCCTCTCTTTATCCTCATCTTCAAGCCATTTCCCAACTAGATCTCTGTTCTCTTTTCACTGGTCTTCAAATCCCTTCCTCTAACGTATAAAGCAGCACAATCTTCTTTTTTATTTCCCTTCAAATGTCAAAAGTTGCTCCTTCACAGCTCTTTCCAACAGCCTTCCAGGAGACATTCTTGTCACTAGAGGGCCACCCAAACATTTCAGTAATTCACCCATTGTTGCCAGATACTTGGTCCTCTCCAATCTGGCCCACACTAACCTCTCAAGTGTATCTTCCCAATACAGGCCAGCGCCTGGAGCAAGCTCAAACCATCTATGCTCATCTCACTGCTGGACCTCTGCCAAGGACCCTTCCACCCATACCTGTTTCCTGGTCTGTGGTGACAGCGGCCGTGAGACCCACTCCAGACGAGCCCCGGCCAGTGGTGGGGATGGCCCGAGGTGCGGTACACAGTACGTACCGCAGAAGCTGGGACTTGGCGACCGATGGGTCTCCTGTAATGGGACGGGGCAGTAGTGACTCTTGGAAACTCCCCTGCCCCCCAGCAAGTGCTGCTTTTCTAGCACAGCTCTTGACACAACAGAAATGTATAGTAACAGGTTGTTAATATTATTTCTTTCCCTTTCCCTTTACCGTTCACAGAAGAATAGATTTTAGACATTATAAATCAGGAACCCCAGAAATAATAAAAATAATTTTAAAAATTCATTTTAGACTTTTGCCCTTTGATGGGACTGAAACACAGCCAGCTACAGACACACAATTTGACAGATGATAGATTCCTGCAACCACACCCCACAGGGGGAGACCAGGAGACTAAAATCCCCAACACCGTACCTATTAGAAGGATATTGATGTCCCCACGGATGTGGCTGCCATTCTCTAGGTCTCGTTCCACTCCTCCCAAGAGCAAGCAGAGGATTGCCTTTTTGACATAGTCATGCCCATGGATGCTGGGGGCCAGCGACCTGGCCAGCTGGTCAAAGATATCCTGGAGGAAGAACAACCACGGAGTGAAAAGCCTAAGGAGCCTCCATGGGGTTGGATGAACTCACTTCAGCCCACAGAACGTGGTTGAAGAAATACACTGTTCTTAACTGTAAAAGCTTCTTCTCTAAGATTTTCACACCGATCAGAGCATTATCAGAACAGACACAGAGGAAGCCTGGATTCCAAAACCTGCTCAGAGCTTTAATCTTTAGGAAAAAAAGTGCTTCCAGGCTCAAAACATTTTAGTTTTAATAAGACTATGTATTGTGCTTCAGCAGTAACCTCTGTCACACATGCATAGATTTTGTTCAATTCTGAATGTGAACATTCTGTCTTTGAAAGGAGAAATTTTTTAAAGAAAAATAAATTAGAGAACTAAACCAAAAATAACATATTGTAAGGGCTTCCCTGGTGGCGCAGTGGTTGAGAGCCCGCCTGCTGATGCAGGGGACACGGGTTCGTGCCCTGGTCCGGGAAGATCCCACATGCCGCAGAGTGGCTGGGCCCGTGAGCCATGGCCGCTGAGCCTGCGTGTCCGGAGCCTGTGCTCCGCAACGGGAGAGGCCACAACAGTGAGAGGCCCGCGTACCACAAAAAGCAAACAAAAAAACATATTTTATCTTTAAGTAACAATGTATCACTGGTGTATTCCGTATAGACTCCTTGGTACACTAACATTCTAACTCCTAATATTTGTATTAGGTTCACTTAGCAGGTAGCACAACAGAAATATTAAAGAAAAACAGCAAAAACACCCTTTTGCTTACTGACTCAAAACTAGAAGCTGGCACCAAATACTTCAGAGAAAAAGCCTTGACCTTCCTCCTGATGCAGTACAAAGATGGCCATGCCCAAATACGACCCTAACAAATCCATCCCCACCCTCAAATCCTCAAAGGACGCCACACCTTGGAACGGGTTTTACTGAACTTCTTGATCTTGGCTATGTCCTCAGCAGAGAAGGAAGGCTGAACGTCCTTGCTCATCTGCTTCACGTTACAGGCAATCAGGACAGTCCTGGGACAGAGAGGACAGTAAGAGGCTATTTTCAATTCCTAACACCAAAGCCTTCTTAGGCTCCTAACCTAGAACAGCAAATCAGAAAAAAATAAAGAAAAGAAAAAACAGAGAAGCAAAGCTGTTCCGAATTCAACCACTGATTCTCTTCATCTATGACACAAATATGTTGATGGTGCCTCACCCTGGGAATTTACCTCCTGCTGACCCACAGAGCTTGGGACAGTGTATGGGAGGGAGGTGGGAACATGCAAGAAACCCCCAGGTAAGCCAGGAGGCTCTAATATGTGACCAGCAACTCCCACTTCTAGCATAAGACAGTATGGCGAGTTTTATCTCCCAGGCAGGTAGAGTGTTTCACCAGTCCAATGTAACTCTGGGGAAGATGGCAAACTGGAGAAAGATTGCTACCAGAATGTACTCTGCCAGCACCATTCCAAACACCTCAGGACGAACCATCTACCTGAAGGTCCCTGAGGTGTAGCCTCCCTTCTTTCCAGGAAGGCAGCGGTAGGTTCCCACCACCTGAACCCGGTCACCGGGCTTCACTCTGTCCACCAAGTCATCATCCAGTATGACGTCCACGGAGCGGGGAAGCTGGCCAGCGGGGGCCTTCTCTGGCATCTCCTGGATGGTGATGATCTGGTGGTCTTTGTAGACAGAAAGGCCGTATTCTGTCTCAAGGGGATTGTTTTCCTCATCCTGGAAAAGTCACACAGAGAGGCAGTCATCTCGACCATGTCTTAGAATGCCACACTCGTTTGTTGTAGGAAACAAATATAATTTGTAGATAAACCGCACGAGATTAGTATCCAGGAACAATAAACGCCAAATATCTTCTCCAGTTTTTTCCATTCCTGTCTGTTCTAGTTACAAACCATCTAATGGAAGGGGTGATCTACAGCCAGAAGGGACCATGGCTGTATTAACATCTATACTGAGATCCTTACTTCCCCTATGCTATGACTCGGTATTTCTACTCCTAGGTAATACCCAACACAAACGTTCACCCAAAGCCACATGCTACAATGTTCACAGCAGCACTATTCCAAATAGCTAAAATCTAGAAAATATCCTAATGCCATCAACAGAATGGTTAAGTAAGTGTGGTATAGCCACACGACTGAGTACTACACAGCAGTGAAAATATACGGAGTACACCTATACAGATGGATGAAACTCAAAAACATGTTGAACAAAAGAAGCCCAACACAGATGAGCATTTAGATAAAATATAAAAACAGGGAAAAGTACTCGAAGCTGCTAGATGTCAGGATCTCGAGAGCAGTGTGGCTTCCAGAGGGACTTCTGAGCACTAGTAAGGTGCCGTTTCCTGGTTTGGATGCTGACTTTATAGTGAGCTTGTAAAATTTCACTGAGCTGTACACTCATGTAAGCTTTTCTGTATATTAAACTTCAATAAAAACATTTCAAAGTTTTACTTCCTTGCCATTTGAATTTTCTAGAAACACAGCGGCTATCACTTGTGGAGTGCCTACTATGTGCAAGGCACTGTGCTGTAACTTCACGAAATTATCTCATGTAATCATCACAACTCAGTCCCCAAAGCTGGTATTTTCCACATTCTACAAATAAGGAAACTGAGGCTGGGAGAGGATAAAGAAGTTCTCCACAGTCCACCAAAGCCCATGCTCTTAAGAACCACACTAGACAACCTCCAGGAGACCTGGTCTGGTGTATTTCAGGTCCTGAGCAAAGAAGCTTGGCCACAGCAATCAGCAGAGTACCCCTGAGTAATTCCTGGAGAATAAATTCTAGAAAGTAGGGATCTTAATGAACAAGAGAGCCGGGTGACTGAGGAAATGCAACTGGCCTGAAAGTAAAAAGACAGGCTCCTGTCCTCAGGGCTATCACTAACTGGAACATAAGTAGTTCTAACTGGAGGCTCGCTGAGCTTCACATTTCACCTGAGATAGACTAAACGGTTCTCAAGTACGACTCAGTTACAATTCTAAGAAACTCAGTCTTGTTTATATGTTACGATTCCTCCACCAGTTGATAAAACTGTAGGCAAGGACTGGGTCTTCTTTACATCTGTGTCCTCCTCAGTGCCCGACAATCCTTTGGATACAGTCGCTCTCAATTAAAATTTGATGGCAGGGACAGGCAGAGATAAAATGTGTTCAGACATCAAGTAATCAGTATTAGTCATCTTCTCGTGTCTCTAAGTAAGAAGACTTCACACCATCCTCAATGCAGACCAACCTGAACACCAAGACTAAAGCCATTCTCCATGTCAACCTTCTCTCAAATCCACAGTAAAATATTTGCAGAGATTTCAGAGTAACATTACTGCATAAGTATTTTTCCATATTACTCTAAGTAGATTACAAAATCATATGATACTATAACTTTGCTAAAAGATCAACGTACGTTAGATGACTTTTGTTCCTTCTTTCAATTCTTCCATAATTTTCCAAGTTTTCTAAAGAGAATTATTTTTTCTTTAAAAAAAAAAAGAATTGTGGACTTTCCATATTAAACTCTGACTAGCAATCAATCTTTCCTTCAAATTAACCCTTACTTTTCGTCCTATTCACATCTAGAAGAAAGACTTCAGATATTACCCAATTACTTGCATTAAAACAGACATCTTTGAGCCCAACCTCTAAAGAGGTCCAATCAATTCATTCTCCTCACCTTGGTAGGATAGACAGAGCTGGACGGAAAGGCCACCAGGGTGGTGAGATCAGAATAATGTCGCTCTATGGTCTTCTTGGTAGCAGGACAGTAGTGAACACTGCGGACGACTTTGGGACGAACTAGAGAGCCTATAGGAATGGAAAGTCACCCAACTAGACAGTGAGAAGGAGGATGTAACCCCGGCAAGCCCACGATGACTCCAAATACTGTGTTCTTCCAACTAGTTGAGCAATTTCAATACTACTTGTCATTAATTCACCTTTATACCTAGAACAACACCATAATCCAAGTAAAACTTCAAGTACAGCTGATCCTGACTGAGAAGTAGTAGGAGTTCACGGTCAGAATGAGGAGACTGCCAAGAGCCACGGCTCCTCCACGCTCAGCCAACTTCATCATTCTGCTGGCACAGGTGGTCACTCAAAGTCCCCCTAGTTACTGTGCAATACTTGAGCTCCTCCAAGTTTCACCCTGTAATTTCAGTGCTCCACCTTTCTGAAGCCATTAGCTCCCCAACTCTACTCCACCTCTCCTGCCTTCCAGCCTCCCAAGCCTATGCCACCTCCATTCCGTTAGTCCCCCACTTTAGCCCACTCACATTTAGTGACAATGCCCTCCACACAGACGACACAGCTAAGGAAGCAGGAGGTAAGAGTCCGGGGAGAGACATGCTTGGAGCCAAAGCTGCCCTCCAAGCCTATATAGAACTCCTCATACTGCTTGGCATATGTAGCATCAATGGAGGCCACAAAATCCTTCAATGCCCGCTGGAAGGCAACCAGCTCCTCAAAGGCATTGCTCAGGAGGCTGCAGACGGGCAATAGAAAGAATCATTAGGCAGACAGGGCAGAACTCAAAAAATGACCCACAAAACAGAAGTGGACATTCTTAGATCATCAAAGCTTTGACGGCAAAATCTAGCTTCTACTTTCTCCTGCCATCCTACAAGGCCCAGTACAATACATAAGAACTGAGGGCCAACTTTTAATTCAATGATGGAGAAATGATACTCAGTTAAACATGGAACAAGGAGCTCTTGAGAAGAAAATGTCCACCACCTACTTTGGGAAGAGAGGTAAAAAACATAGGAGCTGGTGAGACACTAAGGGCTTCAGGGTCAAAAACATTTCATCCAGGTCCTCTCCTGTGAAGCCTGCTCCAATCCAGGGAAGAGAGGGGAGCCATTCTCACTCAGGGCCAGGATGTGCCCTTGGAGACCCCCAACCACTCACCGGTTAGCCCTTTTCTCGTTTTTCCTACGCAGGTCATTCACGTTGACAATCAACCGGTACTGGTTGTCACTGATCAGCTCCCGAACTTTGCTTTGATAAATTCCCTGGTCTTCCTGCAAAATAGCCACCGCATGCCACAGCAGCCACAAATTCAAAAATCAGATGTTTTTAAACAGAGGCAGCTCTCACAGCAAGAAAAATATATCCATCTCTGCGGCACATCTGAACCCCAATTTCTCCCACGTTTTCACTCACTAGCCTCGGATTCCAAATACGCCCTAAGAGGCCAATGTATGAATTATAATGACTTCCTCAAGGTCCATATTATTCCTATTATCACCAACAGCTCTTCTGTGTGCAGTCATTTCTCAACCTTTAATGGGGAATTAAAACGAGCTCCTAAGTCTACGAGGACAACAAATAAAAACTTTGTCAACGTGTAAATTAAATGGACTTTTAATATGCATATCAAAGTGACTTTTCCTTGCAGAATTTTGTATGGAATGAAAATATTTCATTTCCCTATCATCTGTATAATATAAAAAGAGTTCCTACATCCGGACCTAGGAGTAGGGAGCCTTAGCTACATTTACAAACAGCACTATCAACACCTCAAGATGTTTTTACCAACGTTCCATGGCTGTCAGTCTTAAATTGCATGTAAAACCCCCTTTATCTGCATACCAATACTCTTCTTCCGCAACCCACTAGATATGGAAAAAGATTGCGGCCAAATCTCCGGTTAGGAAGTCGGTCACTAAAACCTAGGGGCCCTAAAATGCGGCGGGTCACTACCGTTTTCCTGCCGTCCTTCCCCTCACCCTCCCCTCAAATTAGGAGAGCAGGGAGTGATCAACGTGGTCTTTGCAGCTGGTTTGCACTTGGAGGAAACCTGTTGCCTTTCGCAAGAACGGCCACCATTTGTACCTGGGAAAAAGTCACAGGACCGCTTTTAACCACTGACTCCGCCTCTAGGAAAGCTACGAGATCAGGGCGGAAGGTCCCGAGCCGCTGCCCCGCAGCCGCAGCCTGGAGGCCCCCGACCTCCCTCGGCCCATGCGCGGCCCTGAGGCTCCCAGCGCCCTAGTCTCGCGACCCGGCGCCTCTCTCACCTCGTCGTCCAGGAAGTCCAGGTAGTCTCTCTGCGCCTCTCTCAGCTCCACATCGTCCAGCACCACGGTCCCCGCCATGCTCGCCGCACGGAAACTTCTGCCACCGGGGCCGTGCTGAGGGCCCCTGGCTGACCCTGCCTCGGCGCTAAAACTTCCCAACTTTTCCCGCCAACAAAAGTAACCTTAAGGAAGGGGCGGGGTAGCTTGTAGGGTATTTACATTCTGATTGGCTGAATCCTCTTACGCGAGAATAGAGAGTATCCAATCGAGAGCTGCTTCTTCTCCGAGTTTTCCGCGCGGCGCCTCGCTGCGGCGGGAAATGTGCCATCCGGGGCCCTCTCCGCTCCGCCCTTACTGACTGGAAAGCTGACCAATAGGACGAGAGGATGCTAGCGGAGCCCGTTCATTGGGCAGCCGGAGGGTCGGCGAGACCTGGGAGCACTGCATTCTGGGAGTCGTAGTCGTCCCCCTTATTTCCGGATGCTTTATAAGGATTTTTTTTTCAAGTTGTGGTTTCCCGACCTGCTGCAGAGTAAAGAAACTCAGCCCGGAGATTGGGCTGAAAGTAGACTAGACGTCAGAGCATGGAGGTTTAGAACGCAGGGAAATAAAAACATAAAGGCAAATCGTTTTAAAAATATATTCAAATCAGGTATGTTTTTCAAACCACCAACTTCTAGTGGCATCCAGGGGGAAAAAGTGGGTGGAAAATAGAATCACAGCATCTTTGGGAGAGGTTCTTTAGTTCAGTGAGACCCGTTTGCCATCTGAATACCGTGGCTTGAAGTACCCCATAAAAAACGAAATTCTGGACGTAATTACTACACCATCCTACTTGCCAACGGGTAAGTTAAAGGTTTTCTCGCCTTATGAGAAGATCACAAGTTCTTTTTGAAAAACTTAGTTTATTGAAAGATATTTAAACACAAGGAGAAACAAAAAAGGTGTTTCAAGCCACTCTTAAGTATCGATTAGTAATTAAAATATAGCAAATCTGAAATGATAAATAATTAAAAGACCAATTGCATATTGCGATTTTTTTCTTTTTTTCTTTTTTTTTGCGGTACAGTATGCGGGCCTCACACTGTTGCGGCCTCTCCCATTGCGGAGCACAGGCTCCGGACGCGCAGGCTCAGAGGCCTTGGCTCACCGGCCCAGCCGCTCCGCTGCATGTGGGATCTTCCCGGACCGGGGCACGAACCCACGTCCCCTGTATCGGCAGGCGGACTCTCAACCACTGCGCCACCAGGGAAGCCCCCTGCATGTATTTTTAATTTTACTGAACAGGACTAGACACCTGGTAATTCTATGTTTGAAATTTAGACCAACTAATTATTAAATTATGTTTGAGGGTCTCCAGGACTCATGGTGCCCTGATAAGCTGCCTTAACAATATCGATATATATGCCTTCTATTTGTATGTGTATATATATATATTTTTAGTTATTATACAGTTTATAGTTAGCATTTTTTTTGTGTCATCCTAGCGGGCAGATACATCAATCCTTAATCAAAGGAAAAAGGCTGTCATCTGCCTGCTAGTTTGCAATTATGTAGTAAGAGGTAATTACTCATTAACTTGAGAATACCTTTATCACTTGATCATACTGTCATTTTGTGACTATATTGAAGGTAATGCTGACAATATTCTCTTCTCTGAAAACAACTTGAAATTAACACTAAAAGAACCTGGAAGCTTAGTTCAAACAAGAAATCAAATTATTTCCAATGGAAAGTCCAAAGGAGTAGAAATATAAAAACTAAACCTTTGACTCTAACACACTTTTCTGTGGGCTTTAGTTTCTCATATAAAAGATGAGGAAATTAGAAAATCTGTAACATTCCATGAACCTATGGCAAATTTGGAAACTGTAAAGACAATTCCTTTTTTTTTTTTTCCGCCGTGCCATGGGGCTTGTAGGATCTTAGTTCCCCGATCAGGGATTGAACCCGGGCCCCCCGGCAGTGAAATCACGGAGTCCTAACCACTGGACGGCCAGGGAATTCCCAACAATTCCTTTTAGAATTGTGGAGTTCAGCACATGGAACCATCCTGCCGTGGTTCTGGATAAAGACTTGATTTCCCTTAATGTCTTTATCTTCATCTGTGAAGGACATTCAGATTTATTTTAAATTTTTATTTTATATTGGAGTATAGTTGATTAACAATGTTGTGTTAGTTTCAGGTATACAGCAAAGTGATTCAGTTATACATACATATGTTTCTATTCTTTTTCAAATTCTTTTCCCATTTAGCTTATTACAGAGTATTGAGCAGAGTTCCCTGTGCTATACAGTAGGTCCTTGTTGGTGACACTCAGATATTTAATTGGTATTTCTCCCTTTCATTAGGGCGTGAGATCTTTGAGCAGAGAAAGTGTTTCCTTCGTTATTCCCTGCTCCTCCAAACTGCTCAGAAAGGACAATCAATCAGGTTGCTAAAAGAAAAAAGTTAGGGGCATTCGTATGTATGTCATAGAGTCTGGTGGAGCCAACGCCCTCCTCTACCAGAATGAAGAAGCAGGTGTCACCTGATGAAGCACGGCATCTATGGTTTCCATATCTGCTTACATTCTTGCTTTTCCTCTGCATCCCTTTTCACTCCACCCTAGACCTAAACCAGTCTCGCTCCTTGTAGAGCAAAAGTATGCAGGGAGCTGGTGAAAAACAGATTGCAAAGTGTATGTAATACTTACAGTTTTCCATGTCCTCAAGGACCAAAAAGTCCCAAAGGCACAGAACAAACCCATAATAAATATTATTTATACTTACCAAATGATATATATCTTTGTTCAAACCAATGAACAATATTATAAGTTGCAGAACTTTTCAAACAACACCTGTGATTAATAACTAGTATTAACAGCACAGGGAATATAGTCAATAATACTGTAATAACTTTGTATGGTGACAGATGGTAACTAGACTTATCCTGGGGATCATTTTGTAATGTATAAAATGATCAGATCACTGTGTGGTACACCTGAACTAATATAATATTGTAAGTCAATTATACTTCAATTTTAAAAATAAATAAATAAAGGTAAAAATAAAAGGAATATCTGGAACACACAAAACCCTAGCTTTAGGCACTCAGGAAAGTGCCATAATCCATTATAGCTTTTTGACATTAAACTCAAAGACCACAAAATTTTGAAGGTCAAAAACTACACCTCTAGGTTTCAGAGCAGCTTAAGGAATAACCTACAGGTCCAGGCTTTCCCTGACCAAGCAGATCTGTTTTCTTCTGTGATATGGACCAATCAGAAGCTTCTCCCGATGCTGTAGCTAGGGTCAACAGCACCAAGACAAGCAGACCCATTTCTTTTTCTGACTGCTCTACTTACTAGCTGTGTGACTGTGGAAGCCCTCTTAACCACTCTGTACCTCGGTTTTCTCACCTTCAAAATTAGAACAGAAGTAGCATCCAGCTCAAAGAATGGTTTGAATATTCAGTGAAGTCATAGCAGATGGAAAATATTGAGAAAAATGTCTGGCATATAGTAAGCACTAAATAAATGTTAACCATTGGTGGTGGTGATAGTGGTGGTGTTGGTGGTAATTAGTGTTTGGAGAGGGGTCAAGAGATGTTGGGGAGAAAGGAGGGAAGCACACCAGCACATTCTGGAACGATTCAAACAGCCAAATTCAAGCCCCCTTCCCACTCCCACCCAAAGCTTACAATGGAACCAGTCCACACACTTCTTTGAGTGAGACCGTCTTTGCTGCAAATTGGCTAAAGGAGTATTCATAGAGTATTGTTTGGCTCAGGTTCTGCCAGTGTTGAAAGCCATCAGAGGCGTTTACTTCATGCTTAAGGAACATTATGGAAGAAGACCAAATGGTCCCTGGAGTTAGCCAGCGTGTCTGGTAAAGACAGGAAAGCCCCATAGCCTCTGCCCCATCTTTTGCTTCCTGTAATCTTTTGGATTAGATATGCTACAAAGAGCAGGAAAAGCCAGGAACCAGAGAGCATCAGTGATCCGATTTGCCCGTTAGATTTGACAACATAGTTGACCTGCCGATCAACATAGTTGATTCATTGTCATTTGCCAAGGTTAATTTCAGCAGCCAGGTTTCTTAGTCCCTGAAAAGTCATCTTCGTTCTTTTGGGGTTTTTTTTTCAGTTTTATTGAGGTATAATTGACAAATAAAAGGTCATCCCCATTCTTAATTACACAAATTTCACAGCAGCTCTGTTTGAAGAGGTTTGCATCAGTCCTTAAAGACTTACAGGGAGAAATTACCAAAAACTTGCTGAGTGAATACAGTATATGAGATTCTCTATTAATAACTCCACTCTGTAAATCTAGATTTGTGTGCAGTTTTTAAAAAAATAGTCCTTTAAGCTTTTAACTGTGCCGGTGTGATGAAATGAAGAGATTTAGCCATGTAAATCAACCAATCAAATATTAGTTGAGCACCTATATACCTAATTCTGTCCTTGACCAGAGACTTCAGGTCAGCACTGCCCAACAGAAATATAATGCAAGACACATATATAATTTAAAATTTTCTAGTACCTGCATTTTAAAAAGTAAAAAGAAACAGGTGAGATTAATTTGGCAATATGTTATTTAACCCAATATACCTAAAATATCATTTTAACATGTAATCAATGTTTAAAAAGTATTAATAAGGTGTTTTGCATTTTTTATACTGACTTTTAAAAATCCAGTGTGATTTTTATACTTACCCTCATCCCAATTCAGACTGACTACATTTCAAGGGCTCGATCACCACGTGTGGCTAGTGGCTACCATATCAGACAGCACAGCTTTAGAGTATAAAAATCTATCTCTTGAAATAGCTTATGATTTAGCTTGAAATAATAGCAATAATTTATTGAACATATACTCTATGCCAGACACTATGCTAAGTACTTTACTATGTAATCTTATTTAATCTTTTCAATACCTTGTGATGTGGTTATTTTTAATCCTCACTTTACAGGTGAGGAGACTACAGCTTAAAAGATCCCAGAATCCCATACCAGTAATGGACAGAGGCAGGATTTGGCCCCAATCTATATGTCTTTATCAAATAGCATTTAAGAAAAAATGAGTATGTTAAGATCCAAATGCAGAATCTAACCCAAAAGACTCAGTAGACTTTACTTAAATATTAAGCAAACAGATATTTTATATTTTAAAATACTTTACTTGAGTTAAAAAGACAGTGGATTTTATTTTTACCTTAGTACATTATAGTTTTTCTTATTCATTTTACTGTTTAAGGTGTAGAGGGACCTTTCTCTGGACACGATGGATAGTTAAAGATGGCAGAGCATCACACAACATTGTAAATCAACTATACTTCAATTAAAAAAAAACGTTGGGCTAACATCTGTATGTGTCTTGTAACATTTGTTTATTCATTCATTTAATCAATTATGTGTGAGCTATGTATGAGACAGTGAATTAGATATTATTTATAATCAGTTTTTATTCTATCTTATCCTTCAACTAAACTGTACATCATTATTTTGAAGTTTCAAAATATTTAAAATGCCTGTCTTTATTCATCCAACAGAGCTTTGAGATGCTGATATTTATTCATACTATAAATAATATTACTGGTATTTTATTGTATGCAAGATATTTAGGGGGATACGGAGGTGAATAAGATGAAAAGTTTACAATCCAGTATGGAAAATAAGGCACAAACATAACCATGAGAAAAGGCACATGTGTTCTAGGCGTGGTACAAGGTGCCATATGCATTAAAAATGGCAGATTTTTATGCATATGTTTGTGAGGCACCTTGGGGTACAAGCTGCAGGCATAAATTTGCACAGGAGTGATGAGGGGAAGCTAAAGAAAGGGGGTAGTATTTGATTTGAGGATCAAAAGGTGGGCAAGGGCTTCCCTGGTGGCGCAGTGGTTGAGAGTCCGCCTGCCGATACAGGGGACACGGGTTTGTGTCCCGGTCCGGGAAGATCCCACATGCTGCTCAGTGGCTGGGCCCGTGAGCCACGGCAACTGAGCCTGTGTGTCTGGAGCCTGTGCTCTGCAACGGGAGAGGCCACAACAGTGAGAGGCCCGCGTACCGCAAAAAAAAAAAAAAAAAAAAAAAAAGGTGGGCAGTATTTCCTCTAGGGAAATGTGACAGCAGTGACATTCTAAGCAAAATGTAAAGGCAACAATGACCAACTCCTTGGGAGAGACTGAGGTGGCTGGAATGAAGGGTCAGTGGGACAGGTGGGTGCAAGGTAGGACTGGAAGCAATCAGGTGTATCGGGCCTGACGGTAGAAGACACTCACCAGCAGAGTAAAAGGACTGTGCTGGAGTTAGTAGGCAAAAGGGAGCCATGGATGGCTTTTGAGCAAAGGAGAGACAATATTAAAGTCGTGCATCAGGAAGATTAATCTAGACAGAGAATGTGTAGAAATGATGATTTTAATAAGATAAAAAGAAAGGAGGCCTGGAAAGCGTATTCAAAGAAGGGACAGAAAGAAGAGGATGAGAGTGAGACATTCCAGAGTAAATATGGACAGATCTAAAAGCTATTTGGATGGAAGTGGGAATGACGGGGAGAGAGAGCGAGAAATTACATATATGTAGAATAAATACATTCTCATACACAGGCCTCACACATAGTGCCTCAAGGGCTTACAAAAAGCATATAGTTGCTAATGATCTTTATTTAGAGTGAATAATTATTTTGCAGTTAAGACACAGAAAAACCAACTTAAGAGACAAGCAGGTATCCTTAAAACACCAGTAGTTGGGAGAGGAATACAAGTGACATTTAGTTCCACAACGTTTTCTAGGACAGTATGGAAAAGGAAGGAAATTTATATCTTGTTGAATTTTAAAACAAGGTATATATAAACTATACCTCAGTAAAGTGAAATATATATAAATTATGCCTCAAGCAAGTTTATTCTAAAAATCTAAACAAAGAAAATAAATCATTAAAGCACCATGACTGCATGTGGTTAGCTAGTGGGCAGGAGAAGGGCCGGTGCTCTTTGAAGCAAGCTAAGTATTACTTTTAATTGGCTCCATGCCATTTGCCTAAAAACCCACAGTTCCAGGCCACAGCATTTAGAATCAGTTTGATAGACCAGAGGCCAGGGTTTGGAAAGACTGAATCTCATTGCATCCTCTACTCACTGAACATTCGACAACATAGGAGCAGAATTTGAAAGCTGTTTGTGAAGCACCCTGGTATACAAGCTTCAAAAATGGTTGTTCTGATCACTCATCTGCCCTTTACAGAAATATACTAAGATCGCCTCCTCCATGCCCCATCCCCCAACTCATACCCACAGTTCACTTCCAGTACCTTCCTACATTCTTCTAGCCCAGTTGTGGGAATCTTTGGATAAAAAGAAATACAAGCGTTAGTTATCCTTTTTCCAGCCGTGCACTATTCTGTTGGTTTTAGGAGTGTAGAAAAACCATTAACACTCTAATTTTATATGTTAAGTGCTACAATGCTCAAAACAAAAATCTATGAGAAGGTGAGAGGTTTAGTATTTACTTCTTTCCCAAGCCTTTCATTGGATTCTTTGATGAGCCTCCAAAAAATATCTCTGATCTGAAACCAAACCCAGATGGATATTCTTCCTGGCCTGTGTTCATCTGGTTAGCCACCTGTTTCTCTCTGTGCTAATACAGGAAGGGGATATGAGAAAATGGAAGGTGTTGGCTTGGAGCCCTAGAGGTCTGGGGAAGGTGGCTTTTAAAATAATTATCCTTTATTCACTGCCACTTTCCAATGCCACCTTCATTAATGAAAATGCAAAGTGTGCCAACGATGTTCATTAAAAATAAATGAATATCAGGGTGTATGCTAGAATAGGATTCTTTGATAAGCCTCCAAAAAATATCTCTGATCTGAAACCAAACCCAGATGGATATTCTTCCTGGCCTGTGTTCATCTGGTTAGCCACCTGTTTCTCTCTGTGCTAATACAGGAAGGGGATATGAGAAAATGGAAGGTGTTGGCTTGGAGCCCTAGAGGTCTGGGGAAGGTGGCTTTTAAAATAATTATCCTTTATTCACTGCCACTTTCCAATGCCACCTTCATTAATGAAAATGCAAAGTGTGCCAACGATGTTCATTAAAAATAAATGAATATCAGGGTGTATGCTAGAATTGCAGAGCAGGAAGTCAACTTAGAGGTCATTTAGTCTAAAGCCTCATTTTATAATCTAGACAGCTGAAGTCCAAAGAAATCCAGTTATATTCTAAAATCAATATATTAAGTAGAGATTTTTTTAAAAGGTAAAGAAATACTCAGGAGACAACAAGACCCTGAAGGAAAGGTAGATTTGAGCAAATCAAACATTTAGAATTGAACAGTATAGTTACTGAAAGAATAAATCAAGACCGGTTAAAAGAAGAGACACATCGAAAAGAGAAATAGTAAACTAGAAGACGGAGCTAAGAAAATTGCCATATGCAGCAGAATGGGGAAAATGAAAAATATTAGAGAAGTTAAGGGAAATGAATGATAGAAGGAAAAGGTTCAAATATATCTAGTGGGGATTTCAGATGGAGAAGAACAAAGGAAATAATAGCTAAAATTTTTCCAACATTGATCAAAGAATCCTCAGGTTAAAAAATCACAATGGATCCTAAGCAAGGAATATTAAATTAAACCTTCACTTAGACACACTGTAATGAAACCCAGAAATATGGGGAAAATATTAAAAGCAATCCCAAAGAAAAGAGGAACATTTTAGACTGACAGCAGATTTCTCAACTTTAATAACAAAGGCCAGAAACAATGGAATAATATTTTCAAAGGTCCACAAACAAAAAACCAAAAAAACCCTAGAATTCTATACCTTGTTAAACAATTTTTTTTAATTAATTTATTTATTTTGGGCTGCATTGTGTCTTTGTTGCTGCACGCAGGCTTTTCTCTAGTTGCAGCAAGCAGGGGCTACTCTTTGTTGCAGTACGCAGGCTTCTAATTGTAGTGGCTTCTCTTGTTGTGAAGCACAGGCTCTAGGTGTGTGGGCTCTAGAGCGCAGGTTCGGTAGTTATGGCTCACGGGCTTAGTTGCTCCACGGCATGTGGGATCTTCCCAGACCAGGGCTCAAACCTGTGTCCCCTGCATTGGCAGGTGGATTCTTAACCACTGCGCCACCAGGGAAGTCCCTATACCTTGTTAAACTATTACTAAAGAGGCAAAATACTTTCAGAATAACACTTTGGGCCCTTGTTGAATGGACTCTGTATTTGTCTGCTAGGACTGCCATGGCAAAATACCACTGGCTGGATGCATTAAACAACAGAAATTTATTCTCACAGTTCTGGAGGCTGGAAGTCCCAGATCAAGATCTGGAAGGGTTTGCTTTCTGGTGAGAGCTCTATTCCTGGCTTGCACATGTCCACCTTCTTGCACATGTCCACCTTCTTGCTGAGTCCTCACATAGCCTTTCCTTTGAGCATGTGCAGAGAGAGAAAGAGCTCTCTGTCTTACACTTCTCATAAGGCCACAAGTCCTAGTGGATTAGGGCCTCACCCATATGACCTCATTTAACCATAATTATCTCCTAAAGACCCTATCTCTAAATACAGTCAAACTGGGGACAAGGGCTTCAAGATATGAATTTTGGAGGGACACAGTTCAGCCCACAGCCAACTTCCAAAGGATACATTTCAGGAAGAAAGAAATTGAATACAGAAGTAAGGAATGGGATGCAAAAACAACAGTGAGCGAAGAAACTGGTAAACATAAAAGTAAATCTAAAGAAGTCAGTACAAATCTAAATAAGTCAAATCTAAAAAGCAATAAGGGTACAAATGAACTTATCTACAAAATGGAGTTGCAGATGTAGGAAACAAGCTTATGGTTACCAGGGGGTATTGGGGAGAGGGATAAATTGGGATATTGGGATTGACATATACACACTACTATATATAAAATAGATAACTAATAAGGACCTACTGTATAGCACAGGGAACTCTACTCGATACTCTGTAATGGCCTATATGGGAAAAGAATCTAAAAAGAGTGGGTATATGTATATGTATAACTGATTCACTTTGCTGTACACCTGAAACTAACACAACATTGTAAATCAACTAGACTCCAATAAAAATTTTGAAAATAAATACATTAAAAAAAACAAAAAATTAAAAAGCAATACTGATAATAATGACTAATTTGGAGGGGGGCAAAAACTAGATGGAAATAACTAGCATTGTCCAATAGGACCTTCTACAATGATGTAAATATTCTATATCTGCTCACTTCAGTTTGGTTGCCATTAGCCACATGTGGCTACTGAGCACTTAAAATGTGGCTATGTAACCAAGGAACTGAATTGTTAACTTTACTTAACACAAATTAATTTAAATTTAAGTAGCCACACGTAGCTAGTGGTTACCATATTATACAGCACAACTTTAGGTATAGTAACATGGCAAATTGCTAGAGCTGATCGAAGTTAAATATTTTAAGGTCTTTATTTATTTGGAAGGAGAATGACATTTTGAAAGCAGTTAGGTTAAAAATTTAAGGGTAAAGACTAGAAAAATTGAAATAAAATTTATCACTGCCAAAGCAACAAAAGGAAAAGAGGAATAAAGAAAACACTGTTGATACACAGAAGACAGGAAAAGAGGTGGGGCAAAAAAGAAAAGCTGGGTAAATAGAAAGCATAAGAACTATTATAGAATAAATAAGAAATGAATTGGTTTATTCTTATAATGGAATACAGAAGTTTAATCAAGAGAATGCCGAGTGAAAAAATCAGGTAGCGAAAGATACGTACAGTACCTTTTATATAAATTATCTCCTGGCCTCTCGTTGAAGCCCTCCAAGCCTTTCCCTCTTGCTTCACCACCTTCGTGGGTCCTCTCTGAGACGTTCAAAAATTGAAACCTTGGGGACTTCCCTGGCGGTCAGGGTTAGGACTCCGCGCTTCCACTGCAGGGGGCTCTGTTCGATCCCTAGTCGGGGAACTAAGAACCCGCATGCAGCGAGGTGTGGCAAAAAAAAAAAAAGTTGAATCCTTGAAGCCTTTTCTTCCTCCAGCCCTAAGCTGGGACACTCAAACTAACTTCTGGGGGAGCTTTGCCAGGAAAACAAGGGAGACAGACTAAGGACAAAGTCTGGAAATGGGAACTTTTTGGGGGGCCCCAGAAGCACCACAGAATCCTGCAACTGACTTGTCTTACTGTGGGAGCCACGGCAGGGAGCCATGGCCAAGAGGCTAGCAGAAAAGGATGTGGCAGCTCCTGACACCTAGGGTTCATGCTCTTCCTCCCCTGTGTCCCCGCTTGAAGTGTGGAGCCCCCAACAGCCTTCTCACACCCAGCCTTCCTCCCCTGTGTCCCCGCTTGAAGTGTGGAGGCCCCAACAGCCTTCTCACAGCCAGCCTTGGCCTTCCAAAGCCAGCCCTGACAGTCCTCTCTTTTCAAGAGGAGTCAGCTGGTGCTTACAGATGTGGGAGGCATCTTAGCAGAGACAGCAGTCTGGCCCAGCAAGATATTTCTGTCAGCTGTGCTGCGGGAGCTGATCTGTTCTGTTTGATTTCCATTGAAGGGATTTTCCAACAAAGATGTTTGTGCAAACGATGTGATGGAGGGTGACTGGCCCCACCTGCTTCCTCATTGGCCAGCCAGCAATTGACCGAGTTTAGCCTGGCTTCTGCCTGCACTAGGCTGTGTCCCTAAAGGGGACCCCAGCCTCTTGCTGTCTTTGCTCAAGAAAATACAGTGCTGCCAAACCACAAGATATATATAGTCCCAACCTACGTTGCCAAACTGTTTTCAGTTATTTTCCATTCACACCCCCTTCTGTAATTTTCCATTTCCCCATAGCCCCCTTTTTAGCTCCCACAGTTTTCCCTAGCCTCTTTTTGTTCTCCACTTTCACTTCCCTATAGCTGCATTTAGTTACCTCTGTTCTCCCTTTTAAAACTTCAGCCACCTTTGTCTTAGTTGGAGTTGAGCCCAGTTTATTTTGGCTCTCGCTTCCCTACTGCAGTAGTCTGAATAAAATCTGTCTTATGCCTTCAACAAGTGTCTGGTGCTGCTTCTCTTTAACAGGGCCAGTCCAGGACTTCCACTGATGGCTTCAGCCCTCACACCCCCAGGCCGGGAGCCAGCAGGACATCCCAGGCACCACAGCACGATCCATCTGGGGTCCACTGGGCCCCAGCAGAGAGCTGACACCTGCTTGCCATCATGGAGGAGCCTGCCATCAAGGGGCGCCTGAAGATGATTCAACTCAACACTTCAGTCTACGAAGATGTGGCCGGGTGTCTTCCGGTGCAGGAATATGTCTCGTATACACACCACTGTCATATCAACTTCAAGGCCCTCAGGGTGCCTACATGAAGGCCCACATGGCTATTCTGTGCTCTGGGCCAGCCCCTCAGGACTGCCCCTTCCATGAAGAGATGGATTGGGTGCTGCAGATCAAGAGATGGATTGGGTGCACCAGCCCAGCCAACCTCAGGGAGCAGACCCGGCCATGGGATCTTGACCACCACAACCAGCTGACCCAGCGAAGAAAAAAAAAGTCATTAGCAGAAAGATGGGCCAGAAGGGTGCTCTCCTCAGCAGCAGCAGCAGAGGCACCAGAACCAGAGGTGGAAGATGGAGACAGAGCATGAGTTTAAGCTTGAAATGGAAGTGTTGGAGCTGCCCATGACCTCCAACTTGAAAGCCCGGCTGGTACCCAGACCAACAAGACAACCGAGATGGAGGTTAGCCAGGATGCCTAAGAAACTGGGCCAGGTAAGTGGCCAAATGTGTTCTACCAAAGCCCTAATGCCATGGGACTGGGTGGAGAGGGAAGTCACAAGTGATAAAACCCAGGTTGAGATCCCCTCAAAGGATCTGGAGCTCCTGAAAATTTAAGAAAGCATGGTTTCACTGCTGGTGTTGGAGCCTACTTGTTAAAGCTGGAAAGGACACTGGGAGACCATCTTTTTTTTTTTAGATGTTGGGGGTAGGAGTTTATTAATTTATTTTTGCTGTGTTGGGTCTTCATTTCTGTGCGAGGGCTTTCTCCAGTTGCGGCAAGCGGGGGCCACTCTTCATCGCAGTGTGCGGGCCTCTCACTATCGCGGCCTCTCTTGTTGCAGAGCACAGGCTCCAGATGCGCAGGCTCAGTAGTTGTGGCTCACGGGCCTAGTTGCTCCACGGCATGTGGGATCCTCCCAAACCAGGGCTCGAACCTGTGTCCCCTGCATTAGCAGGCAGATTCTCAACCACTGCGCCACCAGGGAAGCCCTGGGAGACCATCTTTGACTCTTACATTTTCCAGATGAGAAAACTAAGCCAGGGGAAAGTAATTTGCAGAAGGTGACAGACACTACAAGTTAATGCTAAGGCTGACACTAGAACCCTGGCACAATGATCCTTCCACCGGCTTATAACTGACTCTTGCCTTCAATGTACTTTATAATGGGGCATCATGGTAATCTCTTCCAGTCTTAAAACTGGGGCTTGGAAAAAATGGGATAAGGAGAACAGCTAGTGTTTCTCTCTCTCCTCCAACAGAAGTCCAGAGGGGACCAGTCTCCAGACAGAAACCAGCCTCAGAGAGAAACTTCGTCATCAGCTCCTGGGGTGTCTACAGTGCCCCCTAGAGCACAGGTAAGCCAGTGCGCCAGCTCCAGCCCAGAGCCTGACCCTCAGGTGCCACCTGACTGTTGCCATGATTGCCACTGATATGGCAGCGAACAGGCGCCTGGCCAGTGAACTGGCCTGGGAATCAGCTGCCCGGCTGCAGGGCCACTGAGACCATCACAATTCCCACATGGCCGTCCTGGTCCAAATGGTCCACCTACACCCAGCCCCAGGAGGCAGTAGCCATTCTTCAGGACAGAATGGGCTGAGGGTGACAACTAACTGCCTGAACCTACACTGGAACATTCTCTCTTTTCTTTTTTTCTTAAAAGATATAATTTTTATTTTTGGCTGCGTTGGGTCTTCGTTGCTGCACGCGGGCTTTCTCTAGTTGTGGCGAGCGGGGGCTACTCTTCGTTGCGGTGCATGGGCTTCTCATTGCAGTGGCTTCTCTTGTTGCCGAGCACAGGCTCTAGGCGTGTGGGCTTCCGTAGTTGTGGCGTGCGGGCTCAGTAGTTGTGACATGCAGGCTGTAGAGTGCAGGCTCAGTAGTTGTGGCGCATGGGCTTAGTTGCTCCGCACATGTGGGATCTTCCCGGACCGGGGATCGAACCCATGTCCTCTGCATTGGCAGGTGGATTCTTATCCACTGTGCCACCAGGGAAGTCCAGAACATTCTTAATTGTGTGATATTATGGTAAGCATTTTGTGTATGAATTTTTTTAGTCTTTGTAAGCATAGATACCGCCTATTTTAGGCCTTAAGGTCTCAAAGCATCCTTGGTGTCTTATTTAGGGTGATATAGTAAAGAGAGTAGAATACACAGATAACTCATAATGCTCACCTCCAACTACTAATCCATGGGGATAGGTGTTTTAGTGGATATTTTCAAACTCCCTGAAGGGAAGACAGTTATCTGTGATGCTCTATCACCAAATGATGGTAAAGCCATGGGAGAGTTTCTTTCTGTGCCTTTGACTGTCTCAACCTCTGCTCCATTGTTCAACTCCCCCCTCAGCCCAGGCCTCACTGAGGTCATGACCAGACCTCTAGGTAGGCACCTGCCTTCTGTGGTTCCAGAAGGTTGAGAACGGCAGGGACAGGAGAAGCAGGGCCCCTTCCCTCTTCCCTTCTCCTGCCACCCAGCTCCACCCAGGACCTGGGACTGATGCTGATCATCAGCCAGACTCTCTGAGGCTCCAGAGAACGCTGCTGGGTCTGCAGCGAGCAAGCACAGTGACATCATTTTCACACGGGAAGTGGGGCGGTGCCAGAGCTCCCTGATCTCAGTGGGGCTCGCTCATGTTACAGAGACAGAAGTCGAGGCCTGGAGAGATTCCGGGACCTTGGGGTCCTAGGAGATGGGCTTCCCAGTTCAGAACTTGTCCAAGTTGAGGGTCCACCCAAAGCTTACCTTAATCTCAACAGACCCCCAACTACTATGTTCCCAGCAGTATTCTCTCGGCAGAGGGCAGGTGCAAGTGAAACATGGGCCTGAGGTGTGCTTCTACTCTCCCGATCCAAGCTTTGAGCGCCACCCTTCCTCACTGGTCACTGATTCCAGCTGTTTAGGGTTCTGGGGCCCCAAGACCAGCCTTCCTCTCACCTCAAGCCTGAAACAGCTCAGGCCTAGGCTTGTTCGTCTTCCTTCTGAGCCCCAGATTAGTAAATAAACACCTGCCGCATCTCAGCAGTGTCCCCTAAGCAAAAAAAAAGGCTTCCTTCTCTGCCTTATTTTCATCGTTAATATTAAAAACTACCTATTACCATACCACCACCGCTCCCAACCGATAAACCTTAAAGGAGGTAAAAAGAGTAAGAAAACTCTTTTTAAGTTACACTTTTTAACTCCTAGAGCTTTCTCACTGTGGTATAGTCTTCACCCTGTAATCCTCCCCACACCCCACCACCCACTTTCCCACCCTCCCTCCACAAACACCCACCCTCCAGTGAGGTTTTTCACTTCTAGGACGTTGTGTGAGGGAAGGAGAAAACTGGAAAAGGGGAGGGGCACGCGGTAAACACAGCAAAATCAAATAACAGCTGGGTCTGGGGGTTGTCCAGCTCCATTTCTAAAGATGGGGAAGCCGAGGCTCCTGTCCAGCTCTGCAGAACTCCAGCCCGCGGTTTGCCTCTCACTCTTGCAGCTCAGCATCAACTGGGTGGGCAACAGTGGGCCGGGAGGAGGGCTGCCTTCTGAAAACTGCTGGAAAGGGCAGGGCAGCCACAGAAACTACCTCTCCCTGTAATCCCTCAGGTTAACCCAACCTGGAGAACGGGCAGCCCCATCGTCCAATGAACTACTGGGCTGCAGTCCTAGGACCAGCACGACATAAAGAATTACTGAAAGGGGCTTCCCTGGCGGTGCAGTGGTTGAGAGTCCACCTGCCGATGCAGGGGACACGGGTTCATGCCCCCGTCTGGGAAGATCCCACATGCCACGGAGCGGCTGGGCCCGTGAGCCATGGCCGCTGAGCCTGCGCGTCCGGAGCCTGTGCCCCGCAACCGGAGAGGCCACAACAGTGAGAGGCCCGCGTACCGCAAAAAAAAAAAAAAGAATTACTGAAAGGCACTGACAGCTGTTCAGATAGTTCTTTTACATGTGCTTCCAGTAGCCCCAGCACACATCGGGACCTCTCCATGACCTCCTCTAGGTCAAGCCACCTTTTCTGGAGGTGCCAAAAGGTAGCACAGATGGCAACCCCGATGTCATGGAAGGCACGCCAAGCCCTAGATCTACCCACACAGTCAGAGGCACCGGGGAAGCCAGCCAATACGGTCCAACAGCTGCTTTCTGCGGCACAGAGGGAGGCAATTTCATGTCCAGTCACCACCAGAAGAGGGTGGGTGCTTAACAAGGAAGAAGTTTCTGTGTGTTCTGATCGAGTACCCTCCGCACACATGGCCATACAGTTGAGTCTCCAGCCCTCCTGCATATTCCTGCTCACCTCCTAGCTGGTCCTGCTGCCCCCAGCTGCCTCTCCTTCCTCTCCAGTTCATCCCTCTTTACTACTAAGGGTTATCTTTTTTAAAGGCCAAAGTGATCACGTCATCCCCTGATTAAATTCCATCAGTGATTCCCTTTGGCTCTTAGGAATACGTTCAGCCTCCTTAGCTTGGCCTGTGACCCCTGCCCGCCCCTGCAGCCCCACACGTCCCCTCCCACTCCCACCATGCCCTCCAGCTTGCAGAACTGCCGTTCTCCCAGAGGACCACAGTGTGTCACCCCTGTGCCTTCTGCAAGTCCCGAGGCACCGGGGAAGCCAGCCAATACGGTCCAACAGCTGCTTTCTGTGGCACAGAGAGCGACAATTTCATGTGGGCGGGCTCCATTTGAAGCTGGGGGCCCAGCTTTTTGCAGATGCAGTAAAATGTCTCCTGAGACATCTGGAAGGCTTGCTTCCATCTGTGGGGCTTAGTCTACACACTCAGAGGTCCTGCCAAAGATGAGGCAGTGTGGTCCTGGGGGCTCTTCTTCCAAGGAGGTAGGATACAGTGGCTCTATAAGCAGGGCGTGGATGACCACGGATGGAGGATGGCTTGATTCAGTTGGGTCAGAGCAGCCACCTGTCAGCCTCCCCACTGTCAGCCACAGTGTGGCAGCCATGCAGCCACTCCCCAGCTGGATCACCGAGTGTGCTTGGGAGTTATGGCCATCGCTGAGCTGAGGTGAGCAGCGGTGTGTGGGTGTGTATGCTTTTCCTCATGATGGTCAGTGACATTCTTCTCCCCCGGGTGGGTGTGGGCACCAGGGAGCTCAAGGCTGAGTTAGCTGATGAATATCAGGCCTGCCATTATGAACCTGCTAAGGGTGTGAATGTAACTACATCTGTGTCAACCACACATCTGCATCCTCTGCCCATTTTCTTACAGACTCAGCAATACAAGAGCCAGGATAAAATGGCTCAGAGCAAATAAAACTAGGTTCTTAGTGGGGATTTCAGACTGTCTTCTTTTCTTCACAGACTTCCTCTCCTTAATGACTCCTTCTAAAGGACTTTACATTTCACCAGGCCTTCTGACTCTCTTCTCCAAGCAAACACACTGGTGAAATTCTATGGAAAGCCCCCTCCCACACACTAAAATCAAACAGTGCCCTGAAAAACCAGACTATTTCACAGGTTTTACTTGCCCTGATCATGCAGTGCTCCCACAAGAAAACACATGAAAAGACAGTACTTTTTTGGACAAAAGGACAAGATCATTTTCAATCTCAGGTTCCTGGCTTTTAGTTAAAATTTTAACTCTGGATTTTGACTTCATTATTATGAAGAAGGGCCTGCTTCACAGGAATGCAGAAAAAGGACAGATGAATTATTCCTTAGAGCCTTCAGGATGAACAACCACAAGAAAGAACAGACTTTAATATTAGCACTGGCTATTTCTAGATCTGAGAGTTCTGGCATTGCCAACTCACATGGAATGCCCTTATGAGCTCCTAGAGCTGGAGCTAAGAGGCTGCAAAGGACTTCTGCTCACACCACTGCAGTGCCTTTCCTGATACTTTTCCTCCTAATGAAAATCGACTTCCATAATACTATGTGTCCTTTAGGCTGCTCTTTCTCTAAGAGCTAGTGTCCATCCTAGACAAGACTAGGAGTCAGAAGATGATGCATTTGTATCCTAGCTCTATAGGCTGTGTGATCTTAGGAAAGTTACCATCCCTCTCTGTTTTTCAAGTGAAAACAAATAGGTTAACTCACCTAACCCTAAAGTTCCTTGCTTTGCTAACATCCTCAGGTTCGTTTCAAAGTCCAGATCCCACACGATGTCAGCTGAGAAGGTGGCTGAAATTCTACATCTCAGAGCTTGTCTCCAGGTAGCTTAATAAATATAATATGGTAAACATGATTAACTGAACAGTGCATTCCACAAATATTTATTGAGCCTTATTATGTTTAAGAAATTACAATAGGCACAGAGGATAAAGTGAAATAGCCATCATAGATACTAAATTTCATGTTGGTTATTGGATCAGCAGCTTGGAGAAGGAATATGCAGTATTTAGTCATCCTCTTCTTTGTAGCTGTTTGTAACTGAAAAGTCGCTTGCTGTTAATTTTTGACTTGGGCCGGACTGAATATTCTGGCACTTAAGTCTTTAATGATTTAGATGATTCCTTTTATGAAGTAATTAAACATATTTCCTAAAACTCTATCTGGGGAAGAGTTTATTGGTCACTGTCACAACCTTGGAGCTGACTGTAGTCTCATTGTAATAGCATATGCCCTGCCCAACTGTCAGGAAAATTACTCTCACTAAACTTTTGGCATCTTCCACTTGGAATTGACAATGTAGCTAACCCCCACTGATCAAGAGGAAACGTGAGTTTCTCTTCCACTTTCTTTGCCTTATGATTTCCTTTGGTATGAGACGTCTTCATGACCCATCTTCCGCAATACCTCCTCCTAACGTGTTCACAACTCCGGGCTTCCTCCTTACTTACTACGAACACCTTATTATCCTAGATGTCAGGGCTTTTCACAAATCATTTAAACTTCCTCTGAGCAGTCCCAGACTGATCTCACTAGACCCTATGAGGAGAGATGGAGGTGAAGGGGAGTTTCCAGCTAATTTTCTCCCTATCCCATTGCCTACATACTAAGCAAGTGCTTCTGCTGCAGCTGCTAATAAGCCGCTTTCTACTAATTGGTTGGTGAAAAGAGAAAGGAAAATGAAGGCTCCTACCTGGCCCCGCCCCACACCTTAAAAAAAAAAAATGGATGAAGAGTTTAAGAACTTCATTTTCCCATTTAGGTTCGAAACTTCTCTCACCGAAGCTGGTCCCCAGATCCCCTTTCTCAAATCCCTCCGTTCTGCTAAAGGTTTCTTTCCCTCCCCATACCCCGCCGCCCACAGTTTCTAAAGGAAAAGGTGTTTTATTAAACTTGAAAACCTGCACTACGTCTTTGCAACGCAGGTGCCACCGATGAACAGAAAAGACTGACCTAAAATGCCTCACTTTCCCTCATCCCTGGTTCACCTCGAGAGGGACTTAATGTTCACCGAACTTGAACTTCAGCCTCCAAGCGGAGGCAGGTAAGAACCCACGGTCCTCACCAGACCCTCCTCTGGTTCTCTTCTCTCCCTCTCATTCTTCGTTTCCCTCCTCGCTTCCTCCAGGCCTACCTGAGTCACTTTTTTAAAGTTTCTTTTTTTAATTTACAGTTAACGGGAAGGTTTCAAAAGGAGTCAGAGGAACCCCCTCCTGCCGTTTACCTAAATTCGCCAATTGTCTCCTTTTGCCCCATTTGCTGGCCTTTACCCTCAGTAGTAGGGGCCCTCTCTCCCCGACCAGGCCATCCGGAGGTCTGTCCCGGCCACCCACTGAGGGCCCTTCAATTCCAGGGATGGGAAGTTGACTTTGACGTTAAAGAAGTTAAAGAACAGCAAAACCCTCCTCAGGAGGGAACAGATGACTTCGAGTACCTTCTTAGACCTCGAAACCCTGGGCCGCTGACTTTGCCGCTATTCACACTTGAAGTGAGTTTATCAGCTTTTCTCCAGTCAGACTCTTAGCTGAAAGCAGATCCTCATGCAAAGAAGAGTTGATCCTCAGAGACAGGTCCAGGGCGAGGGTGTCGCCCGTCAGGGACCACCTGAATTGGATTCTGCAGTTTGGGAACTTGGCGCTCACCAAGGGAAAGCTAGAATGAAAAAAGTAGAGAACAGGGAGAGAAGAGAGAAAGAAATAAGTTCTCCAAGGAAAGAACAAACCAAGACCTAAACAAAACAAAACCTACACGTTCTGGCTTCCCACTTCCTGTCTTTGCAGTAAAGGTTTCCCTGAGCGACTACAAAACAAAATTCACGTAAGTGATAGTCCTTCGTGCAAGAAGTCGGCCACCAGGGGACGTAGACTGTTAGAGAAACATAGGCTTAAATTCAACCTGTAACGACAAAATTACTCAGGCTTTGTCAGTGCTGTTCTAGTTCTGTTGCTTCTACAACCAGCTGTGTGGCTTCCAGAGTCCAGTGTAGACGACTGGGAGGCTGTCTGCACCTGGGACGTTGAACAGTCTCAGAGTCCAGGCTCATGGGCTGGTGGGCTCAGCCTGAAACCGCACACCTCGGTTGGGACTCGAACCCACAGTCTTCCAACTGAAACCACACAGCTTGTCTCAGGACTTCATGTCTCGGCACAGAAGGAATTCAGTGAGAGGCAAAGTGATAGGTAAGAAATAAATTTATTAATAACCTTTGTAAAGAGGTTGCAGGAAAATAGGGTGCAAGAGGATGGTCATGCCCCAGGTCTCAAATTTGAGTCCCTGGAACAGGCCGTCAAGTGAGGTCCTTGGCTTCAGGCAGGAAAGAATTCAAGAGCAGAGCCACAGTAAAGTGAAATCAGAGATACACATTCTATAGACAGAATGTGGTCCTTCTCAGAAGGCGAGAGCGACCCCAAAGAAATACGGGATAGTTAGTCCATAGGCTAATGAGTAGGAGGATTATTCTAACTATGTGGGAGGGAGGCGTAGAGATTTCTAGGAACTGGATCACCACCCACTTTTTGGCCTTTTATGGTTGGCCTCAGAACCATCGTGGTGCCTGTGAGTGTGTCATTTAGCATGTTAATATATTACGAGTGTATAATGAGGCTCAAGGTCTACTGGAAGTTGAATCTTGCCACCATCTTGGGCCTAATGGGTTCGAACCACTTTATGTCATATCCTCAATAGCTATGTCATTCTTTTAAAGGTTGTGCCCTGCCCTCTTACCTCCTGTCTCCAACATGCCTGTAGACTTGTTTTCTTTTAATTTTTTTTTTTTGCGGAACGCGGCCCTCTCACTGTTGTGGCCTCTCCCGTTGCGGAGCACAGGCTCTGGACGCGCAGGCTCAGTGGCCATGGCTCATGGGCCCAGCCGCTCCGCGGCATGTGGGATCTTCCCGGACCGGGGCACGAACCCGTGTCCCCTGCATCGGCAGGCGGACTCTCAACCACTGCGTCACCAGGGAAGCCCATCTTTTAATTTTTAAAAATTAGTTGCTAACCTTAAAATATTAGATTTCTTATAAAAATCTAGATGTTCAACTTTGGGGGGAAAGAAAAATTCATTCTTTCCATCAACACTGGACCTTTATTCCCCACATATTAGCAAAAGACAGTTATTAGATATGTTAGATGCAGTCCTTACTGCATCTGCAGCCAGATGCACACATTGCTTCCTGCCAGGTCTCTGCGAGCATTTGAGTGTGGGCCTCTGCCCTACTTCTCTGCTCCCTGGGAACACTCCTCCCCAGAAGGCTGACCTTCATCTTCTGCACTTAGCCTACTCTCATACCTCCCAGGGACTCTTTGGTACCTTGACCTGCCTCTCCCAAATCATGAGAAAATATTTTGGGAAGCCAGGTTGAAGCCATCAGTTGATATAAAATGTATGGAAACTGAGTGATGAGAAAAGGAAGTGAGTATGGTCATAGACAGTTAAACAAATTTTACTTCATCAACATAGACGAAAAGGAGTTGATAAAAGACTATCAGAAGACATATGAGAGGATATGGTTGTGATTAACATTGGTATCCTGTGCTTCATTCTTTCCCTCTTCTAGTCCCATGACTTTTAATAGTTTATTGAAAATAATAATAATAATTACAGCTCTATTTATTGAATATTTACCATACACAAGGAACAGTGAGGTTAGTACTGTTAATATCCCCATTTTGTGGATGAGAAAGCTGATGCCTAGAGAGGTGAAGTTCCTTTCATATGTCACAAAGCTAGTGAGCACTGGTGGAGCTGGGATTTGAACCTGGGGTGTGATTCCAGATTGGGGCTCTGGTGTCTGTGCCTTGGAACATCCTGAGGTCAGGGAACTGAGTCTGCCTTTTTGTACCTCTCCAGAGAGATATAGATGCTCAGAAACTATTAAATGATAGGAAGTAAGGAAAGGAGAAATGGGGGTGGGGGGGGAGAGAAAAGGAGAAAGAAAGCAAAGAAAAATGGTGGTGAGAGGGATAGAGTTATCTTTAGGAATATGTAAAGCTGCCCTCATTCTGATTGATTACCTGGTAAATACCTACTCTTATTTCCAGTCCTAATCTCAGTGGTTCCTCCTCTATGAATCCTTTTCTGACTCAGATGTTAAGTGGCTGCAGCGCTGCACCTAGTTCATGCCTCCATTGTTGCACTTTTCGTGATTACTGTAAATTTACATACCTGTGTTGACTGAAGAAAAACACAACCTAAGAGTTTCAAGTTAAGTTTTATTCAGGGACCTGACTGAGGACTATAGCCTGGGAGACAGCCTCTCAGATACTCTGAGGATCTGCTCCAAAGAGGTGAGGGAGGAGCCTGGATATACAGTTTTTGTTGAAAAAAGAAAAAAAAAGATCACTGCTAAATACAAAAAAACAGAAATCTCAAATTAATGATTTTAGTGCTTTTCTACATATGGGAAGATGCAAGAGTCTGGGCTCATTGAAATTATTCCTTTGATATTCATCTTAACTTTGTAGGGCCAGTATCCTGTTTTTCTCCATGCTGAATTCCCTACAGGACACACCCTCAGGGTCAGCTGCAGTGGCTGATGGCTTGATTGTGGGCAACATTCATTGTTTACTGGAATGGCAGGCAACATTCCCTTTCCACACCTCTCTCCCATGCTAGGCTCTGAGCTCTTTGAAGGTAGGGTCTCTCTGGCTGCTGCCTAGTACTTAGTATGGGCACAAAATCTGTAAATCAATGAATGGCCTTTTATGGGGCATGATCACATATTAACAAGTAATACCCTTCTATCCTCTTACTACTCAGTACCTGCTTTTTGTATGGTTTGAAGTGAAATTTGGGAAGCCTACAGAGGAGTAATGATGGTCACCTCTATTTTATATTTGTGCATTCGGAACCCACAAAGAGAGAATAGGAAGGAAAAATAGGAAGAGGGATACAAGGCCAAGGAAGCTTCAAAGCTGTATATGCCACAACTTCTACAGGCAGCCTGTTTATTCATTCCACAACTATTAAGCACCTACTGTGTAGTGATGCTGTGCTTGGCAGTCAGATACAGCTGTAAGCAAAACAGTCAAGATTTCTTTTCTCATAAAGCATAAATGCTATGGGGGGAAAAGAAATAATAAACAAGTAATTAAACACATACATAAGATTTTTTTTAAATAGTAGGTTCTATGAAAGAAATAAAGCAGGGAGGTGGAGCAGAGTGAGCAGGCTGGGCACTCTAGGATGGGGGATCAGGGAAGCCTCCCCTGTGGAGGTGACCTTTAAGTTGAAACCTGAATAATGAGATGGAGCTAGACCTGAGTATCTGTGGAGAAGAGTGTTTTGTGCAAAGGGAGCAGCAAGTGCAAAAACACTGATTAGCAGGTATACTATTTTTATTTTTACTTTTTGGGGCCACGCCACGTGGCTTGCAAGATCTTAGTTCCCTGACCAGGGATTGAAGCCAGACCATGGCATTGAAAGCACCAAGTCCTAACCACTGGAACAACAGGGAATTCCCTGTTTTTAAATACAAGCAATATGATCCCTGATATTCAGGCCATTTATAATGTAGCTATGCATCTTATCTAACTAACCTGGTTATCTCTTCTCTCATTAGCCATTCCTCCCTTTAAAAGACCTAGTGCCCTCCTCCACATCCAAAATTCATCCATGTCTCTGATTTTTTTTTTCACTCTTCTTTCTTCTGAAATATTCTTTTCTCTCCTTTGTCCTTCAAGGCTTACTTAAAATTCCATCTCCATTAAAAATTATTTTTCACATGGAGCTATTCAGTACCTTGATTGTGGTGGTGGATAGGCAATACTGCATGGGTGATAAAATTGTATAGATTTTAATACACACACACACACATACACACACACAAATGAGTACATGTAAAACTGGGGAAATGAGAATCAGATCAGCGGTGTCAATAATCTGATTGTAAAATAGTACTATAATTTTGCAAAATTTAACTACTGGGGGAAATTGGACAGTGTACAGAGGAGCTCTCTGTTTTATTTCTTACAACTGCATGTAAATCTACAATTGTCTCAATTTTTTAAAGTAGATAACCAAAAAATTATATGTTTCCTGGAAATGAGGAAATTTTAAATTCTTTATTAATTTGAAAAAAATCGATTTTCAATTTGCTATGAATCCATGTCCTCCAGTCTACACATTTCTAACTTGCTGATTATAATAAGCAAAAGGCATTGTCTAAATAAAAACATACTAGTCTTTTACCCTATGAAAAAACTATTCCAGCAAGATTCATCTGGAATAATGTCTTCTCAGGGAAAACTTGCTGGCACCTAGTAATGATTTCCTTCCCCCTTTTGATGTCCACATATTGCCCTTCAAGAACTTTGGCCAGGACTGGCTCCTACAGTCTGAAGAATCAACTTTCTTCCCCTTTTCCCAAACTGGAACAGTGTGTACCCATCAACAGTCCTCTGGCACCCCTCCCTGACTCCATAGTCCCTGGACACCTGCCAACAATCTTCTCATATATAAATTCTATTGGTACCCCAGCTGGAATTAGTCCAAGCTTGGAGACAGCTCATTTAAAGGCAGGCATGCATTCTCTTACAATATATCATTCATTTCGTGCTTCAGTATCTTCCTACTGATATCTGTATGATGTGTATCCAACATCACAAAAGTTAGAGCAGGTAAGCTGGTGTTCTGAGGTGGGAGCCAGGAGGTGCTGGATGCAAATCCATATCCTGTCATTTTCTAGCAATATGATCTTGGGCTAAGTGATCCAATTCTCTGAGCTTCAGTTTACCCATTTGTAAAATAGAACTAATAATAGCTGCTATTATTATTAGGTTGTCAGATAACAGTGAAGAATGAATGAGAAAGTATTTGTAAGAATGGATAGCAACAACAAAGCAGATGAGGTGAATATATCTGCTTCCTCATCAATGTGTGAATTTATGTGAATTCATGGGACTTCAGAGCTGGAAGGTTCTGGAGAAGTTGCCCAGACCTTCCTCCCACTCAGTGAGACCAGTATTCATGAAACATTTCAGCATTAAACGGCTGCTTTCCATCACCCATTACCATCACAACTTATGCACTTGAGCAACATATCTGTACCTTCCGTGCTCCATCAAAACCTGGAAAAGCCCTTTTCTCTGGTCCAGGTACTCTAAATTCTCTACCTCGTTAATTCTTACAACAATCCTATAATGCATGCCCACTTATCTCCATTTTACAGCCATGGAAACTGAGGCCTAGAGATGTTAGGTAACTTCTCCAAGGTTACATGGTTAGTAAATGGGATTCAGTCCAGGTCTGTCTGACTCTGAAGCTCTTGCCCTTTTCTGCACTATTACACTGCGTTAGGAAAAAAAAAATATTTTTTTCAAGTCTTGTACCTCTTTTAGGTATATACTTTTGCTATAAACTGGATGATGTCCCCCCCAAATTCTTTTGTTGAAGCTTTAACTCACAATATGATAGTATTTAGAGATGGGCCTTTGGGTGGTATTTAGGGTTAGATGAGGTCATGAGGGTGGGGCCCTCACAATAGGATTAATGCCTTTATAAGAAGAGGCACAGAGATTGGTTCAAGATGGCGGAGTAGAAGGAAGTGTGCTCACTCCCTCTTGCAAGAGCACCAGAATCACAACTAACTGATGAACAATCATCGACAGGAAGACACTGGAACTCACCAAAAAAGATACCCCACATCCAAAGACAAAGGAGAAGCTACCATGAGACGGTAGGAGGGGCAAAATCACAATAAAATCAAATCCCATAACTGCTGGGTGGGTGGCTCACAAACTGGAGAACACTTATACCACAGAAGTCCACCCACTGGAGTGAAGGTTCTGAGCCCCACGTCAGGCTTCCCAACCTGGGGGTCCGGCAACGGGAGGAGGAATTCCTAGAGAATCAGACTTTGAAGGCTAGTGGGACTTGATTGTAGGACTTCGACAGGATTGGGGGAAACAGAGACTCCACTCTTGGAGGGCACACACAAAGTAGTGTGCGCATCGGGACCCAGGGGAAGGAGCAGTGACCCCATAGGAGACAGAACCAGACCTACCTGCTAGTGTTGGAGGGTCTGCTGCAGAGGCGGGGGGTGGCTGTGGCTCATTATGAGGACAAGGACAGTGGCAGCAGAAGTTCTGGGAAGTACTCCTTGGCGTGAGCCCTCCCAGAGTCCGCCATTAGCCCCGCCAAAGAGCCAGGTAGGCTCCAGTGTTGGGTCGCTTCAGGCCAAACAACCAACAGGGAGGGAACGCAGCCCCCCCCATCAGCAGACAAGCAGATTAAAGTTTTACTGAGCTCTGCCCACCAGAGCAACAC
>NW_020175393.1:16295481-16296667 GCF_003031525.2 Neophocaena asiaeorientalis asiaeorientalis
GACAGTAACACAATAATAGTGGGGGACTTTAACACCTCATTTACACAAATGGACATATCATCCAAACAGAAAATTAATAAGGAAACACAAGCTTTAAATAACACAATAGACCAGATAGATTTAATTGATATTTATAGGACATTCCATCCAAAAACAGCAGATTACACTTTCTTCTCAAGTGCACACAGAATATTCTCCAGCATGTTCTTCTTTGTGACCCAAGAAGATCACTTCTTGGGTCACAAAGCAAGCCTCAGTAAATTTAAGAAAACTGAAATCATATCAAGCATCTTTTCTGACCACAACACTATGAGATTAGAAATCAGTTACAGGGGAAAAAACGTAAAAAACACAAACACATGGAGGCTAAACAATACATTACTAAATAACCAAGAGATCACTGAAGAAATCAAAGAGGAAATCAAAAAATACCTAGAGACCAATGACAACGAAACACAATGATCCAATACCTATGGGATGCAGCAAAAGCAGTTCTAAGAGGGAAGTTTATAGCAATACAAGCCTACCTCAAGAAACAAGAAAAATCTCAAATAAACAATCTAACCTTACACCTAAAGGAACGAGGGAAAGAAGAACAAACAAAACCTAAAGTTAGTAGAAGGAAAGAAATCATAAAGATCAGAGCAGAAATAAACGGATTGGAAGAATGTTCTTGGATTGGAAGAATCAATATTGTGAAAATGACTATACTACCCAAAGCAATCTACAGATAATATTTACAGTAGTCAGGTTATGGAAGCAACCTAAATGCCCATTGACAGATGAATAGATAAAGAAGATGTGGTACATATATACAATGGAATATTACTCAGCCATAAAAAGGAATAAAATTGGGTCATTTGTAGAGATGTGGATAGTTCTAGAGACTGTCATACAAAGTGAAGTAAGTCAGAAGGAGAAAAACAAATATCATATATTAACGCATATATGTGGAACCTAGAAAAATGGTACAGATGAGCCAGTTTGCAGGGCAGAAATAAGAGACACAGATGTAGAGAACAAACGTATGGACACCAAGGAGGGAGAGTGGCGGGAGGCAGGGTGGGGTGAGGTGATAAATTGGGAGATTGGAATTGATATGTATAAAATTGATGACTAATAAGAATCTGCTGTATAAAAAAATAAATAAAATTCAAAAAAGAAAGGAGAGGCACAAAATAGCTCT
>NW_020175393.1:16296826-16313419 GCF_003031525.2 Neophocaena asiaeorientalis asiaeorientalis
ACAAAGAAAAGTTTCCTGTGAACACTCAGCGAGATGGTGCTCACCTACAAGTCAAAAGTCAAGAAAGGAGGTCTCAGAATGAAGCTTACCTTTGCTGACATCTTGATCTTGGACTTCTCAGTGTCCAGAATGTAAGAGATAAATATCTGTTGTTTAAGTCACTCAGTCTGTGTATTTTGTTCTGGCACAGTCTGAACAGTCCAGACAGACTCAGACACTTTTGCTGCATTCATGCCCTCCTTTTTCAAACCTGACCTCAATTAAGAACTTGCATTTCAGCCTGTCAGTCTCTCGGCTCACAGCTTCCTGTCCTTCCCATTGTCCATTGTATCTTCATGTTGGGTTGTGACTGTTATCTTACCCTCTGGACACATCCTCCTGTTTAGTGTCTCTGGCCAGCTAATCAGACCTATATTTTTTTTCCTGAATGGTTTGACGTTTGCCTTTATAAAATCTGTGTCTGGGGCTTCCCTGGTGGCGCAGTGGTTGGGGGTTCGCCTGCCGATGCAGGGGACGCGTGTTCGTGCCCCGGTCTGGGGGGATCCAACTCCAAACTTTAAAAAGACATGGTTACTTTTTACCAAGACTCTGAGTGCTTCCAGTTGACCTACTTATCTGCTTTGGGGTCCAAGTTGGGCCCAGATGAGCAGTGCCTCTTACTTCCTCTGTCTCCTGGGAGCTACAGCTGTAAGTCAGGCAAGTCACAGGTTACCTGCTGTTTGTGACAGCATAGGGACCCTGAGCGCATGGTTCTAAGTGACAAGTCAGACAGAGAACAAGTATGACACCATTTATATGTGGAATCTAAAAAAGTCAAACCTGTAAAACAGAAACAAAAACAGAATAAAATGGTGGTAATCAGGGAATGGGGGTTGGGGAGATAAGATTGATGGTGTTTAAGGGTACAAACGTCTAACAAGTCCTAAATAAGCCATAGAGCTCTAATGTATTGAATATAGATAATAATATTATACTATAAATACATAATATGATAAATACCATTACAACAGCAACCAAATTACAAGATATAAATGTATCAAAGTGAAACAAAACAAAACAGGTAATGAACCTGTTTTGCTCCCACTCCTACAGCATGTGAGCCTTCCTGCTCCTACTGATGTCTCCTTTCCCTGAATCCCTGTAGCATTTGTTGTTTGTTCTACCCCTTGATCACAGGGTCTGAAACCTATTACACAAAGTGCTCAAGACCTGCAGTTCTTTCTAGGGTCTAAAGAAATGTTTGAGACCAGGAAAAAGTTGACTTAAAAAAACTTGCAAAATCAAAATTAATATATGTGTCTTTAAATGTCCACAAATTTAACATTATGAAAAGCAACTTCAATTCAACTCTAGTCTTAGGTGGTAACATATAAATAATGTTTGATGTAAATTGTAGGTTCATTTTAACATGTTTTGAGTGATGTAGGGTAGTAGGGCCTCTGAGAATAAGAGTGCCTGGGACCTACCAGAGTCTTAAAACAACTCTGCTTGATTATGCATTATTTCATACTTTATTATAATTTCCTATGTCACTCTCGATGTCTCAGTAAGACTATAAATCAATAGGTAGTCCAATCCTTCAATGTGTTGGTGTACCTACTGTGTGGTAAGTACTGTGCTCAGTACTCAGGGTGGAGTGAAGGGTGCTAGACAAAAGATAAAAAGCGGTCCCCTGGCTTATGGTGTTCAAGGTCTAGTTGGTAGGAAGTGGGCTTTATCTTTCCCATCTTTCCTTTGCCTCCCCAGCGTCTTTCAGTTCCTCAAATTCCCTGAGCTCCTTCTTTCCTATCTTAGGACCTTTGCAGATGCTGTTCCTTAGAATAGTCTTCCTGCCATCTTTCTTCTGGCTGCCTGACTCCTATCCACCCTTCAGTTACCTGTTTAAATGTCACTTCCTCAGAGAACTTCCCTGGCCACACCCTGCCTTCACCCTCCACACCATCTAATTTAGGTCCACCACCACCACCATTACTCTTTCATAACTCCCTAAAGTTTGGGGGATTTTTTGTTTTGCCTTTGCAGCACTTATTATTTGAAATTACTTTATGTTTGTTTGTTTGCTTGTTTATAGTCTATCTTGCCTCATTGACTTTTAACCTCTAGGAGGGTAGAGACTGGCCCTCTTTTGTTCACTGTTGTATGTCCAGTTCCAGTCATGGTGTCTGGCAGACAATAAGTGTTCCTTAAGCATTTGTTTAATAAATGAGAGTGGAAAGGCATATACTCCTAAAGCAGTTAAATGGTAATGCAAAAATGCCTAGAATTAAAAGGAAATAACAAGACTCTATATAGTCTCTATGGTACTATAATGGTGGACGCATGTCATTGCATTTTTTTCTAAACCCATAGAATGTACAACACCAGGAGTGAACCCTAATGTAAGCTGTGAATGATGTGATTATGATGTGTCAACATAAGTTCATCACTTGTAACAAAGGTACCACTCTGGTGGGGGATGTTGGTAATGGAGGGGCTATGCATGAGTGGAGGTAGGAGGTATATGAGAAATCTCTGTACCTTCTTCTCAATTTTGCTGTGAACCTGAAACTGTTCTAAAAAATTAAAGTCTTTAAAAAAAAAAAGAGGAAACCAGAAAAGAGACATGTATATATAAGGGAGGAGTTGAGAGAGTTTCAAGGAAGAGGAGAGATGGACAGGATTTGGGTAGATGGAGGAGGGGGCTGCATTCTGAGTTGGGGCAGCACCATGAGAAGCCTGGGCTGTAAAGATAGGTTTGCTGGTCTCAGAACAATTGAAACACTAGCCTGCCCGCCTCTTTATCCCTTGGAAATGGTGAAAGGCCAACTTGGGTAGGAAGGTTTAGACCATACTGTGGAGGCGCTTGAAAGCCATTCTAAGAGAAAACATGATGAAAGCAGTGGGAGATGCAGTGGAAGGTCGATGGTGAACTGGGCAAAGAACAGAGACAAGGTTTGGGGAGATCAGCTAACAGACCCCTTTTCCATGGCTGACATTCTAAGGGCTCCTCAACAGCAGGGATCCTACTTTTTATTCCTTTATAGCCACTACTACACCTTATTAAATTCTAAGCATTCAAGGTTTGAACCATAGCAGACATAGATGAGAAAGCACAGACACTCTGACATAAATACGCTAAATAATCTTTAACTGAAAAGAATGTGAAAAAACAAGCACATATTTCCTTTGAAACTTCAGCACAATTTGAACCATGGATTTATTTTATCTCTTTTATCATCAAGTGTCTGAGGTAATTAGAGCATGAGTTTACATTTTTTCTCTCTAAATCAAGAGATAATTTCTCAATCCTTGTTGCATAGATGGAAAATAGAGGGAGAGAGTCAGGACTGTACTTTGTGTTTCTTGCCCAAATATTGCTGCCATGTGCCTCATGCTGGCTGATACAGCATCACCTGCCCACTGGACACTAATCACTAGTTATAGAGAGGCCCTGGCAGCCGCTGGATTGACCACTGGCTTCTGTGACTGAGCATCTCCGTATATTTCCTCATCTTGTCTAGTTCCTTAAGTTTCTCTTTGAAACAAAGCTTTAATGAGGTGAGAAAAATTCTTACTCCATGTAAAACATAAAGCTGATACTAAAATGACATTGAATTAAAGGAGAATGTGAAATATCAATGTCCATGCATTTGTTAAAAATGACAATGTTGTTTGTATTTTTTGATGTGGAAGAAACCCATGTGGCAGAGACCCACATGTCCATCCTCCCCTTGGTCCATATAGCAAACTCTCAGTGATCACTGATTACATGGCCACTAGGAATAAAGACTACTTTTCATGCTCTCTCTTGCAGCTGGGTATGGATATGTGTCTAAGTCCTTTATATGTCTATTGTAACATCTTTACATAAGAATAGCTTATATTTTTATCATCTTTTTCCTAGAAAACCAAAGCTTCTTAAAAGTTTTTTTAAAATAATACTTCTTTCATTAATCAGAATTTCAGCATCCATGATGTTCAAGGTATTGTAATATTTTTATTACCAAAATACTTTACAGTTGTTTTTAAAAAAACCAGTGACTTTCCAGCTCACTCAGAGACATTATTTTGGGAATTCCCTGGTGGTCCAGTGGTTGGTTCAGTGGTTAGGACTCAGCACTTTCACTGTGGAGGGCCCGGGTTCAATCACCGGTTGGGGAACTAAGATCTCATAAGCCGCGTGGCATGGCCAAAAAAAAAAAAAAGACATTAGTTTTTCTTATTTTAATACCTGAAGATTTCTTTGAAAGAAAATAGAAGAAGAAAGAAGCAAAGTGGCCTAATTTCATTTTTAAATGTGCAGTAATTTTCTTGGTAATTATTTGCAAGAAAGATAATTAGACAACCTACTTAACATTTGAATACCCAACTTAGGGTTAGTGATGTTTAATTAACACTACTCACATTCTACATGAAAAAACCTGATGGATGAGAAGTATGTATCAGTCAGGATTCTGGCTACTTTAAGCACAAAAGGGATTTATTTTTTAAATATTGGGAAATTCATAGACTTTTCCAGAGTACAAAAACCAGGCTAAGAAACCACACTGCAGAACAGACATCCCTGATGACATTTAGATTCAGTAGTCTTCCATGTGGACCACCTAGTGGAAGTGAAATATCCTGGCTGAACCAGGACATAATTTGGTGACCTTGGCATAATCTTGAGGGATAAAGGCATACTTGGCTATAAAAAATGGGAAAGCACAGCCTTGAGATTTAAATTAAGTTTACATGATAGATGATGACCACTATTTCTAATTTAACTCAAGTACAAACACATCCACCATCTCATAAATCTTACAAAATTGAATCCACAGGACACTGTAAATAATGTATCTATTCTATCAGTTGTATTATAAATACAGACTAACAAGCCCAATATTAAATAGCCACCTAATTTATTTGTGCATATTTAAGGCTCAAAAGTTGCCCCCCAAACCCTCACCGTCATTGAAGCAGCTTTTAAGAATTTAAGGGGGATTAAATATAATGGATTTAATCCATTAAAATGGGTTATTGGTGGCCATTCAGGCACAAGGCAAGGAGCCAGTTCTGACATTCTGACTGCGAGGTTTGCAATACAAAATAGCTCACTAATTCTTCCTCCCACCAGAGCAGAAAGCACCTTTGTCCCCTATGCAGATGGTTGTTATAAGTCACTAAGATACCTTCGCTTCTGCTGGCTTCAGATTAGAGAGACAGGGTGCGAAATAGATGGTCTTCAGACACCCAAGTCTTGGTTTCGGTCACGGCCTTGGTGTCTAACTTCCATTTTCTCAGAATATCTGCAGGGAATGTCTACCCCTGAAGTGTGGTTTCACTGTTATTTGCTGCTTGTGAAAGAGGAAATGCCCCACCAATGTCCCCCATTGCACCATCACGCTACTTTTAAAACAAGAGAGAAAAGTAATAGTAATACAAAATCCCAGCGCTTATTGAGCAGACACTATGTGCCTGGGATTGGGCCAGACACTTAGATGCTTTATAACCTTTCATCCCAGTGAGAATTCTGTGCAGAAGGCACTGCTACATCTCTGTTTTACAAATGAGGAAACTGAAGATCTGAAAGGTTGTGCAACTTCTTCAAGGACAAACACATAAATAGAGAGCGAGCGAGCCTGGGTTTAGAATCCAGTCTGTGATGGAGCCACCTGCCTTGCGTTGCTCCTTTCCTGTGGGATTCTGGCTTTTCTTTCCTTCTTAGCATTTTTACTAAAAAGGACTGCAGTCTCTCAACGCCCTCCAATCCCTTGCATGCCTCTCTCTCTTACCTTAGTCCCATGGCAATGCCCTTGGACTATAATTATTAGTGTGGATCGCTGCCAAGCCTCTATGTTCTTACTAGCACATCGCAGAACCAGCCACGGAATACAGCTGACCCTTGAACAACATGGGTTTGAACCCATGTGTGGGTCCACGTATACATGGATTTTTTTCAATAGTAAATGCTACCGTGCTACACAATCTGAGGTTGGTTGAATCCATGGATGTAGAGAGTCAACTATAAATTACATGCAGATTTTTGACTGCAGTAGGGTAGGTGCCCACATTGTTCAAGGGTCAACTGTAATGAAATTAACAAACTGAGCACTATCTTGGGGGCCTCTATGCATCTCCCACCCCACCTACTCTGAGTTTGTCTCCCAATGGCATATGTCATTAGTAGATCAGCTTGCTAATTAAATCGGGGTGGTGGTGACTGGATTAAATTCAGAGATTAATTTAGAGAGAACAGACATATTTATGACGTAGAGTCATCGTCCTCTCCAAGAATGTGCTTTGACTTTCCATTTGTTCAAATTATCTTTTGTGTTCCTCAGTGGTGTTCTAAAGTTTTCTTTATGTAGGTTTTATGTAGCTATAGTTAAATTTATACCTAGCTATTTTATCTTAAAAAAATTTGTTTTTGTAAGTGGGGTCCCTTCTGGGTATTTCTGACTGGTTGTATGTGTGAAGGTTAATTATTTCTGTATATTAATTTTAAGTGCAACCACCTTATTATATTCTCTTATTGCTTATAATAGTTTTTTAGTTGATTCTCAGGGTTTTCAGATATGCAGTTTTATCACTTTCGGATCATGACATCTTGGCCTCTTTTCCAATTTTTCAGCCTCAGATTTCTTTATTTTGATTAACAATCCAAAGTACAAGATATTTTAGAACACTAGAACTCTATATAATTCACAACAAGAAAGTCATTGAGTATACCTTGACAGCTGTGGTTACTACACTGTCTTATAGTTATAATTACATGTAGTAGTTATAATCTTTTTTTTTTTTTGGCCACACTGCTCAGCCTGTGGGATCTTAGTTCCTTGATCAGGGATCGAACCCGGGGCCACGGCAGTGAAAGCGCCTGGTCCTAATCATGGGACCACCAGGGAGTTCTCTGTAGTTATAATCTTTCAAGTGGTGGTCTCCACTGTTTACTTAATGACCCTCTTTGAGGAGAGGACTGTTTTATTCCTTTTTATATTTCTAGCACTTAGCTTAGTGCCTCAATAAATGTTTGTTGAAAACTTTTTAAAAACCAATAATCTAATCCTAAGTAGGCTAAAATAACTGTCATTTGCAAAATCTGTTAATGTCAACCGACATTAATGTCAACCGGCATTAATGTCAACCAGCCCTATTTCTCTTAAATGTTTTGAGACCGTGGAATATAAAATAATGTTTTTAGGTCAGAACACCTTCCCATCTTAGCTTAGTTCTCTGTTTTGCCAACAAAGTGTCCACTTCAGATGTCCACCAACCCCTCCATCACCAAACACTATCTGCCTAAGACTGAGTGAACTGTGCTGGTCAGCCCCAGGGTCCTGGACAACACGGAAAGCTGAAAACTCCAACCTCCAGGTAGGGGGCAGAAATAATGAGGGTACTTCTGGGTATTGCTTGATACAGCATTTTGCAGAGCAAAAAGGGAGACTGAAATCCTTCTGAACAGCTTCTATTTTTGTTTTCTGTCATTCCCAACCTTCTTTGAAAAAAAAAGGAATCAAAATAGGGCCTGGCCTACTTTGAGGTCTCTCCATTTTATTGGTGGTCTAAAACATTCTCAAATTAACACAAGTAGTAGCTGACTCAGCCAGAACTCGAGGCTACATCCACTGACTCCAAGTCCAGCACTCTTTCCAATAGATTGGGAATTTGCTTCTACTTGAATTTTACTCATCAGAAACCCTTTCACTAAGTTGGTGATGGAGGTGACGGTGTGCCTTCCAATTTATAAAAATGTCAGTATTCCCAAGAACAGTAATACACAAGAGGAAATTCAAATAACAGCAAACATAATCTCAGCCACAATTTGCCAAAAAGATACCAAGAACAAAGTAATACAATAACGAGGTACTATTTTACATTTATGAAACTAGCAGCAAATTCTATAGTGATCATTTCTGATGATGGGAAGATTATGCCAAAATCCTCCTTGAGACAGCAAGATAAATTGCTCTCATTTTGGGGGAAAGCACTTTGGTACCAGATACCACGGGGCCTCGATAGGTGGTTCACACCCTTCCACTGGATCACTTGAGTACGCAGAATTTATATAATGAGTTAAGTCATTTGAAGAAGATAGCCATCTTAAGGAAGATATTAACTTTATGTAAGATGTACTCTATAATAAAAATAAACCTAGATGCCCAACAATAGAAAGATGGTTTTAAAAAATTGTGCTACAGCAAATGAAGGAATGTTATGTGAACATTAAAGTTGTAATTAGATATACTATGTAATAATATGTGAAAAGAGTGCTTTATGACATAGTGTTAAGTTAGAAAATAAGAAATAAACACAAAAGTATATGTACACAAAGATAACAAACAACCAAATATATATATATATGTGTGTGTGTGTGTGTGTGTGTATAGAGAGAGAGAGAGAGAGAAAGAAGAGATGGAAATTTTAATGCAAGAGGTTTTTTACCTCTTGATCCCTCAGGATCAGCACCTGAGGGGGAATGATGGCAGCAGAAGAGGGTAGAGGGGAAGTTGGACTGCAGTGGAATTCCAGGAGGAGCTCAGAAGCTGGGCTGGCCCTGGGAAGCAGCAGTGGCTTTGGGTGAGGCAGCTCTCTCCAGCCCAGTGGGCATCTTTCCTTGGGGGAAACTTCTAAGAGGAAGGTTAATGGGAAAAACTAGAGTCTCCACTGCTGCAGCTGGTCTCGAGACCCACGTAGTAGTCAATTATCTCCATCTTCTACTATCCATGATGGAGTCTCCTCCCCGTCAGCTAGCACTTTTGCTGGTCTAGGTGGCTTTCCTAAGTGGGATGACCAGAACTCCTTTGCCTTCAGGGCCTGAGCTCCTGATCACCTTGCCCTTCTCAGGCTAAGGCTGCTGCAAGGGAGCATCAAGTGGATCATCTAAGGTCAAATGTAGTCTCCCATGCCTCCATTATATAGCAACGTGCCTACTTCCGGACGATTAGGGTCCAAGTCCTACTCTGGAAGGGGCAATAATTCGTCTTGACTGGAATCAACAAATATTCCTTGGGGTGGGGGATGGATTTGGAGTCTGGGGTGAGCAGATATAAGCTATTATATATAGAATGGATCAACAAATAAACAAAAAAATGGATAAACAACAGGGTCCTTCCAGAACAGGGTCCTGTTTCAGCAGGTGATTTCTTTCCCAGCCTGATGATTTCTTGACATGAGGAAGCTGAAGTGACTGGGCATCAAACAAAACTTGAATGGGGTTCGTGCGCTGCACCCTAGTGGAACATCCTCTTCCTGGGACCCAAGATCTGTAAACTCTCAGAGCCCAGAGTTTCAGGAACAGGAGAAAAAGTAGTCCCAGTGGGTCTCTGGTAGTTTGGGGAGGCAGGGTCACTCCTCTCTACCCCTTGGTTCTCAGACCCGTGTATTCTAACTATTAGGGACACTGCACCATAGAATGGTGGTTGATCTAGGGAATGTACTCTAAGGTACCACCTCCCAGCTGGCCTCTCATTTGCATCTCAACAAGCCATTCCATTGCTCTGTGTGGTGCAGTTCGGGATAGGGCCATGGATCCCATGGTCATGCATCCACTACCACACCTTGTTTGCTACAAAGTGTGTTCCTTATTCAAATGTGATCTTTTGTGGGATCTCCTCTTAGTAGATCAAACATTCTGTAAGCCCTTGGATAATAGTGCTGAGGCCTGTAAAAATTTAATAAACAGAAACCTCAGTGAAGTAGAGTTGGGAGACCAGAAGGGGGAGCTCTCACACCCTGCTATGATAGCAGAGCCCAACAGGAAGAAGACAAGACTCCTCTTCCTTCCTGGCAAGGACTCAGCCAATGAAAAGCCTCAGACTCTGTTTACTACAGCCCTCCTTACTTCCTTTTCCCCCTCTATAAAAGGGGTCTCCTTCCCTTGCTGTGCTGGGACTTGCATGTGGCTTGCCATGTGGACCCTGAACTGCAGTTCTCTGCTGATCTGAATCAACACATCTGCTGGAGAAATATCTGGCAGTCTGTTTGTTTCAGGGCAACAGGCCCTATAAATAGGAAAGGCAAACTCAGAGCTGTAATATTTAGGTTTTTAAAAAAATTGTTTTAATTGAAGTATAGTTGTCTACAATGTTGTGTTAATTTCTGCTGTACAGCAAAGTGATTCAGTTATACATATATATACATTCTTTTTAAATATTCTTTTCCATTATGGTTTATCACAGGATATTGAATATAGTTCCCTGTGCTGTACAGTAGGACCTTGTTGTTTACCCATTGCTTTTGTTTACTTGTTTATTATCCATTCTATATATAATAGCTTATATCTGCTAACCCCAGACGCCAAGTCCATCCCTCCCCCCAAGGAATATTTGTTGATTCCAGTCAAGACGAATTATTGCCCCTTCCAGAGTAGGAGTTTAATGAAGTTAATTTGCCACTAAATGGCTGGTGGGTCTTCTCCAAGAGGTGGTACTATATCAGGGACATAGAGCTGGTCTTTACCCTGGCAGGTTAGAACTTTGGTAGCAGCTGCAGCTAGAGCAGGTTTGCTGAGTGGAGCTGGTGCTATTGAGCCTAAAACTGTGGCTACTTTGTTGTGCCAACAGATGAGGCTCAACCAAGAGGCTGGCTGATGTCAACTGGCTGAGTGATTCTGTCTACTTAATGCTTAGGCTCTTTTGTAGTTTAGTTAAGAGTTCTGGGTGTGAAAACTGACTCAGATATGGAAACTGTGAAGGATCATGTGTTTGTATTGGGGCAGCTGCCCTTAGCCTCTTGATCATTCATCCTTGATTATTGTGATTGGGAATATTGAACAATACTTTTGTTGGCTGCCCATCTGTCTTGCCCATAAGCATGCTCTGTTCTATTAACCATCTCCACAGCTTTCTGTGGGTCAGGCCCCTCTTGCTGCCTCTCCAGCCTTGCCTCTCACTGCAACAACTGAACGCACTTTGCTTCCAATGGTTAAAGCACTCCTGTGATCTCTAATATCTCAATTATTCCCATCAAAGAGCCCAGTTCTATAATGCCATCGCTTACCATGAGCTCTGGACTGTAAAGGAGAGCCACCAGTACGTTTCTCAGTGAATCTGATATCCCTCTTACCAGATCCTGCCTTGATGCTTTGGTAAATGGAGGGTCCTCTTAGCCCTCACATGGTAAATAGTCATCTGGTTCAGTTTCCAGCCTCGGGCTTCCCTGGTGGCACAGTGGTTAAGAATCCACCTGCTAATGCAGGGGTCACGGGTTCGAGTCCTGGTCCGGGAAGATCCCACATGCCACGGAGCAAACTAAGCCCCTGCACCGCAACTCCTGAGCCTGCGCTCTAGAGCCCACGAGCCACAACTACTGACGCCCGCGCGCCTAGAGCCCGTTCTCCGCAACAAGAGAAGCCACCGCAACGAGAAGCCCATGCACCACAAGGAAGAGTAACCCCCACTCACCGCAAATAGAGAAAGCCCGCACGCAGCAACGAAGACCCAACACAGCCTCAACTAATTAATTAATTAATTAAAATTTTTTTCCAGCCTCAACTAATAAATCCACACAAGCATACCCCCTCCTATGAGACATTTGGTTCCTTTTTCCACTGTCTGCAAGAGAAGTTTGGCATTTATTACTCATTGAGTGTGGGCATCATTTTCTCCAAGTGTCAAGGAGCCATCTTAGCAGTGTGTGCTGGGGTCCTGCCAGCTTCTAATAATACTATCACCCAGGGAGTTTTCTGGCGGTCCAGTGGTTAGCTTTCCATGCTTTCACTGCCGAGGGCCCGGGTTCAATCCCTGATTGGGGAACTAAGATCCTGCAAGCTGTGCGGAGTAGCCAAGAAAAAAAAAAAAAAAAGAATCCCATCGCCTAAAAGAATGCTCCCATATCAATTAACACTCTCATAGCCAACTTTATATTCTGCCTCCCCTTTACCCCACACTTGCTCTCTTATCTCTGCTGGTACATATCGACCATGTCCTGCCGCTCCTTCAAGGAACAGTCCCTTTTCTCCTCAGCAGACCCAGTATATCCCTGATGGCATGTGTTTTGAATAGAGGGTTATGTTATTGGCTATGATGGGTTACGATGGGTCTCGTGTCAGGAAGGGAAGTGTGGCAGGTCCTGATGGGGGCACATGTTGTCTTCCAGTGTAGCGACCTCCAGACCATTCTCAGGTGAGTACAAGCACGAGCCTCTGACAGGAAGAAGTGGGCTGTTTCTGGAGGCCAAGAGGCTTCAGGGAATATGCAAATTGAAGACTTTCATTGCATCCACCCAAACATCCACATCCCTTGAATCAGGGCCTCACTCTTGCCCAATGAGAGCTTGGATTTAGGTGTAGCAGCCTTGCCAAGGGGAATTCAATCTTTTCTGGAGCCTGCTACTTTTATGCTTAAATCCTGAGCCTGAGCTTCTGCTTCATCTGCCCTCCAGCTATATGAGATGCCAGTCCCACCGCACTCTGCCAAGGAGGCCCTCTGGCTTTTATCTTGGCCTTTAATTGCCCATTCACTACCCTCGGCCTTTCCTTGTCTTTCTCCAGAATTTCTTTTGCCCCCAGCAACAGCTATCCGATACCATTATCCTTATAATCACTAACTTGCTCACGCTTCTCAAATACTGGTTCCATTGCCCCAGCCGAAGCATGCCCTTCCAAAGGCATGTCCTCCCAGAAAGTGTCACCAATCTCACTGCTGCTGCGTGCCTGGCTTTACCCACGCTCTGCCACCCACCCACCACGGGATCCTTATTTCCAGCCATCTGGTGGGTGACCCAGCTTTAGCATCTGCTTTCTTGCATGCAATCCTGCCACCACAAGCTAGGTCTCCTGAGAGGCAGACTCTGTAGTGGAGATCAGCACGCAGGAGATTTATCTGGGGGGTGCTCTGGGAGCAACATCTGTAGGGGTGTGAAGAAGCAGGATTGAGCAGAGAAGGAAGCCTGTGAGTCTGTCACTGCAGAGGGCTCAGCAGATTCTGTGAGGGTCCTACAGAGCCGTCCTCAAACTGGGGACGTTGACCAGGCTTTGGATATGGGCTGTCCCTGGGAAGAAGACATAGATGTGGACGAAGCTGCTCACTTCAGCAGAGGACGATCGGGGAGGAGGGGGGGCTTCGATGGGATCCGCCAGCCATCCACCCTCCGCCTCCAAGCAGCTGGAGGAAGAGGCGTGAAAGGAGGAGCTGGATTTGGGCAGCACACTACAGTGTCCACTACTACATTTTTTTAAGTTGTTATAATTGTCTTTTAGTAGTAAAAAAAAAAAAGTCATAAAAAAATGCTCAGGAGAAAAATGGTGACATCCTTTGAGTTATTTTGTCCACAGAGACTTCATGGTTTGTCCTGGGGAAGTTTCCCCACCTAAAGAATGGTCCAGACGTCCCATAAAATAAATAGAAACTTGGGAGAGGCTTGGTTAGTGAAACTGTGATAGGGAGTCAGTTAGCCTGGCATGACTCACCTGCCCCTAATCTACCCAACCCAGACCCGAAACAGGTGCATTGGGCATGGACACCAGACTGCTCCGTAGCTGGACAAACAGGCAAACCTGTGTGACCAGAACAGACACATGCAGGCCAGAGAGCTTCTGCTTGGAGAAGGAGAAGTGGCACCCACAATAAATAAAAAGAAGCATAACTCTGACACGCTAGACCTTGAAAAATTATTTATGTCTTCACTGAAGCCTGGTGAAAGTGTGCAAGGACGTTTTATCATACTTCCTTAAAAAATTATAGTTCCTAAAAATCCTGTTTCAACAGCACTGTCTACAAAAAAAATTAATTCATAATCAATCTAAGAAAGAAATAGAAATCTTTATTTGAGCCAACCTGAGGATTATAAGCCAGAGACAGTCTCTCAGAGAGCTCTAAGGACTGTTCTGAAGAAGTAAAAGGGGAGGCCAGTATAGTTGTGATTTTGGAGAAGGGGGTACATGCAACCAAGCACGCATCTTGGTAGAGGTGACTGCTATTTGCGAGGAACAGGTACCTTGGTTAATGGTTTTAGTGCTCCTCTAAGTATGGGAAGGTGCAAAACACTGGTTTCATAAAATCTTCTCCCGGAAATATCTAACTACCTGAGGGCCGGTTCTGTCAGTTTTCCCTCAGCACAAAATGCTTCGTCCTGACCTTCGCCCTGAATTCCTTCCAGGGTGTTCTGCATAGGTCAGAGACTGCAGTGGCCAATGACTTGTTCCTTGTAGAAATGGACGGTGGGCAGCATTCTTCGTCTTACACTCCCTTCCCTTTTAGTCTTAATTTCAGTCAAGGTTTCGGAGGCATTTCGTGAGCACTTTGTCCCACAGCTCTAGGAATGCTCATTCCCAGGTCAGGCGAGGATTTGGTTGATAAGCCACTCAACGTGCTATTACTGGACTAGGCCCTGGTACCAGTGGCCAAAAGCCTCTGGATCACCTGTCTTACATTCTGTTATGGTCCAGGAAATGGTTCCCTCTTGTCGTTTCTTCCCATACCTAGAGTTACACTGTGACAATCATTGATCTTATGAACTATATATTTGGTCAGTCATTTCAAGTCACCCAATCATCATTAATTTTATCGGAGGCTCAGTCAGACATTTGGTAATGCAAGAAACAATAATCTTGTACAATAAGCAGAATACAAGCAATATAGCTAGTAGCATTAATAATGTCATAAGTAAGTATTTAAACAAAGAACTTCCATTAGTTGTAGCCCAGTATCTCCCCAGGTCGTCTGACCTGTCTGTTTTGCATCCATCCCTGTCTTTAAGGGAAATGATACATTGTTGTTGTATGTAAAGTTCACTAAAGATGTCTGTAGGTGCGAGGTGAGTGGTGGATCATGGTGACCCCTTAAGGATTGAGGAATGTTAACATTCCTCAAAGGAATGTTATCTTCTGAGGAGTTAGGTGGCTGGTGTCAGAAGAAACTGGTATTTATGTTTAAGCAGGTATTTCTGCCATTGGGGAGTCTGGTTAATGCATAATGCAAATGCACAATGCACCTAGTAGAGGGGAGGGAGGAGGCCAAAGGGCAAATAACATTTTTTATGTTTAAAATTTTCTCATCTTGCCTTAAAATGTGAATTTTTACTTCATCAGCTCATTCCTAGGTTTCGTTCATCCAAGGCGTTGCTTTACAGACCTCTCTCCTATTGCTGGCAAACTCCGAAGACCCTTTCCTCTACCTGTGGACTTAGTGTTTTCTTTCACAAGTATATATGCAAATCAATTTTATGTATGCAAGTCAGTTTAGCCTTTCTCTGCACTTCTCCCTTCTCCTGTCCTCATTACCCTCAACAGCATGCAAAGGGCAAACATAGACTCATTAACTTGGTTGGGGTTGGGGGAAACTGTAAACTTGGACCCTGTCACCCTTGAATTGGCAAATATGTTGTATTATTTAACTCTGTATTTTACGTGAAACACTTCACCAGATGAGAAGAACCCAATAATAATTAAAATGTATGACTCACTTCTTCTTTGGAGCTGCCATCTCATATTCTTATGACCTCCTATCCCCTCCTCAGTCTCTTCACTGTCTATCAAAGTGTTTCTACCATGTTTTGCCTGGAATAGACCTGGCTGTTCCACTTGTCCTTTTAAAGAATGCTTGTCGACTTGCCTGATGAGAACACATCAATGTGAGGTACAGGCTTGTGCATATATACACAAACACAATTTTTCATATAATTTCAATGAGTTCATGGACCCCTGAATAAGTCCCAATTAATAACCACTTAATTACTTTTTTTGTTGAGCTCTCTCTCAGTTCATACAATTCTGACCCCCAAATTTTAGCTAAATACACTTGCCCACGACAAGATACAAAATCCATTTTCTTTTGGATATTGGCAAATGAATAATCCTTATAAATTTCATAAATCATATATAAATTTTGTACCAGAGAAGCCAACATTTTTATTCCTTCCTTCCTTCCTCTGTTTGTTAGTCACTCATTTAACAAACATTTGTTTGCTGAGTACTTACTATTTTGGAGTAATACATTCATATATAAAATTAATCTCCAACTTCAAGAATCAAAGCAGTTAATGGGAAGAAGTGATATATAAATAGACAACATTGATGAAAAAATTCATCAGTAGGGCTTCCCTGGTGGCGCAGTGGTTGAGAGTCCGCCTGCCGATGCAGGGGACACGGGTTCGTGCCCGGTCCGGGAAGATCCCACGTGCCGCGGAGCGGCTGCGCCCGTGAGCCATGGCCGCTGAGCCTGCGTGTCCGGAGCCTGTTGCTATGCAACTGGAGAGGCCACAACAGTGAGAGGCCTGCGTACCGAAAAAAAAAAAAAAAAACAAAGAACAAAACAAAAAAACCCCAAACAACAACAACAAAAATTCATCAATAGTCATTCTGAGAAAGACATGGAAATTTTTATTGGAGACAATTTGAGGATTATAACCTGGGAGACATTCTCTCAGAGAGCTCTGAGAACTGTTCCAAAGAAGTAAAGGGGGAGGCCAGTTACATGACTTTGGAGAAGGAGGTACATGCACTTAAGCACGCATCTTGGTAGAGGTGACGGCTATTTGTGAGGAACAGGTAACTTAGTTAATGGTTTTAGTGCTCCTCTAAGTATGGGAAGATGCAAAAAACTGGATTCATAAAATTTTCTCCTGAAAATATCTAACTACCTGAGGGCCGGTTCTGTCAGTTTTCCTGCAGCACAAAATGCTTCGTCCTGA
>NW_020175393.1:16313486-16327011 GCF_003031525.2 Neophocaena asiaeorientalis asiaeorientalis
AGGGAGAGGCCTGGCTAACAAAAAAAAAAAAAAAAAAACCCCAAACAACAACAACAAAAATTCATCAATAGTCATTCTGAGAAAGACATGGAAATTTTTATTGGAGACAATTTGAGGATTATAACCTGGGAGACATTCTCTCAGAGAGCTCTGAGAACTGTTCCAAAGAAGTAAAGGGGGAGGCCAGTTACATGACTTTGGAGAAGGAGGTACATGCACTTAAGCACGCATCTTGGTAGAGGTGACGGCTATTTGTGAGGAACAGGTAACTTAGTTAATGGTTTTAGTGCTCCTCTAAGTATGGGAAGATGCAAAAAACTGGATTCATAAAATTTTCTCCTGAAAATATCTAACTACCTGAGGGCCGGTTCTGTCAGTTTTCCTGCAGCACAAAATGCTTCGTCCTGATCTTCGCCCTGAATTCCTTCCAGGGTGTTCTGCATAGGTCAGAGACTGCAGTGGCCAATGACTTGATCCTTGTAGAAATGGATGGTGGCAACATTCTTCATCTTACAATCCCTTTTCTTTTAGTCTTAATTTCAGTCAAGGTTTGGGAGGCATTTCGTGACCATTTTGTCCCACAGCCCTAGGAATGCTCATTCCCGGGTCAGGCGAGGATTTGGTTGATAAGCCACTCAGTGTGCTATTACTGGACTAGGCCCTGTTACCAGTGGCCAAAAGCCTCTGGATCACCTGTCTTACATTCCGTTATGGTCCAGGAAATGGTTCCCTCTTGTCGTTTCTTCCCATACCTAGAGCTACACTGTGACAATCATTGATCTTATGAACTATATATTTGGTCAGTCATTTCAAGTCGTCTAATCATCATTAATTTTATTGGCGGCTCAGTCACACATTTGATAATGCAAGAAACACTCATCTTGTACAACAGGCAGAATACAAGTAATATAGCTAGTAGCATTCACAAGGTCATAAGTAAGTATTTAAGTGAAGAGCTTCCCTTAGGTGTGGCCCAGTATCTCCCCAGGTCATCTGACCTGTCTGTTTTGCACCAATTGCTATCTTTAAGGGAAATGATACATTGTTATTGTACATAAAGTTCACCCAGGAAGTCTGCAGGTACAAGGTGAGTGGTGGGTCATGGTGACCCTGTAAGAATTGACAAGTGAATGTTATCTTCTGAGGAGGTATGTGACTAGCGTCAGAAGAACAATCGATCTTTATGTTTGAGCAGGTGTTTCTGCCATTGGGGAGTCTGGTTAATGCGTAATGCAGATGTACAATGCATGGTAGAGGGGAGGGAGGAGGCCAAAGAGCAAAGAAAAGTTTATGTTTAAATTTTTCCTGTCTTGGGACTTGCCTCGTGGTCCAGTGGGTAAGACTCCGTGCTCTCAGTGCAGGCGGTCCAGGTTCAATCCCTGGTTGGGGAACTAGATCCCACATGCATGCCGCAACTAAGAGTTCGCATGCCGCAACTAAAAGATCCCGCATGCTGCAACGAAGATCCCGCGTATGGCAGCTAAGACCCAGCGCAGCCAGAATAAATAAATAAATAAACAAAATTTTCTTGTCTTAAAATATGAATTTTTATTCCATCACGCATATACACACAAACACAATTTTTCATATAACTTCAGTGAGTTCCGGACCCCTGAATAAATCCCTGTTAATAACCACTTAATTACTTTCTTTGCCAAACTCTCAGTTCCTAAAATTCTGATCCCCAAATTTTAGCCAAACTAAAATACAGTTGGATGCCCACAACAAGATACAAGATCCATTCTTTTTGGATATTGGCAAATGAATTGCCCTTATAAATTGCATAAAGCATATATGAATTGTGTACCAAAGAAGCCAACATTTCTATTCCTTCCTTCTGTTAGTTACTCATTCTTTTCACAAACATTTGCTTGCTAAGCACTTACTATTTTGGAGTAACACCTTTATGTAAAATCAATCTCCAACTTCAAGAATCAAGGCAGTTAATGGGTAGGACTGATGTTTAAATAGACAATTACAATTGTATGCTGTGACAGGGACCCTGGAGGAGCAGGAAAGAAAGGGGTGAGAGGAGGTGTCGGTGGCGAGGGCACCGAATTCAGCCTGGGAGTTGGATATGGCTGAGAGTAGTTTCAGGGAGAGCTTTTTGGACAAGGAGGCACATGAGCTGTATCTTAGGGAATTGTTGGAGTTTTCAGATGACAAGAGTGGGAGAAAGATGTTCCCTCCAGAGGGGATAGCATTCTCAAAGACCCAGAGGCAGGAGGAAGCACGGGAGAGCTTGTCACTGCTGTGTTCGGGCTGGAGTGGAGCGTGGCCATGGAGACTGTCGCGAGAGGTGAAGTAAGGGTCAGTTCACAGAGGGCCTGCAGTGCTGGTCTCAGGAATTTGCTCCTTAAGCTCAGTGGGATGTGGAGCCTCTGAAAGCTATTTATCAGGGCATGTTGTCATCAAATTTGCATGTGGCTTGGCAGTGTGTTTTAGTACTCACACCTATGCGTAGAGATTGCTTCTCTATCAGATGCTTTTAAACCCTGAAAACAATAATAATGAATGGAAATGACTTGCTTTTAATGCATTAAAATAGGTACTTGGTTGTACCTTTACATAACAGCACTCTGAGCTGCTTGCTTTTAAATGTTCTTTTGAATGGAGTTCAAAAGAACTCCAGAGCTGTGGGTGTAGCATGCATACCTCACATCCAGCTTATCAATGTTTCAAGTTGGCACCTAATGTAACCTCTAATACCAGCGGAGATTCAAATATTGGGATTGTTTTTCATTTTACATTTTTCCCACTTTCTTTTTAGTTTTATTAATGATTATATTTTTAGTTTAAAACGGAGAGAAAATTTTAATGAAGAAAACACGCCTAGAGCATCAATACCCTTAAATGGATACTTTATTTACTCACATATTTATAATATGCTTTTATGAATATAATGCCCCTTCCCTGATTAGCCAGTGGTCTATTTGCTTTACTTTCCAGCTAAATTTGCATCAGAATTTAGGTCAACTCAAAGGAGTAGATAATGCCTGCGAATGTCATTTGTTATGGTATATTGCAACAGGAAAAAACATTTAAATCCAAGCGCTGATGGGGTAGTAAGAAAAAGACAAATTTTGGCAACAGACAGATTTGGGTTCAAGAACCAATTCTGTTAGTTACCAGAGATATAACATCGGGCAAGATACTTAACCTCTCTAAATCTTTGTTCCCTTTATGTAAAATAGAGCTAATAATAATTTCCTTGCAAGATTGTTGAGGTAAGTGAAAGAACATGTATTCAGAGCCTTGTATAGGTGTTTCAAAAGTAGCAGTTAAACAAACAAACACACAAAAAACTAAAAAGAAATAAGTAAAAATTAATAATCAATAAATAATTTAAAAACAACAAACAAAACAAAAAAAAGAGAAAACAAATAAGCAAACAAAAAAGGGGTGGTTAATAGTAGAAAGATCACTGTGAAGGTGATTCGGATGTGGATTCTGAAGTTGGGTTGGTTACCAAGATTAGATACAGAAGACTTACTAATAATAGGAGCAGTTAGCTCAGGAGGCAGTTGCAAAGAGGAAAGAGAATACCTTTTAGAAATATTCAAAACTTGATGATTACATTAGGGTAACCTAACTATCGTCAACCCCCAAATCTCTATCGTATAACATAATAAAGTTTTAATTTCTCACTCTGTGTTAGTTCGGATCTTCTGAGAGCAGATGCCAGGATGAGATTAGACATGCAAGAGATTTACTGGGGGAAATGCCTGTGAGGGATAAATAGGAGGATGCCAGGGGAGGCAAGGAGAGCTTTCAGACCACAGTGAAGCTCTGACACCTGCAAAGGAGAAAGCCAAGAAAGGAGGAGGGGTAGGAAGCGTTCTGGGCTTCAGTGTAGTCCCAAGAAAGACTCAGCCAGGCTGATGGAGAATCCATAGTCAAAGTCACCTGCTGGAGGAATCCCAGGTCTTGCAGGAATGGGTCCAAATTTGTACTCCTACTAGGCTGTCATTGGCAGAGACCAGCCCACGGAAAGTATAGGCTTGGCACAAACACAGTGATAGATCCAGTGGGGCAGAGCTGAAGCCATAGTACATCTTTTTCCCCCCCAGCAGGAGATCTGAACAGCATGCTTTCATGACCCCACACCCACCTCATCATTGGTCTCATGCGGATCAGTTCTGGGAGTTGCAGATTTCCATCAAGTCATCATTCAGGGACCCAGGCTCCTTATTTGTATGGCTCTGCCCTCCTCCAGGTTTCTAAAGATCTCTCCATTCAGTTGGCAGATACTGCGTGAAAGGTTTCCATGGGTTTCACCTGGACTTTGCTCACACTACCTATGTGCAGACTACATTGGCCAGGATGCAGACACATGGCCCCACCTAACTGCAGGAAGACTGGAAAACACAGACCAACTGCATACCCCAAAAACCTTTTTCACAAGGCAGATGAGAGACAGAGCAAAGTCCCCAGTTTCTAGCTTGGATTACTGTATAGATGATGGTACCACTTGTTGAGATGGAAAACACTGACTTCAGAGGAAGAGGAGCTATCTGGTAGCCAGCTACACATTCAGATCTGGAGCCCAGGGTTAGAGATAACCCAGCTGGTGGTTGACGCCATGAATTGACAAGTCTCAGCACCAGAAAAAAAAAGGACAAGAACATAAGTCTGAAGAATACCAAAATATAAGGGACTGTGTGACTCAATGCCTATTTGGATCTCCTTTTAGCGTGCCTTCCTGTACAGCAAAGTTGGAAAGCTTAAAACGTCATTTCCCAGACTCCTGGCAGCTAGGGTTTCCAAGGATGTGATTTAGGTTCTGCCAATTAGACGCCCTCATGTAAGACTCCAACTGCCAAGTGGAATGAGTGGGGCCAGGCAGGGCGGAGGCACCCCTTATGCTGGTGCTGAGGGCGCAGCCCTAGTTCTCAGGTGGGCGACCATCCCAGCAGTCTCCTGGTTCAGCAGGCACTTCCCAGTTGTGGCAGGAGCTGCAATTCCCTTGGCAACTCGGTCCTAACATTATCTTTGTTCCTAGTAACTCAACTTAGGATCTTCAGCTCGCCCATGGATTCTATAAGCCAATGAATACCTTGTAATGATCCCTTTCCACTTAAACTAGCCAGGGTGGGTTCTGCCCTTTGCACCTAAACCATCACGGGTATGGTCACAGAAACCTTAGCCTTTGAAAGAGGCTGAGAAGGAAAGGCCAGAGAAATAGCACTAAAACCAGAACAGACTGCTGCCCCCAAATCAAGGGAGGGGAGAATTTCAATAAGTGGTCAGCAATTAGATGCTGCAGAGAGGCCAAGAGAGATACACATGTAAGGTAGAATAGCACAGCCAGCTGGTCACAGGTGATCCTGACGAGAGCAATTTCAGTGGGACTTAGTAGGGAAGGAAGCCAGTTGCTGGAGATTTAGGAAATTCTTCTATTTTATTTGGACTCAACTTACGAAGCAAGAGGAAGGTAGTATAGTCAGGCATTACTGTATGATTTGAGAGGTACAAGGAAGATTATTCCTTGCTTATTTTTTTTCGTATAAATTTATTTATTTATTTATTTTTGGCTGTGTTGGGTCTTCGTTGCTGTGTGCAAGCTTTCTCTAGTTGCGGCAAATGGGGTTTTCATTGCGGTGCGTGGGCTTCTCACTGCGGAGGCTTCTCGTTGCAGAGCATGGGCTCTAAGTGCGAGGGCTTCAGTAGTTGTGGCACGCGGGCTCAGTAGTTGTGACTCACGACTCTAGAGCGCGGGCTCAGTAGTTGTGGTGCACGGGCTTAGTTGCTCCGCGGCATGGGGGATCTTCCCGGACTAGGGCTCAAACCCGTGTCCCCTGTATTGGTAGGTGGATTCTTAACCACTGCGCCACCAGGGACGTCCCTATTCCTTGCTTATTACCGTGAAATCCAACATGGCAGTCCAATCCCTCTAGATGGAGTAATTTGTCCTCTGGTATCGTTTAGTCGAGGGGGCTCTAGCCCCAGCTTTACCAGGTTCTATAAAACAATTCTCTGAACTTCCATTTTTAAAAGAGAAAAAGATCCCTTAAAAAGGGATGTACTAATATCTAGCCTGCCTCCTGCACAGGCAGAATGGCATAGGAGATAAAAGCATAGGATTCGGACTTGGCCAGACTCAGGCCTTAATCCTGGTTTTGCCACTAGTTGGCTTCATGGCCTTTGGCAAGTTGCTTATCCTTAGCTTTCTCCTCTGTAAAATAGGGATAATATTGTCAACCTCCGAGAACGGTTATGATGATTAATCGAGGTATGTAAGGCATTTGGCACAGGGTCTGGTGAGCAAAAAGTACTGAGTAAATGACAGTTCATTTCATAAGTGGTCAGAAATACCTTTTGGGAAATAATGACCATGACTGCCTTCCTCACAGGGTTGCTGCCAAATGAGATAATGTACAGGAAAGCAAAGCATAAGGTCTATTATTAGAATGAATATAGACAATGAGAAAGGTCACCTCTTCAACCAGGAATTGACTGAGTTCCTTCACAACTAGACGGTGCTAGGGTGTCAGTGGGGAGGGCAGGGCCAGGAGAGGGAGGAACTGAGGTGGATTTCAATCATCGTACAGTTTTTCCGAGGACTGGCCCCTGTTTTGATAATAGACTCTCCCCCATCAACGGACAGCTGATGAACGTACACCTGTTGGTACAGATGGGAACCCTGCCTGGTAGAGCTGGGTAAGTGGAACAGTAAAGGGAGCAGATATATTTACTCGAAATTAGGTGAAAGAGTCATACATCCAGAACCTCATCCTGGTTGGGTTCAATGCCAGACTTCCCTCCCCTCCCTGCCTCTTTCTGGGCCTCTGCAGAAAAGACACACCAACTCTGTACAAAGTGAAAATTCAAAATAGCTTACATGGAAGTAAACCACCTGCTCGTACAGAGAAGAAGAGCAGAAATCCCTGGAGGTGGGCAAGAGACTTCCTGCTTCCCTGCCAGCCCAGCCTGTTCTTGACCATTCATGACCGCAAAGGGGTGGACTTAAGCTCCACTCTCTTCAGCCTCCTTTCCTTGTTTCTCCTCCCAGGAACACATCCATAAAGGTGCCCACACCAAAGGGGGCCTCCTGATGTCACCACCCCACCTCGTACCCCACCCCCACTCCATCCATTTACTTTATCCTTGTACCTGTTAGAGACTAAATACAGCCGGGAGAGTGAGTTTTTCACTGTGGATTATTTTATTTTTTCAATTCACTATTGTTCTAATCAGCAATCATCCATCTTCCCGGTCACCTCATTCTATGAGGTGAAACATTTAAAGCCGTGTTAGAGTTCAAGGTGAAGCTGCCCCCTGCAGCTGGAGGTACCCTGCAGCCCTAGGCTTTACTCGCTTGGCTGGTGTCGGAGACCCTGAAGGGACGGGCAGAATGGGCATGTGGGCAGAGGCGGTGTGACCAACTCTGCCACCTGCTGAATAGGTGGCAATGATGGCTGAGTCAGTCTGTTAAGAGGGATGGCCCTGGCATTGTCCCAGAAGAGGCTTAGTAAATCCCGCCTGATTGCTAACCTCTGAGATCTCACATCCTATAATTTCCCAAGACAGACCTGTGATTACAAATGCTCAACCTCATAATCACAGCCAAAGCCCAAATGTTCTGAAGAAATGGGATTTAAGCTTGTACTAAAAAAACAAAAAACACAACGATAAGGAGGTATTTGCCCATCAGACATTCTGGAGAGCAGATCACATGTACACATTGCACTGCCTGCCTCCCTCTTCCCACATCTACAAAGTCCCTACTAGCCACCAAATCAGGATTATATTGTGGCTGTCCTTTCTGCAGGCTCTGTTCAAACTTTTATAAAAGATAATTTAATTTTATTCAACTCAACTCACTGAGTTAATACATTTATTTTAGCATCTATTCTATGCCCGGCACTGTGGGAGTGAGACATGAATTAAAATATTAGGGCTGCCTTGAAAGTACCTTCAACAGAGTTAGAGAAATAAGCACCTTTACTATTTCACAGTGAAGACTGAGGGCAGTAGACACAAGTGCATTTGGTTTTCGTCCCCTCCACCCTAGACTTTCTGAAGATCATAGCCCTCCCTCCTGCCTTGGGGGAAGAAAATGGAAATCTTTATCTGAGGCTTATTCCTCCATGGGATTTGAACCTCACAGGGAATTTTGCTTCATTCATCCACTTTCTCTTTCATTGTCAACCTCTTTGCACTTGCTCTAGAAACATGTTTAAATCTAACCTATCTCTACATTTCTTCCTCTTTCTTCCTTTCCTCTTGGGATACTGTTTTTCTTCTTCCACTCATTCACTCATTTACTCATTAATTTAACAAATACATAGTGATGGACCCTGTGGGCAAGGCCCTCTCCTAGGCTGGAGACATAGGAACAGATAAGGTCCTTGACTTTTTTTTTTTTTTTTTTTTTTGCGGTCCGCGGGGCTCTCACTGTTGCAGCCTCTCCCGTTGCTGAGCACAGGCTCCGGACGCGCAGGCTCAGCGGCCATGACTCACGGGCCCAGCCGCTCCGCGGCACGTGGGATCTTCCGGGACCGGGGCATGAACCTGTGTCCCCTGCATCGGCAGGCGGACTCTCAACCACTGCGCCACCAGGGAAGCCCAAGGCCCTTGACTTTTAAGAAGCCCGCTTTGTGGTAGAGGAGGCACATTTATTTATTTATTTATTTATTTTAACTTATTTTTGTCTGCATTGGGTCTTCATTGCTGTGCATGGGCTTTCTCTAGTCGCGGCGACCGGGGGCTACTCTTCCTTGCAGTGCGCGGGCTTCTCATTGTGGTGGCTTCTCTTGTTGCAGAGTGCGGGCTCTAAGTGCATGGGCTTCAGTAGCTGTGGCACGTGGGCTCAGCAGTTGTGGCTCTAGGGCTCTAGAGCGCAGGCTCAGTAGTTGTGGTGCACAGGCTTAGTTGCTCCACGGCATGTGGGATCTTCCCGGACCAGGGCTCAAACCCGTGTCCCCTACAACGGCAGGCGGATTCTTAACCACTGCACCACCAGGGAAGCCCCAAGGAAGCACATTTAAACCTGTGTATTTTGGTGCCACCTTTATCCTTCTTTTCATTGTCAAACTCCCTGGAAGAATAACCACCTGTTCATTACTCATGCCCTGTGGCCCCCTCCTAGCTCTTCAGAAATAACCATCAGGAACATCAGCTGGGACTTCCTATTTCCAAATGTCCAATCCTCACCTTTGTGCTCACTTGTCCCAGCCCTCTTGTGGGATGTTTACCCTGAGACTCTGTTGACTGGGAATTTGAAAATTCTATGCATTATTGAATGCATTATATGCATTATTATTGTGAGGATTAAATGAGATATTGTGTGAAAAGTTCCTATCACATGGTAGATGCTAAACAAATATTAGTCTCTTTTCCTTTGATGACACTACACAGTCTTTTTAGTTTTGTTTTTTTTTTAATCTCTCTTACTTAGAATTTCTTTGCAGGATCTTTATCCTCCCAATCCCCCTGAATTGCAGGCATTGCTTAGTGGAAATTAGCTTTTGGGGGGGGGTCCCCTTACCAAAAATCCAGGGCAAGTCCAAGATTTCTGCCTGGAGAGTCTCTCCCTTGCCAACCTCCCCCCTGCCTGACCTCCTCCTATCCCCCACCCTTTTGTGAGTGGTTGTGTTTTTCTTGTTTTATTTTGTTTTGGTTTTTTTTTTTGTGGTACACAGGCCTCTCACTGTTGTGGCCTCTCCGGTTGCGGAGCACAGGCTCCAGACGCGCAGGCTCAGCGGCCATGGCTTACGGGCCCAGCCTCTCCGCGGCATGTGGGATCTTCCCGGACCGAGGCACGAACCCGCGTCCCCTGCATCGGCAGGCGGACTCTCAACCGCTGTGCCGCCAGGGAAGCCCTTGCGAGTGGTTTTGATGGAGCAGATCTGGGCATGGCAAGTCAGAGTCTTGCAGCTTCCTGGACAAATAGTGTTTGGTTCAGGAATGGCCTGGAGACTCCACAGCATCATTGCGGTCCTTGAGATATCTACTGAGGCTTCTGGGAGTGAGGCCTTTTTTTCCCACTGGGTTTGAAAGCCTGAAGATTTAAGACCAGATACAAATGCAGCCATCCTGCTCCCAAGAGGGAGACCTAGCCAATGAATGGAGCTATAACCAGAGAAAGCAGAGCCAAAATATAGTGAAAGAAAACCTGGGTTCTGGTGGCATTATTTGGGCCTCTGCATCAGCTCACACCTGAAAACAACATAACTCTTGGACTTCCTTGCTTCCATGAACCATTAAGTCCCCTTTCTGCTTAAGCATTAATCCCCTTTTGGATTGAGTTTTCTGATACATAGAAGCAAATGAATTTTAACTGAGAGAGAGGTACATTAACGTTCACTTGCCGGTCAACCACAAATACTCATCAAGTATCTTCTTTGTGCTAAGGACTGAGCTAGGACCTGGAGACCATTGTAAGCTACACCCTATCTCTGCTTTCAAGAAGCCTGTAAGCTAGTAAGAGACAAGTAAATAGATAATGACAAGGTAGTGCCATTAGTACTCCAGAAGGGGTTTGTACAGCATGTTATGGAAGCACAAAGAGGGAACACGTAAACTGCCTCAGGGAATCATGGGAGGCTTTCTGGGGGTATAATCTACATGGTGACTCAAAGGTTACATAGCCAGGCAATGAGAGTGGGGAGGGATGACGAGTATTTCCTGCAGTGGAAAAATGGTAAGCAAAGCTCAGGGAAAGTAGCAGGACATTTTGGAGACTTGTAGGGAGTGCAATAGAGTTCTAGGGAGAGGGTCTATCAAAAGTGGAGAGAGGGGGCTTCCCTGGTGGCGCAGTGGTTGAGACTCCACCTGCCGATGCAGGGGACACGGGTTCGTGCCCCGGTCCGGGAAGATCCCACATGCCGCGGAGCGGCTGGGCCCGTGAGCCACGGCCGCTGGGCCTGCGCGTCCGGAGCCTGCGCTCCGCAACGGGAGAGGCCACAACAGTGAGAGACCCACGTACCACACAAAAAAAAAAAAAGGGGAGAGAGATAAGAAAGAGCTAAACCACGAAGGATCTTGCAAGCTTAAGGAGTGTGAGTGGAAATATGAAAGGCTTTTAGCAGGGGAGTGTGTGGACATGGTCACCCACTGCGATGTACACAAATGTCTCATCCATTCCCACAACTGTACATGTCTTCTTCTTCTAGGTTGATGATATCCAAATCTAAGTCTCAGGCCTCTGTCCTGAGCTCCAGATACACAACTCCATGGGGATGTCCTATGGGAACATCAGATGAATCTCTTCATCTTCCTTCTCTCTCGTTCTGCTCGAATCCCCAGGTTCAGTCATAGCGCTGTCCTCTTTCCAGTCCTGGGCTCTAAAGCCCTGAGTCATCTTTCTGTCTTCCATTTCCTACATCATTGTGCCATACTCAATGGTTGCCAAGTCTCAGCAATTCCATTTTCAGAATATCTCGTTCATTTTCATGTGAACTGAAGGATCCATATTTTTTATTTCCCAGAAAGCTTTCCCATCCCTCTTCTTCTGGTAACTGAGCGGGTATATGACCCAGGCATGGCTACTCATGATGTCTGTGGCAGACAGATGCTAGCGTGGCCCCTCATGGTCTCCACTTCTTTGGGCTCATGCCCCTGTGTGTTCTCCTCTCTTTGAGGGTGGGTGGAACCTGTGACTTGCTTTTACCCAATAGACTATGGCAAAAGGCTATGAGCTGTCACTCCCATGTTTACATTGTGTTATATAAGACTTGTCTTGCTAGAAGACTTGCTGTAGAGATTCTTCTGGCAGGTTTGATGAGTAAGTGGCCATGTTGGGGAAGCCCAGTGACAGGGAATTGTGGGTGGCCTCTAGGAGCTTAGGGTGGCCTCCAGCCAATAGCCAGCCAGAAACCGGGGACCTCAATCCCACAATAGCAAGATGGTTAATTCTGCCAACTACCTGAGTGAAGCAGACCTTGCCCAAGTTTAGGCTCTAGATGAAAACCTAGTGCTGTCTGACCACTTGATTGCAGCTTTGCAAAGAACCTAGTGATGTTTTGCCCAAATTCTTGACCTATAGAAACTGAGAGATGAGACATGTGTCTTGTTTTAAGCCACTAAATGGGTAGTACATTTTTATGCAGCCATAGAAAACTAATGCAGTATCCCGTTCCCTGTTGCACGGCAAATATGTGAGTTGGTTATCAGCCATTTTCCCCTATGTTCTTTCTGTCAGACACTAACTGTGTTTTAGGTTTTGAGCACCCATGTGCTTTATGGGTCCCTCTCCAACCCTATGGGGTATAGGTTGATTGGTCTAAACCAGTCTCATTTATTCCGTTTGCCTCACCAATGATTGATTGGTTGAACACGGGTCTATGACACAATTCTAACAAACAAAACTGAAGAGGGTTCTTCCTGGGAAGCTTTCTTCATCCTAAATATAGATGCAAGTCAAGGACTTGCTTCTTCCTGCCCTGGACCTGTTATACAAGGAGCTGATTCTTGGAAATGCAGCAACCTGTCTTGCCCTTGAGGGAAAGTCAAAAGAACAGCAGAGAAGCCCACCTGGGACCCTGACATCATAGAATCGCTATTTTAACAAACAGTAACCTGCCTCACAATTTCTTGTAAGTAAAATAATGATGTTATCCTCATATTTAAATCACTTTAAAATGGATGTTCTACAGCTTCCAGCCCAAAACACTCTAACTGAAACCTTGTAAAACATTCAGAACAAGGGATGGGCATGCGACCAAAGCAGGGCCTCTCAGAGTCATTTACTGGGATTGACATCCCGATCCTGGACAAAGTCCTGTAGGCTTGCTAAGCTGGGGAAACAGTCTTTACCACCACATTCAGAGGGCTTCTGTACCAAACTCATAGAGAAAAGGAGAATGAGGAAAGAGCAAGGCCAAACTCAGAGAGAGAAGGAGAGACTTAGCAGCAAGGAGTCCCCATGCTGTCACCAAAGCTCTGCTTTCCTGCAGCTCATACCATCTGATTCTCTGGAATACCAGCATGTTCTTCTCAGCTGTGCCAGCAATAAATAAACTCTTGCTTCCCTGGGTCTGAGTTGAATTTCTATCACTTTCACAGAAAGAACCTCAAATTCTACACTCTCTTTTCAGCCTTCTAGTACCTGCAGTGCCCTTGCGGAATTTACTGCCCACTAGTAGGTCTCTCTCCCCCTCAATCTCTTGCTTCTGTGTATCTGGTTACACCATCTCCTTCCTGAAAAGCCCCCAGGGCACCTCATGGAAGGCAGCTTTAAGCCAGAACTCCTCAGACTCACATTTACAATCTAGCCCCAGCCTACCTTTTCACCGTCTTCTATTACAGAGTTTCTTAAACTCTTCACTTTATCATTACCCACAACAAGAAATATTAGAACATAATATATAATACTATAAATTATATATAAAATATAGAATATATAAAAAGGAGAAAAGATTGTGTATTATATATAGTAAGGGTAAACATTGCTTTGTAAATCATTTGTTTTAGTTACATGTTTATATATATAGTCAAAATGTTAAAAATGCACATAATATACATATATTTATATATCATATAATGTTTAACTAAATATTATATCTAATATATATGCACTATA
>NW_020175393.1:16327087-16357033 GCF_003031525.2 Neophocaena asiaeorientalis asiaeorientalis
CTATATATTATATCTAATATATATGCAATATAAAATTATACACTATATATTATAAAATATATATTATATGTATAAAGTAATATATATAATTTATAATTAAAATGTATATATGTAATATATGTGTATTTTTTACATTATGACCCTATATATATGTACATACACACATATAACTAGACGATAAGTTTTACAAAACAATATGTACACTTACTATGTGTAATACACTATCTTTTTTTTGTTCCATTCATTCTTTTTATTTTATTTTATTTCATTTTAAATCTTTACTGGCATATAGTTGATTTACAACATTCATTCTCTTTAAGAATGCTGGTTGTAGTCAAAAAGCTTCTCTCTTCACAAGAGTAAGAAATGAGATTGCTTTGCCGCTCTGAGCTGCAGTCGCTGTAGACACAGGCGGTTCGAGATGTTCTGTGCCGTGAGGAGGGCAGATGGGGGAGTAGGGGCAGAGGATGAGGCCCCGGCTTGGTCTCCACAGCTTACGGTACCTCTGAGGCATAGGAACACAAAGTTGGCCTGAGGGCTGTAGTTTGCCAACCCCTGACTAGAGTAAGGTAGTTGCTAGTTACTGTCTGGGTGGCTTGAAGATGTCAGGATTGATGTCATTGTGATGACCTTTGTCTTTCCTTCATGGTCTCAAGGTGGCTGCTTCAGCTCCAGTCGTAACATATGCATTCAGGTCAGAAGAGAAAACGAAAAGGGACCATGACCGTCTCCTTTACTAACAGAAATTTTTCCAGAGCCAAGTCTAGCAGATTTTCTTTAAGTTGCGTAGGCCAGAACGAGGTACATGGTTTCATTCTCAGGCAGATTCTCTCAAAATGGCAGTCATTGTCCCAAAGGCAGCATTGAGTTTACATGGTCCTTGCTAAGCAGATGATGCAGAGAAAAAGTGTGTCTCTTTACTAGTGAGTCCTGCTAGTCCCAGAGAAAACACCAAATGGTCCAGTTTGGGTTCCATATTCATCCCTGCTGCCAAGGGTTAGGAAACTCTGATTGGCCAGCCCGGATCCGTTCCTGACCCACAGGCCAGGGAAAGTGGAGCAATGTGATTGTCAGCACTGCCATGCGAGGGAGGCTGAGCTTCTATAGGAAAAGATGCCAACTAGAAACCTACCACCACTACAGAAGGGAGTTGATACACTGCTGCTCAATTGAATTGAGGTATCATTAAGAAGTTCTACTCAAGGTTTTAATGGATTTTTAAATGCTTTTATCCTGGCGATATACAGAAATATATTTGATATACAGTATATATAGTATACAGTATATATTTGATAGTATTTGCCTTCAAGAAATGTACAGAGGCCTCCTTGGTGGCGCAGTGGTTAAGAATCCGCCTGCCAATGCAGGGGACACGGGTTCGAGCCCTGGTCCGGGAAGATCCCACATGCCGCAGAGCAACTAAGCCCGTGCGCCACAGCTACTGAGCCTGCAAGCCACAGCTACTGAAGCCCGCGCCCCTAAAGCCCGTGCTCCACGACAAGAGAAGCCACCGCAATGAGAAGCCCGGGCACCGCAACAAAGAGTAGCTCCCACTTGCAGCAACTAGAGAAAGCCCACATGCAGCAGCGAAGACCCAACAAATAAATATGTTCTAAATATCACGTAGACTAGGGATGAACAAAATCCAAATTCCTCTTGAAAGGGGTCTAACTGGCAAAGCTTGAGTCAGGTTCCTTTTCCTGGACCATATACCTGTGACCAGGATGGTTTCATCATATTGGGAAAAAAAATAGCCACTGGGAGCCTGTTGCTCTTACAATGTGGATGATAGCACAGGAACAATATTGAAAATACTTAACAATTGGTGTGAGATGGGCTTCAGTCATTGAGAATGGACACCAGCCATAAAGAGTCAGTGCAGCTGGACCAGTCTAGCCTGGGATGGGGAAAGAAGAGGACAAGTTCCCAGCAAATGGAAAATAATCATGAACTGGGCTGTTAATCCAAGAGTGGTCTGTCCAGAGTCTATGAAAAAATATTCAAGCCCATGTTAAAAACAAAGTAATAGTGTTCCTGGAATTTTTTTTTTTTTAGCAAGTAGAGGGATTATTTAAGTGCCATTTTGGTTTCTATTAGCACAACGGTGTGCAAAGTGTTGCAAACAATGAAAGAAAAATATAGCACAGGACACTCCCTACCCTCTGCCTTCAGGAGCTTTCATTCTAGACACGAAAAATTTACAGAACCAGGCATTAATTGTACAGGGCGCACAGTGAGTGCCCTGGGAATCAGAGAGAGGAGAGCTCCCTGTGGACCAGAGAGTCAGGGACACCATCGGGGAGTGGCTGAGGGTGCTTTCTATGTCTCCTTTCAGCACAAAGATTTTCCAGATTCTATGGATTAATGAAGGGACCCCCATCTGGACCTTTTTTTTTTGGCTGCATTGTGTCTTTGTTGCTGCGCACAGGCTTTCTCTAGTTGTGGCAAATGGGGGCTACTCTTTGTTGCGGTGCGTGGGCTTCTCATTGCAGTGGCTTCTCTTGTTGCAGAGCACAGGCTCCGTGGGGCGCGGGCTTCAGTAGTTGTGGCGCACAGGCTTAGTTGCTCCGCGGCATGCGGGATCTTCCCGGAGCAGGGCTTGAAACTGTGTCCCCTGCATTGGCAGGCGGATTCTTAACCACTGTGCCACCAGGGAAGTCCCCCCAACTGGACTTTGAAGGTTATATTCAGAAGGTCCAAGAGAGCTTTTTGTAAGTCAAAGATGGGACTGCGCTGGAACTTTTCTCAAGATGAAACACCAGCCTTCACAATGAAGTACCGATGCATGCTACAGCATGGATGAACCTTGAAAACATTATGCTGCGTGAAAGAAGCTAGGCACAAAAGCCACATACTGTATGTTTCCACTTACATGAAATAACCATGATAGGCAAATCCGTAGAAACAGAAAGATAATTTGTGGTTACCAGGGGCTGGAGGGAACAGGGAACGGGGAGTAACTCCTAACAGGTACAGGATTTCTTTTGAGGATGATGAAATGTTCTGGAATTAGTCGTGACTATTGTACAACCTTGCGAACATACAAAAAAAATTTAACTGTATACTTCAAATTGGTGGATTTTATGGTATGTGAATTATATCTCAATAAAACAAAAACAATACAAGGACAAATTTTTAAAAACACCAGCCTTCTGATTAGAAAAAGCTTCTTTCTCTTCTTTGCTTCATTTGCTGTACTTGTCCTACCTACACCTGTGTGTGGATGTCTGTCTATTCACTGACAGCTCCCTAATCTGTTACACCAGTCTAGGACTCCCCTGCAGCTGACACCTTCCTAGAGGTCCCATAGGCACCTCAAACCCAACCTGATGAAAATAAAATTGCAGTGTTGGACCCTAACCTCCTTTTCCTCCTGTATTTCCTCCTTCAGTTGATAGCTCCCCTGACCATCCTGTCATTTAAGCCATCCATGTGTGAGTCATTCCTTATTCAATCATTTGTGTATCAATTCAGCAAATCTTTTAAAAAGACCTGTCACATATAAGGCACAGGGCTCTGTGCTGGACACATAGCTGGGAATGAGACACACATAGTTCTGGCCCTTGTGGAGGACCCTGGGGAGACTAATCACAGTGAGATGAGAACAATGGCCCGGGGGTACAGGGAGCTGACGCCTACCCCTAATTACTCACCAAATGCTATTGATTTTGCCTTCTAAGTACCTCTTGAATCTGGTGTTTGCTCCTCATTCAAAGCAGCCTTGCCTTCCTTCAAGGCCTCATCAGCTGTCTACATGACCACAGCTGCTTTCTAACTGGTCTCCTTGTCCTAGTTTCTCATGCCTCCAGCCTTGCTAGTCTCAAATTCTTCTCCCACCCTGCTGCCAGAAAGGTCATTCAAAAACAAAACACCTTCTCATGAAATTTCCTTATTTATAATATTCTATCTCCTATAGTGACCCAACACACCTGAAGGCTCTAACATGCTCCCATCAGAGCAAAGGCTAGAGTGACGTATGACATGAAGAGGGTTGACCCTCTTCCTCAACTCTGGTGGAGAATCACTGTGTAGTTCAGATTCCTTCCCAGGACATGCCATGTCCTTCATAAGGTGACCCCTGCTTACCTCTCCAATCTCACTACCATGGCTCCTCCCATGTGGTTGGAGGATGGATTTTCTTTCTCCAGTTTCTCCCAATCCCCATAGTCTACTCATCACCAAGCTGAGAATGCTCCCTGAGGCAGAGACATTGATAGACTTATTATAAAAATTCATCAATTCTTTGTTGCCAGGTATCTGAACTAAGGCCACATTAAAATTCTGAAAAGCTTTCAGATATTTGACCCTGGGGCCAGTTCATGGTCTCTATCCGCCATCCACTTGATTGAAGCCCCCATCCAGACCAGCAGCAGAAGTGGATGGGACTGAGTGATTGACTACCTCCATAAGACTCAGCTCAAGAAGAGGAGGGACACTGGGCGGTGCAGGGAGAGGAAGAAACAAAAGAGTTTAAATGGACCAAGGAAAGGAGGCAGGAGAGAGGAGACAGAGAGAACCGGAAGAGGAGAGATGGCTCCCTGCCCTTGCTTCCTCTGGGCGTGGACCATGTGGCCTCTGGGCATGTTGACACTGAGTCCTGATGCAATTTAGAGGAACTGGTTGGGTAAGAAGAGCTGCCCCCAAACATCTCTTCTCTTGAGGATTTTATACAAGTTGGAACATGCCCAAAGCAAAGAACTGCTTTCACTTTCTTTTATGATCCATGTGTGTTGATAGCTAGAAACACTAAAACTACTTGGCTGTGGACGGTACGTACCATCGCATCCTTCCATTGAGGGGTGTGAGCAGGGGTTGCACCCATGTGTGCCTACACTCTAGCCATCACCATTCCCTGTAAACCGGGCTGTTGTGTGCCTCTGTGCTCTCGCAGCTGCTGTTCCCTCAGCTTGGAATGCTTCCCTCCCATCTTATCTGCTTATTCGACCTCATCCTTCATGGCTCACCTTGGAGCTTTTGCTGACCCTCTTAACACTAAAAAGCTAGGTGACTAGCACCTATTCTGCTTTTCCCGTAACATCCAGTGTGCCTCTCTTACAGCCCTTGTAACACTGTATTGTAATTATTTGTGTGTCCTCTCCACTAGATGGACGTTGAGGGGTTGTATCATGTTCATCTCCTTATCTTTAGGTCTTAGCAAAGTGCTCTTAGCAACCTAGGTCATTTTCAATAAATAGTTTCTGAAGAGATGAAAGAATTAAGAACAGAATACTGCATATTGAATGATTGCCACATATCCCTTTGTTACAAGACTAAATCTTATTTAGTATCCTCACAGCTTCCCTTCTCACCTAAACAATTTGCTGACCCCCTTATTAGAAATGTAGAAGGGTCAGGGCCAATTGGATTTGTCTAAACAGAAGATAGGAAGAAAAAGAGAGAGAGAGAGGGAAGAGAATGATGAGGGGGAGAGACTTAAAGCAGCCAAGCCTCATCTTGCTGCAGAGTTTACTGGACTCAATCTCAATAAAATTGGATCAGCTGGCACAGTTGTCCTCCAGCCCTGATTTAATAGAGGGACAAGTGTTGAATGCACCATTAAAAGGGTATGTGGGGGGCTTCCCTGGTGGCAGAGTGGTTGAGAGTCCGCTTGCCGATGCAGGGGGCACGGGTTCGTGCCCTGGTCTGGGAAGATCTCACATGCTGTGGAGTGGCTGAGCCCGTGTGCCACGGCCGCTGAGCCTGCGCGTCCGGAGCCTGTGCTCCTCAACGGGAGAGGCCACAACAGTGAGAGGCCCGCGTACCGCAAACAAAACAAAACAAAAACAGGGTATGTGGGAGGAAGGGATCCAAAGGAGCAGGTCAAAGGAGAAAATCATGCCCATTAGTGGCTGTGAAGAGAAGGGACACATTGCCTATTGCACACATGTCCCTTCCAAGAACCTCGGGATCCTGGAATCTGAGCACGCTGAGGCTGACTTCCCTGCCACCTGCTCCTGTGGTACCACTGATGATGAAGTGACTGACACAGTTCATTGCTGCCTTGAGCAGGTTACCTCTTTTTTTTTTTTTTTTTTTTTTAACGAACCCGTGTCCCCTGCATCGGCAGGCGGACTCTCAACCACTGCGCCACCAGGGAAGCCCAGGTTACCTCTTTTAACATCTATTTAAAAAAGAGAATAAAGATTCTCGTTTGTTGTTGTTATGAGCTCAGAAGCACAGTGCCCACAAAGCACCCTACAATTGCTATAATTAACTTTATTATATTTCTGTCCTGTAATAATCTACACTTAATTATAGTCCATGAGAGGTATACTTAGGTACAGAACTATGAACAACAGCCATTCATTTGTGTATTTATTTTATTAAGGCTATTTTTGAATAATATTGAAAATTATAAAAAAGAAAATTAAGTTTTCTGGGAATATCACCATTTAGAAATAATCATTATGAGGGTACAACCTTTTTCCTTTTTTTTTTTTGTAGCGCATATATGTCTTTAAAAAAATTGGATCACACTTCACTATAACCTGCTTTGTTTTACCAAACCACAGAACTGCAGGAGCGTGTTTCTCTGTGCCATATAGTCCCTACAATTTTTGAAGACTGTACAGCATTCCATCTCATGCACGGACTCTAGTTAATTTGGTCAGGCCTCCCTCAGTGGTTGTATCTTATCCCAGGGACTACTTGCCTTGTAAGCTTCCTGCTAGAAATTTTGGTTGGCATTGCCAGGATTCTAAGGCTCTGGTACAGACCCCCAGGCTGTCACATCATTCTTGGAGTCTCTCAGGAACATTTGGGGAGACAGACCTAGTGAAGTTGGGTCCCACACATGAGTGGCTTTCAGGTTCCTCCCTGTTGTCCTCAGGGCTGAAGGATCCCAGGTTAGTGGGAAGGGTAATCAGAGAAATAGAGAAATTCGACTCGACAAAGAAGGAGATTTTTGCTTTAGTTGGAACTCTTCTGGATGCCCCTTCTGTAGGCTGCATGCCTACAATTCAGTTTACTTCAGTTCAGTTCGTTACTTAAAAAAAAAAAAAATTGAGTGGTCTTTTCTGCAGCACATCCTACTAGGGACCCAGAATTAACCCTGTTCATTATTTGTCCTTCTCTCTCCCCTTCTCCCAGATGGGAAAGCATTTCACCTCAATTGCTTTTTCTTGTCGTTGTTTCCACCCCTAGGACACATCCCCTTCTAGTCCATTTCTAGATCGTTCTAGCATCCTCTAAGAGTTCTGGGGTAAATGATCGTGGACTCCTCGTCTAACTGAATTCCAAATATGCTAAGCATTCATGTTATTTGGTTCATTCATTCAACAATATTTTTCCAGCGTGTACTATGTGTTAGGTCACATGGATTTGGCAATTAATAGCATGTACATAAACCTTGCTCTCTAGAAGCTTACAGTCCAATGGAGGAGCTAAAGAAGTAAATGGGGAATTACAAAATGATGTAACGATGTAAGAGAAGTCAGCTCGGGATGCTATGTCTCAAAAAAAAAAAAAGATGCTGTGTCTCATTACCCAAGTCCCTGAGCTCATTCAGAGAGGCATAAATATGAACTGGAGAAGATTCCAACACTTAGCTGTCCCATCCCAGTCTCATCTGGACAGGCCAGTTCTTCCCCCTAGCTCCCCCCTAAGCAGTGAAAAGAGACTCAGTAAACACCAGCTGAATTAAACTGGTCAATTGATGCAATGCTTTTTTTTTTCTTTTTTAAACCATTAAAACTCTGAAACCAAACCAGAATCAAGCATGAATAGTGCAATTGTTACTCTTCTTGTCCAAAATTGCCATTTTCATTTTTCCATCCTATTTAAAGGAACTGAGAGCCAAGATAAGTCCTCCAGACAGAAATCAGCTAAAAATCTATGGACTGAACACTGCCTCTGAGCCCCAGCTGTTCAACAGAGGATGGTGGATGGCTTTGCTCATCGGCCTAATTTAGATGACAGATGACTGACCAAAATGAGCCATCAGAGGGTATGTACCACCCCTAGCAACGCACCAACGAGGGAGTGGTAAAGTCCAAAGGTTCAACCTCAGTTTTCCATCCTGGGTAAATTCACATGGCCTCCTTTCTTTAGTAAATCTGAGAAATTTCCTTCCAAAATCTTCGTTTAGAACTCAGTCTGAATTGAATTGGAGTTGGGCAGACTGAAAAACGTTTACTTCTCAAAACTTTTGACGTCAGTCTTTGAAGTTCAATTTTTCTGATTTTCCCCAAGATTAAGAATCAGGAGCAAAGTGAATGGAAGAAACACAGTTTTCAGGACCTTTGAAGAGGGGAGCCTTTGGGGCTTTTTACTCTGAGGATTTTTAGTTGCAAATTTCTACTGAAGAGTAAGAAAAGGCCTCATATTTTAATATCCACATGTTTATTTGCCTTTAAATTACCATTTACAATTACATACTGTAATTGTAAATGGTAATTTACAATTGATCCAATTGATCCAATTACATACTGTATGTCTTAAATTTAAGTCTCATTTAGGAACAAATGTTAAAATTAACCCTTGTACACAACAAGTGTTGCTGGGATTTAGCAATTCATGTTATTTTATTAATAATATGAAGGTTTCCTGTTTGGTCACTTTATCATTCATTTTTTTTCAGTTTGCCATTGGTAACTCTTCAACCAGGAACTAGTTACCTAGAGGGGAGATCAGATGCAATGCCACACAACCTCAAACAGGCTCAGGTTTACTGAGGTCCCAGGAGCAAGTTCTGCATCTTGTCTCTCTTGTCTACCTGTGTTAATTGGCTTGCTCCCGGAATTGTTAATTAATAGTTATTATTAAGAAATAAAAGGGAAAAAATAGGGGCTTCCCTGGTGGCGCAGTGGTTAAGGTTTCGCCTACCAGTGCAGGCGACACGGGTTCGAGCCCTGGTCCATGAAGATCCTGCATGCCGCGGAGCAGCTGAGCCCGTGTGCCACAACTACTGAGCATGCGCTCTAGAGCCCGCGTGCCACAACTACTGAGCCCACGTGCCACAACTACTGAAGCCCAGGCGCCTAGAGCCCATGCTCCGCTACAAGAGAAGCCACCGCGGTGAGAAGACCATGCACTGCAACGAAGAGTAGCCCTCGTTCACCACAACTAGAGACAGCCTGCTTGCAGCAACGGAGACCCAACACAGCCATAAATAAATAAATTTATTTTAAAAAGAGGAAAAGAAATAAAAGGGAAAAAATTAAAAGGAATGAACCACACCAGATGAAATCAAGCTAGCCTTTAATGAAACTTATCATTCCACTATTAAATGAGATAACGTAGACACACAATATAAGAAAATCATTATTTTCATTTTCAATCTGATTCAACCATGGCTCATCAGCATCCTGTGTGTGAAATTGGTGAAATTAGTGTCATGGTCACTTTCCCAGTTGGCCAGATGGCAGGGTATGTAAATAGAAAAGCTAAGTATGGGCAGCTATCTGATGATGGAATGTTAAGGAACAGAAAGATTTGACTTAAGGGTTTACCAGCTAAAGAGTGTTTGTCACCATCAAGTTCTACAAAAATCAAGTCAGGACTTCCCTGGAGGTCCAGTGGTTAAAACTCTGTGCTTCCACCGCAGGGGACGCGGGTTCAATCCCTGGTGGGGGAACTAAGATCCCACATGCCATGCATCACAGCCAAAAAAAAATCAAGTCAGTAGCCACTGCAGTCGCTGACCTATGCAATACAAGTTGAAAGGAATTCAGGGCACTCTGTGCTCTGGGAAAACTGGCAGAACGGGTCCTCAGATAGTTGGATGTTTTCAGGAGAAAATTTTATGAACTCAAATTCTTGCATCTTCTCATACTGTACTTAGAAAAGCACTAAAACCATTAACTAAGATACCTGTTCCTCGTGACTAGCAGCCCTTTCTCCGAGATGTGTGCTTGACTGCACATACCCTTCACCAAAATCACATCGACACTGACCTCTTCAGAACAGTTCCTTGGAGCTATCTGAGAGGCTGTCTCCTGTGCTATAGTCCTCAGTAAGTCCCCAAATAAAACCGAAACTCACATTATCTGTTTTTATTTCAGTTGACAGGCTAAAAATTTAGATCTTTAAGTTTCCCCAGTTCCTCCCATGCCATTCCCTACATCTTTCCTTCAAGTAGAATTGGATCAGGGATCCTATAAGCAACCACTTACATGAAACTATTGCCTTTTTACCCACGTTTATCAAGCCCTTATTCTGTGATAGGCACAATGCTGAGTGTCTAATGTGTGCCTTTCATTCAATTCTAGCAATAACTGCATGAAGTAGCTATGATTATTTCCATTTTACAAATAAGGAGCCTGAACCACAGAAAGGTTAAGTAATTCACCAAAGGCTCTAAGTGGTGGGGCTGGGTCACAGACTCAGAATGGTCTCACTTCCAAGACCACACTTCTAACCTCATCGCAAAGTGCCTCTCTTTTACTCTGCCAACATCACAAAGAAGTCAATGGCCCTCAGTCTTTTGTCATATGTGAAAAGAAAACCATAATAACTAGGGCTTTTAAACAGCTCTGTTTCTTGTGTAAGTTTTCACAAGTAGGTCTTGTAGTTGGTCTTCTTTTAGGATAGACCAGTATAAATGAGTATACCAGACATTCCAGGCAGATGGTTTAACTACATCACACTTCCATGTCTCCATGTTTACAGTAAGGCTAACATTTCTTACCCCTTTCCTACTTTACATAAAATTATGAAGTTTAGGGATATGATGTCATCACTTGCACTTTGGACTTCTTGGAGAAGCAATTCTATATAAACACACAGTAGAAGTGACAGAAAAACACTGTCAGTGTGGTACGTACATAGTATAAAATGGACCAAATTAATTCCTTAGAGCTTGGGACAAAAATGGCCCCTTAGTCTTGCATATCTATTTTTTAATCATGTTGCATATGCCTGTTCTGTGGCTTTCAAGAGCAGTCAGAAAGGGCACTGTGTCTGATAGAATGTGGATTGCAGTAAGAGTTTAGCATTCTTCTTTTAGAGGAAACACTGCAATCCAAGATCTGGCCTCTTTCCAGCTTTTGAAAAACCACAAGTCAAAATTTTGTTGCCATATGAGAGCGTTGCATGGAGGGACATTAGCTATGAATTTCTATATACTAGAGACTATTCTGTCTTTTGTGGATAAAAAAAAGTTAAGCAATAATTAATCTAAAAAACAAATGGAAAATTTTATTTGACCCAACCTGAGGATTATAACCCAGGGGACAGTCTCTCAGAGAGCTCTGAGGACTGTTCTGAAGAAGTAAAAGGGGAGGCCAGTATAGTTGGGATTTTGGAGAAGGGGGCACGTGCAACCAAGCACGCATCTTGGTAGTTGTGACTGCTATTTGCGAGGAACAGGTACCTTGGTTAATGGTTTTAGGGCTCCTCTAAGTATGGGAAGATGAAAAACCCTGGATTCATAAAATCTTCTCCCGAAAATATCTAACTACCTGAGGGCCTGTTCTGTCAGTTTTCCCTCAGCACAAAAGACTTCATCCTGACCTTCGCCCTGAATTCCTTTCAGGGTGTTCTGCATAGGTCAGCGACTGCAGTGGCCAATGACTTGTTCCTTGTAGAAATGGACGGTGGGCAGCATTCTTCGTTTTACACTCCCTTCCCTTTAGTCTTAATTTTGACCAAGGTTTCGGAGGCATTTCATGAGCACTTTGTCCCACAGCTCTAGGAATGCTCATTCCCGGGTCAGGCGAGGATTTGGTTGATAAGCCACTCAACGTGCTATTACTGGACTAGGCCCTGTTACCAGTGGCCAAAAGCCACTGGTGGATCACCTGTCTTACATTCCGTTATGGTCCAGGAAATGGTTCCCTCTTGTTGCTTCTTCCCACATCTAGAGTTACACTATTATAATCATTGATTTTGTAGAACTATATCTTTGATCAGTCGTTTCAAGTCGACTAATCATCATTAATTTTATTGGCGGCTCAGTCACACATTTGATGATGCAAGAAACACTCATCTTGTACAACAGGCAGAATACAAGTAATATAGCTGGTAGCATTCACAAGGTCAGAAGCAGGTATTTAAGTGAAGAGCTTTCATTAGGTGTGGCCCAGTATCTCCCCAGGTCATCTGACCAGTCTGCCAGTCTGCTCTGCATCAATAGCTGTCTTTAAGGGCAATGACATATTGTTATTGTATGTAAAGTTCACTAAAGACATCTGCAGGTACAAGGTGAGTGGTGGGTCACTGTGACCCCTTAAGGATTGACAAAGGAATGTTATCTTCTAAGGCGTTACATGGCTGACATCCAAAGAACAACTGGCATTTATGGTTGAGCAGGTGTTTCTGCCATTGGGGAGTCTAGCTAATGCAGAATGCAGATGCACAGTGAATGGTGGAGGGGAGGGAGGAGGCCAAAGGGCAGAGGAAAAGGTTTATGCTTAAAGTTTTCTTGGCTTAAAATATGAATTTTATGTCATCTCTTTTATGAAAGATCCAAGAGCCTCTTATAATGTCTCAAAAATAATAATAAGGTCACTCTTTTTTCCAGAGTTACCAAAGTGGGCCATCATCTCAGAGTAGGAAATGAAAGGGGCCAGTGTGAGATCCAAGTAGTTTTAAAAGGCATGAAGGATATGAAAGTACTTAACACTACTGAACTGTATATTTTTTTTAATGGTTAAGGTGGTTAATTTTATATTATGCATATTTTACCACAATTAAAATGTTTTAAATTTTGTTATGTGTATTTAGCAAAGCAAATTTTATTTTTGTTGTTACTTTTTGGTTTGATCTCAATTTTTTATTTTTTTAAAGGATAGTTACCTTTTTAAAAAAATTTTATTTATTTATTTTTGGCTGTGTTGGGTCTTCGTTGCTGCGCGCAGGCTTTCTCTAGTTGTGGCGAGCGGGGTCTACTCTTCCTTGCGGTGCGCGAGCTTCTCAATGCAGTGGCTTCTCTTGTTGTGAAGCACGGGCTCTAGGCGGGTGGGCTTCAGTAGTTGTGGCACGTGGCCTCAGTAGTTGTGGTGCACAGGCTTAGTTGCTCCGTGACATGTGGGATCTTCCACGACCAGGGCTCCGAACCCGTGTCCCCTGCACTGGCAGGCGGATTCTTAACCGCTGAGCCACCTGGGAAGCCTGATCTCAATTTTTTAAATTGTAGCATAGTTGATTTACAATATTACATTAATTTCAGGTGTACAGCATAGTGATTCAGTATTTTTGAAGAATATATTCTAAGTTATTACAAGATAATGGCTATAATTCCTTGTGCTATACAGTATATGCTCGTTGCCTATCTATTTTATACACAGTAGTTTGAATCTCTTAATCCCAGAGGCCTATCTTGCCCCTCCTCTTCAGTAACAAGTTTGTTTTCTATACCTGTGAGTCTGTTTCTGTTTTGCATATACATTTGTTCGTATTATTTTTTAGATTCCACATGTAAGTGATTTCATACAGTATATAATGGAAAAGTGCCAGGTTTCAACAGACAAGAGTCGGGCCTGCCTGTCTCAGCAGAGTCATGAAATGAATTAAATGAATCTCTTAGAACAGCGCTGGTGTGGACCATCCTCCCAGGATCTGATGGGCCTCTCTTTTTTTCCGGATAATGAAGACTGCTTTTTTAACAGAAAAGCCAATTTGATATGTTAATTGACGTGGCGCAGCATGCGGGATCTTAATTCCCCCACCGGGGATCAAACCCGAGCGCCCTGCAGTGGAGTGCGGAGTCTTGAACTCCTGGACCGCCAGGGATGTACCGATGCTCCTATATCTTAAGTGTATTTTTCTTATGGCAAAATATGGACAGCATTGTGGGTGGGGAGGACAAGTCTGGGACCAAATGTGGAATTTCCTCTCCTGACCACCCCTCCCCCCCTTGTTTAAGTAGGTCACTGTTATCGGTACCCGCTAGAAGAGACAGGAGTATAGAAGTGGGTGCTAGCATGTCAGTATAAGAGGTGTGTTCCTGTGGTGCATAAGTCCTTCGAGGGTGTATCTCAGGGGTGTGAAAGTGTGCCTGCAATAGCCCTCCTGGGTGTGTCAAAACATGATTTCATAGGCAGAATGACCCTTAATGTGCAGATTCGGGTGGTGAGAGTAGATTGAATTCAGTCTTAAGATAAAAGATGAAGTTTGTTGTTTGTTCCCCCTCCCGAAAGACTTCGGCAGTGCCCCCCTGGGATGGGTCTCGGAAAGAACAGGACAGCGGTAGACTAGTCTCTTTTTCTCCCGTCCCCTTGGGCCTTTAAGGGGGCTGCGCGGATCTAACACCGGGCTGGAAGGAAGAGGCGTAAGTCAACTTCCTCGCGGGCTGCACCCGCGGCGGCCGTGGGCGCGCGGGTCTGCGCATCCCGCCCCCGGGTCGGGAAGGGGCGGAGCCGGGCGGAGCCCGCCCCCCGCGGTCCCCTCTTCCCTGCTGCTCCACTGAGAAGCGCTGGCCTCAGTCTCTGCAGCCTGCAGGAAGCTGAGAGCCGGGACCCCGGGCCGGGAGTGCGGGCTGGGCTGAGTGCACGGGCTCGGCCGCCGCTGCCGGTGAGTCCCGGGGCGGGCGGCGCGGAGCGGGGCGGGAGGCGCGTCAGGACGGGGCTATGGGGAGACCCCGGGCGCAAGCTCGGGGATGTCAGGCTCGCGACGTTGGGGAGCCCCAGACCCCAGCCCGGAGGAGCGTCGCGATGTGGAGAAACCCGAGCCCGGGGGCGGGGAGTCAGTGCCCCGGGGTTGGGGAGTCCGGGAGCCCTGAGGGCGAGGCGGCGGGTCAGGAAGGCGAAGTTGGGGCGTCCCAAAGCCCGAGCCTGGAGGACTGAGCGGTCAGGATCCTGACGTTGGAGAGGTCCGGAGGGTTGAGGAATGAGGGGTGCCCTGTCGGCATTCTTGGGGCGCCCTCCTCCGGGCGGAGGGGAGCAGAACCCGGGAAGGGAGTGCGGAGAGAGGAAGCCCGAGGCGGGCGGGGCGGGAGGGGAGCCCCGGAAAGCGTAGGGTGGGGCGAGGCGAGTGGCTTCTCCGGGGAAAGATGGAGGGGGCTTCTCCGAGAGGGCGGGCGCGGGAAGCGGAGTCGTGCGGGGAGCCTGGGGTTCTGTTCTGGAGGATAGGGGGGGTTGGAGGGCCGGAACGCCGCGGCGGAGGTCCGAGGTGGCGGGCTGAGGGGTGCGTCGGGGACTCAGGAAACATCTCGGCCTAGGGGACGCAATCCCCTTGGTGGAATGGGGTCATGGCAATCTCGAGAGGGCACCCACTCGAGAGAGCAAGACGGGCCACTCCAGACGGGGACAGGTTGGGACCCCGCACCAAGCGAGCTCGGGGAGTGTTGGGACCTTGGGCGGGGGGACCAGGGAGGGGCGAACCTCGCTGACCCCACGCGGGCACCGCAGCGCCCTGTGCGTCTGTGGGCCCTCAGGCACAGACTCACAAAAGGGAGACCCGCGGGCCGGACGGGCTTTTGGTTGCACCTCGTATTTCTGAGCTGGGTTAGAAGTGATTTTGCCCAGGGATCCGATGAGAAGAGTATGGGCTTAAAAGAACAGTTCTGGAGTGAGTTTTCAAATGTACAGGTAAGCTCTACGTGTGTGTGTGTAATTTTTAGACTCACATGTGCTACTTGCTGCCCCCTCTCCTGTACTCTTGAGAGGCAGTTTCTGAGTAAAAACTGGAAGAAAATCAGGAAGGCGCTCTCCTGCACACATGCACACCCGAACCGCCCACAAATGCATTGCATTCCACAGCCGAGTAAACACGAGGAGTGCTGTACAGTGTTGGATTGTTTCTTTTGGCGAGGGCTCCCTTTACTGGAGTTAATAGGAGTTACCTGCATGGAAGGTGGACTGCCCTTGACTGCCCTCTTAGGATGTGCACAGCCTATACCCACCCCTGAGCTGCTACACCCTTGAACAAGTCACCCAGCAGGGCACTAGGCAGCTTAGGACCTCAGTGGATGGACATTCTAGAGTCTTTCTGAAGATAAACAAATGACCCGTACCCTGTCTGGTTTGTTTTTTTCTGTTGTTTGTCTTGGGTGCCTGGCTTCCTTTAATTAGTTAAATAATATTGACATATTAACATATCCTGTATGGTTAATTATGTGTTGTAATTAGTTTAATTATTTGATATAACAGCTAATTCTGGAAGACCCAGGGCCCTGGGAATCCTGTTAAGTGGATTTCTCCCTTAGAAGGTTCCTAGGCTTTAAGGGGCAGTGGGTGAGAGATGCCTCCCATTCCCTTTCTTTTCTGCTGTAGATACAGGTCCATCTTCTGATGCACACTGAGATTTGAGCTTCCTGGGAGGACCAAATATTTTTGGCAACTAGCATATGTTGGGCCCTTTTTTTTTCCCCCCTTCATGAAAAGGAAAGCTCTTCAGTAATTATGCAAGTTAGTGGAAGAGTGATCTATTCATTTCACAGGTATCATTTCAGGAGAAGCTTTTCTTTTATTTTCACCAGTGGGTGGTCAGAACCTTGAACCAAAATCTGCATTATTATTATTGCGCTGGCATATTTATCCACTTGGACGTAGAGCTAGCTGATTCTTCCAATTCTTTACCCAAACGTTAGGATAAATACGCCAGTATTTATACATTCAAATAAATGCATGTTTCTCCCCTTCAGAAGCCTCGGCTTGGCCAGCTGTGTGCTAATTCTAGTGATGCTGTCATTGCTGAGAATAATTTTGGAGCTCCTGCTTTGGAGTTGCCTTCAGAGCTGGCAACACGGTGACTGAATTGCCTCTGTGATGGCAAACCTTCTGAAGCTGGGAAACAGCCAAGCCCTGTGTGGAGCCAACTGTGGTGGAGAATCGAGGTTGTAATAGGAAGTGTGTCCATTAAGGTAATGAAAGTCTTCTTGAAGGACTAGCAGGTCTACAGGGGTCATCCAGTAAAGAGTATATGTATGTGTTTAGGATTGTAAAGTAGTTGCTGTGAAATGCAACCTTCATTTGGATGTTCGTGCTCTGGCACGTGTGTAAAAAACTGGCCCTATAGTACCTTGCTATACCTTATGGCTTATTGGGCTGGAGAAAATAAGCCTTTCTTTTCCCCTTCCATGTACTCTTTACCAGGCAGTTTCCATCCCTTTGCATTTTTACAGAAAGCAAGATGAACAAAAAGACTTGTTTTTTCAGAAAAAAATGTAGTCAGAAAGTCACTTACCCCATGGGTCATTAATGCCTGGTACCTGAGTTTTTATGTGAAAGAATCTATATAGAATCAAGCGGAAGAGAATGATTTCTGAAAATCCATTTCAGTTTTGTAATTCCATAGCACACAGTGTGAAAAATTAACATATCCTTTTTCTGCCATTGGTTCCATAAATTCCCAATTTTTTTTCAGGTTGTTAACCCAAAGCTTCATATAGCCATGGCTTGAATCTTGATTTAGCTGTGATCTTGGACAAGTTATCCATCTCTTTTGGCCTCAGTTTTTCTACCCTAAAATGAAGATATAGTGAGTAGGTACCTCATGGGACTGTGATGAAGATGAAATAAGATTATGCATATAGAGCCCTGAGATCAGTGCCCCATACATAAAGTCTTGCTCTTTGTGTTATTAATAGTGCTTATTGATAGTTTTGTATTAAAATTCCTTTTAAGCCATGTAGAAATTTATCATTTCCAAGTAATGACATTCCCTTTGGCTGGGCTTTGCAAATCAACATGTCAGTGAGAACACCTGGTTTTTACTCTCCTAGCCTCTCAGGAGTTTTTAAAGAGTCGCCTTTACTGCAACCAGAGCTAGCTACTTTATTTTGAATTCTGATATTTTAAAAAACGAACAGTCCTGTTTTGATTGTGTGTTAGGTATAAGAGTTTGGTCAAAAGCTGAAGGAAAATTGTTTAAAAGCTTCTCCTACAATTTTTTCCCTTGATCCAATAAAATATTATTCTAACGACGTAGCTATAGTTTTCTTGGCATATATTGAAAGGGATGATTCTGGGGAACATTTGTTTCAGTTAAACGAGTTTTGTTCTGCTTTTATTAAATGATAGGGAGGAAGAACCTGGCACTATGTTCTCAGCTCTTCCATAAATATCGACTTTAATCTTTTGCAGATTTATGAATTTTATTAAAAATATTTGCATACAAATAATTTTATCATAATTTTTAATCCAATGGTCCGGGGTTACTATGAAATAGAGATTTCATGGAATGTTCGACATTTAGTGAGAGTTCTCTGCGTTTCAGCGAAGTTTGTTCAGGAGACAGAGATATAAGAAACAGATTTCTTCCTCCAGAAGTTCACGTAATGTGCTCTTTTAGGACAATGCATTAGCAAGAGTATTTTTTCTCCTAATGGCTTATAGGGCAAAGGATTAATATGGATTTCACTGCATGTTCTTTTCCCTCAATTTCTTGGAGAAGGTTAAATATATAGATCTCTCAATAGTGTTCATATTTTTTGACGTGGATTAGATCCTGCTATGCACTCACATGCCATAAAAGGAGATAAGGGCTCTAAAAGTATTTAGTGAATTGTAAAGTGATACACAGTCTGCCTACCCTGTGGGGGCTGGATGGGGGGGGCACTCTGCATCCTCAGATTCAACCAACTGTGGATGGAAATGTCAAAAGAATTAATCCATAGTCGGGGATATATGTATATGTAAACTGATTCACTTTGTTATAAAGCAGAAACTAACACACCATTGTAAAGCAATTATATTCCAATAAAGATGTTAAAAAAATATTAATCCATAGTCAATCTGAGAAAGAAATGGAAAATCTTTATTTGAGCCAACCTGAGGATTATAACCCAGGGGACAGTCTCTTAGAGAGCTCTGAGGACTGTTCTGAAGAGGTAAAGGGGGAGGCCAGTATAGATGGGATTTTGGAGAAGGGGGTACGTGCAACCACGCACGCATCTTGGTAGAGGTGACTGCTATTTGTGAGGAACAGGTACCTTGGTTAATGGTTTTAGTGCTCCTCTAAGTATGGGAAGATGCAAAACACTGGATTCATAAAATCTTCTCCCGAAAATATCTAACTACCTGAGGGCCGGTTCTGTCAGTTTTCCCTCAGCACAAAAGACTTCATCCTGACCTTCGCCCTGAATTCCTTTCAGGGTGTTCTGCATAGGTCAGCGACTGCAGTGGCCAATGACTTGTTCCTTGTAGAAATGGACGGTGGGCAGCATTCTTCATCTTACACTCCCTTCCCTTTTAGTCTTAATTTTGACCAAGGTTTAGGAGGCATTTCGTGAGCACTTTGTCCGACAGCTCTAGGAATGCTCATTCCCAGGTCAGGCGAGGATTTGGTTGATAAGCCACTCAACGTGCTATTACTGGACTAGGCCCTGTTACCAGTGGCCAAAAGCCACTGGTGGATCACCTGTCTTACATTCCGTTATGGTCCAGGAAAAGGTTCCCTCTTGTTGCTTCTTCCCACATCTAGAGTTACACTATTATAATCATTGATTTTGTAGAACTATATCTTTGATCAGTCGTTTCAAGTCGACTAATCATCATTAATTTTATTGGCGGCTCAGTCACACATTTGATGATGCAAGAAACACTCATCTTGTACAACAGGCAGAATACAAGTAATATAGCTGGTAGCATTCACAAGGTCAGAAGCAGGTATTTAAGTGAAGAGCTTTCATTAGGTGTGGCCCAGTATCTCCCCAGGTCATCTGACCAGTCTGCCAGTCTGCTCTGCATCAATAGCTGTCTTTAAGGGCAATGACATATTGTTATTGTATGTAAAGTTCACTAAAGACATCTGCAGGTACAAGGTGAGTGGTGGGTCACTGTGACCCCTTAAGGATTGACAAAGGAATGTTATCTTCTAAGGCGTTACATGGCTGACATCCAAAGAACAACTGGCATTTATGGTTGAGCAGGTGTTTCTGCCATTGGGGAGTCTAGCTAATGCAGAATGCAGATGCACAGTGAATGGTGGAGGGGAGGGAGGAGGCCAAAGGGCAGAGGAAAATTTCATGTTTAAAATTTTCTTGTCTTGCCTTAAACTGTGAATTGAAATAAACATCAGAAAATATTTAGGAAAAAAATTCCAGAGAATTCCAAAAAACAAAACTTGAATTTGCCATGCGCAGGCAACTACTTATGTAGCATTTACTTTACATAGCATCTACATTGTATTTACAGTTATTTTCATAACATTTACATTGTATTAGGTGTTATAAGTAATCTAGAGATGTTTTAAAGTATATGGGAGAATGTGGGTTGGTTACATGCAAATACTATGCCATTGTATATAATGGACTTGAGCATCCACAGATTTTGGTATCTGAGGAGGGTCCTGGAACCAATCCCCCACAGATACTGAGGGATCACTGTATAACCATAGGATAGGGGGCTATTATTGTTGTTCCATACTTTCCCAGAGTGTTCTGATTATCACCTCCATAGCAGTGTTTGGCCCCTGCTCTATCTCTCTTCTGAATGGTGGTTTACACCCAGAAAACAATACAGCAGCGTGGTTTAGACTAGAGCAGTGGTTCTTAATAAAGAGCAGGGGCTGTGTTTTTGCATCCGCCCGCCCCCCAACCCACCAGGACATTTGGCAATATCTGGAGATGTTTTTGATTTTCACAGGTGGGAAGAGGAGAGATGTTATTGACATCTAATGGGTAGAGGCCAGAGATTCTGCTAGGTATAGTATAATTCACAGGACATCCCCTTAAAACAAAGAATTTTCCAGCCCCAAATGTCAGTAGCACTGAGAGACCCTAGACTAGAGCAAGGGACCTGGAGTGGGGACCAACCTGTGTTAGCATCCTGGAACAACCCTGAGTGAGTTCCTTAACCTGAGTGTCTATAAAATGCAAGTCTGAAGTGCTATTGTGGAATAGGTGAGATAGTGTATATAAAGTACTTAGCTCACAGAGGTGCCCCGTGAATGGTAACTCTTAGTATTATGTCTGGTTGGTAAATCCAGGGACTATGCTTTAAATAGACAGCTTTGGCTTTTGAACCCATTGTGTACAGAACCAAGTCAGGTTTCATTTTTCTTTTTCTATAAATTTATTTATTTATTTATCTTTGGCTGTGTTGGGTCTTTGTTGCTACATGCGGGCTTTCTCTAGTTTCAGCTAGCGGGGGCTACTCTTCGTTGCGAGCTTCTTATTCCCGTGGCTTCTCTTGTTTTGGAGCACCAGCTCTAGGCGTGTGGGCCTCAGTAGTTGTGGCACGTGGGCTCAGTAGTCGTGGCTCGCAGGCTTTAGAGCGCAGGCTCAGTAGTTGTGGCACATGGACTTAGTTGCTCCGTGGCATGTGGGATCTTCCCAGACCAGGGCTCTAACGCGTGACTGCTGCATTGGCAAATGGATTCTCAACCACTGCGCCACCAGGGAAGCCCTGCTGGACGGTTTTCGAAGTGCTTTTATATACCTTGTCAAATACAACTTTTGCAACCACCCTGTGAGGCATGGAAGGCAGATAGCATATTGATTTTTTTTTAACAGATGAAGGAAACTTGGGGCTGGAGATGGTAAGAAATTTGTCAAAGTCACAGTGAGAAAAGGGCAAAAAGAGGGACTCAAAGCCAGGTTGAGTAGCTTCCGATTACTGCTACAGGGCTCCATCCACCACACCTTTCTGTCTCTTCTGATGTAGATGGAGCATGAACTTGATGCAACTTCAAATAATACATCAAAATAATAACTATTGACTGAACATCTACTGATGTCAGGAAATGTACAGTTGACCCTTGAGCAACCTGGGGGTTAGGAGTGCCAACCTTATGTGTGGCCTGGGTAGTCCTGGCTGAGAAGGAACCTGAACAGTGACCCTGTGGAGTGAGATTTGATGGACTTCTGGGAAGTGGTCTGAGAAGCAAAGGATATCTTGTTCGTTCATGCGTTTGTTTGTTCATTCATTCATCAGTATTAAGGGCTTACCAGGGCCAGGGTCTATGCTGAACACGGGGTAAAGATGGAATGTTGAACCCAAATGCAGTCCCTGCCCCTACAGAGGTGACAGTTTGGAGTTGAGTTGTAGGGAGGATGTTTTGCTTCAGAGGTAGGTGGGGAAAGGATTCCTCAAGGCTTTTTCATACCTGTGCACAGAGCTGAAGCGAAGCTCAGGCCATGTGTAAGTAGAAGGTGCTGGTTGGCTGTACTCAGGAGCTTAGAGTGGAAGAATAAGACCTCATGTTATGGGGATATATGTACATGTATAGCTGATTCACTTTGTTATAAAGCAGAAACTAACACACCATTGTAAAGCAGTTATACTCCAATAAAGATGTTTAAAAAATAATTAATTAAAAAAGAAAAAAAAGACCTCATGTTATCCATGTCAATATCCATGACATTCAGAACCCCACTTCCCCAAAGGTGGGGAACCGCCCTCTGCTGGAAGTCACCTGGGTTGGACAATCAGGTTGAGTTAAGCCTGGGGCTTAGGGAAGTCTTTCGTCCTCAGCGTGTCTGGCAGGGTACAAGCTCCAAACCATCTAGATTGCTCATAAACTGACCCTGTTGTCTTATGTGACGAAGACTCCATACTATAGCAGAGCAGGGCTTGTTGAATGAGTGAATTAATAATAATTATAATAAATGTTAGTCTATGATAGAGGTAACGGGAGACTTCAAGATTTCGAGACGAACACACCCAGAGAAGAACCGAGCTCTCCTCCCTTTCCAGGCTGAGCTGGTTCCTGGGACTGTAAGAACCTAAAGGAGATCAGAGCTAGGGTTATTGATTTAAGAGGCTTTTGTTGGTCTTGAGACACTAGCATTAAGGGCATCTTAGGGTGATGTAGTCCAAGATTAAGAAAAGCAAAGAAGAAAAAAAAAAACACCTCAATTCTTAAGGAATAGATAATTTGTTGCTTTTCACCAGTAGCTTGAAACTATGTATTTGCCCTATTCTTGCACCTGCTCTTTGGAGTCTGAGAGAATTTCCCAAGAGGTTCAAGATAAGTTATAGTCTAGAAACTGGAGAAGGGCTACCCTTACCCAAACCACTTGAAGATGGAATGAAAATACACATACTCTGCTGCATATTGCCTGTAGATCGTACTTTTGTGAGAAATGAGACTTTGTTGGTGAAAACTATCTTCTCATTTTCCTTTTAGACTCAAATTGGTTGTATAAAATATAGAAGAAAAAGGAGGAGGATGTAAAATCCAATGATGAGTGTAGTGGCTCTTGAATTAGGAAATTTATATTCTCCCTGGTGTATTTCACTCCATCCAAAGAATTCATTCCAGGAGTCTCATCTTAGCTTTTCTACTCCTGCACTTAAGCAAGATAAGGGCATCAATATTGTGTTCTTGAGTTGCCAGGAAGCCTGAGCACTTTATAAAGTCGCATTAGTCAGTGTCATGCATGGGCTAATGCTTGGGTTGGAACTGGCTGCAGTGGTAGAATGTCACCCAAACAGACAGCACCAAGAATTTCATTGAAACTGGGCCGCATTTCAGGCAGGTAGAAACTGGTTCATCAAATCTCACTGTGGCGAAGAGGTTCAGGTTAATTCATGAAGTACGTGCACAATTTTGTCCCATGAAAGAAAAAAAAAATAAACTATTTATAATTATGTGGCTGTGTTATGTCTTATGGCCTGGAGGACCATCGTGTCTAGATATATTGACCTAATTCCAAAGGGGGTAATGATAATACACACACGTGTGCATGAAGGCATACAGAAGCATAAAATACCTACTGTGTATTGAACAATTCCTGTGTGTCAGGCATTGTGCAATGTGCTTTTTTTCTTTTTTTTAACCTTGTCTCTACTCCCGGAAACAAGTTTAGGAGAGAGAGATCCCAGTTTACCAATGAGAAAAAGAAATGAAGTGGCTTGCTCAAGGCCACTACAGTTAGTAAGTATCAGAGCTGGTTATAGATTCCTCATTTCTGAGAGGGCCTGGGGCAGATGAGTTTGGGTTTAATAAAGGGCTCCCTTACAATGCATCTGTAACCTGGAATGGGTCCAGGGTGGGATTTCCTGTCTGCCCAGCTCATCACCCTATTTAAGGGATTCCGGAAGCTCGGAGTTACTAGATTTATATATGTGGTTCCCTGAACCTATTGAAAGCATAAGCTCAGGGGGGCAGGGGCTGGGGATAGTGCGTTGAGCCCATCTTCATGATTTCATATGCCTACAAAACCACATACTGTATATGTGTGTCAAACAGCTGCACAGACCATTAAAACTTGAAAGTCCTTTGCTTTAGGCTGGGGTGATAGTAGCTTCATTTAGAGCCACCTGCCAGCTCATCTAAACTCTGGCCTGTGATTAGGTGTATCTGGCTGAAAGATACAGGGTGATGAATCATTTAATGGATGTTGATTTAGAAAACTTTCAAAGCATGGAGAACTTACAATAATCACTTTAAAACAGGTTTCATGGGACTTCCCTGGTGGTCCAGTCTTAAGACCCCGCGCTTCCACTTCTGGGGGCACAGGTTTCATCTCTGGTCAGGGAACTAAGATCCTACATGCCTCACAGTTTGGCAAAAAAAAAACAACAAAAAAAAAACAGGTTTGATGATGAAAAGATTGGGCAATAATGGATGGCCTAGAGTGACAGTGAAGTTCTCAGTTGCAACCCCCTGACCCCCCATCTTGCTGGCCCCAGAGCCAACTCATGTCTCTAGAGAGGCAAGCTGTGATCCTGGTTCCTTTTGAACCTAGAAATGACAGCTTCAAGACCCTCTCTGATCTAGGACAGATTGCATTAGTTGAGCGCATGTTGTGTGCTAGCAGTTTTACCTGGATTATCTTCTCTCTCTCTTAAACTTTCTATTATAGAATATTTCAGACAGACAGAGGTGCACAGAATAGTAGAATACACCTCCATGTGCCCATCCCCAACTTCAACAATTACCAACTCATGGCCAACTTCTCTACATACACCTTACCTCCAAATGATTTTGAAGCAAACCCAAGCCACCATTTCATGATTTGGGAGCATTTCAGAATGCATTTCTAAAAGATGAGGGCTCTTTTATCATAATTCTTTAAACATGACAACAACCCTATTAGGTACCACTCTATCCTTATTTTATAGGTAAAGACAGTGAAACACAAGGAGGTTAAATTATTTGCCCAAGGTCATCCAAGGCAGAGTCAGGATTCAAACCCAAGTTGCCTAACTCCAAAGCCTGTCCTGTTAACCACCACATTGTGTTAAGGTAGCCATTAGACCCCTCTGCTCTAGCTAATCCTACACTGTGGAATTGGATCCTGGAAGCAGGAAAATAAACTCCCAGGGACAACACTATTGATTTCTGTGAATTCAACCACCCAGTCATTGCTGCAAGCAGGGTCTATTTAGGTACATAGGGTTAGAATGGCTGTGAAAGTCTTAGACTTGTCATCTCAAGGAATGAAAGGACTGGCCTGAAATATTAATGGATCCCCTTTGGGCAGCAAATCTGACAAAGCAGTCAAACCCTTATCGTGCTAGTGTTTGAAAGGGTGGAGAAACCCACAATGAAAAGGACTTCACAGAGAATATGACTGTCGTGCTCTGGCTGCCAAGGGAAGTAAAAGGTTTCTTTTAAAATGAATTTTCCTCTGGTTTTCTCTCTTGGCAGAAGGAATCATAGTCTTCCCACTGAGTCTTTTCAGTTCGTTTCTAGCACAGCTAATTGTGTTTATTTGTCTCCAGAATCACATGTCTGCCTCCTCTCCCTGGCCTTTTCTTAAGGTATCTTGCCTGCTCTGTACTACGGTTGCTGCCAAAAACGTTCCCCTCACCTGGGAGCGGTTGGCTGACAACACAGAGTAGATGTTGGGAGGCCACCTGTCTCTCCAGAGATCTGACCTGGCCTCAGGCGTCCAAGCCCACCTCAGGGGAGAGGGAGAGAGATTATATAAGCTGGTGGGGAAAGGAACCGTGTCATTTGCCTTGTGGCTACCCTTTTGGCCCATCAGGGTTAAGAACAGAGCAGAAAACACGTGGATTGACTATTGATTGACTGATCAGGAGCTTTGCTAGTTCAAGTTCAAGAAATTGACTCTCCATTTTTTCCTATCAAAACAAGCATCACACTGACTTTTCTGTTTAATACTTTTCCTTTGGCTTTGGGAATCGCTGACTTTTAAGTGATTCTCAAACCTCAGTTTCTTTTCTTACCCCCTTCCCCATGAAGTCCAATCACAGAAGCCATGAAATCACTGGAGGACTACCCAGCCCTTCTTAATCCTCTCACCTGTGAAGCACTAAATGGTGGTCCTTGTCAGGGTGCAGGTGAGGACGAGCCTAGAAATTCCACCTTTGACTCTCTCTGGGAACACCATGAGACCACTTTATCAGACAGTAACAATTTCTGGGTCCGTGAGGACCTCAGCCTGTGTCTTTTTCAGGGAACATCTGTTTTCCTTAAACCTTTGCTGTTGCAAATCTTTGAAATTATTTATTTATTTATTTGGCTGCGCCAGGTCTTAGTTGTGGCACGTGGGATCTTTTTTTTTTTTTTTTTTGAAGTTGCGGCATGTGGACTTCTTAGTTGCAGCATGCGGGTTTCTTAGTTGGAGCGTGCATGTGGGATCTAGTTTCCCAACCAGGGATCAAACCTGGGCCCCGCATTGGGAGCACAGAGTCTTACCCACTGGACCACCAGGGAGGTCCCTGAAATAATTTTTTATGATTGCTGGGACTTCTACTTTTTGAAAACTAAGGAAAATAGTAGACTGTGAGTTGCTAGCTCTTCATCATAGAGTCGGCTCAGGGATGGCAAATACATGGTTTTGTGCCACGGCCCCCTTCTGAGCCTGGTGTCCCCCAGGAGCGGTGGCAGACTTGTACATTGATCACAGCATCTTCTCTGGAGCTTGCCGGGGCCTGAATGCCTCTCAGTGTGGGACCCCAGGAAGCCAGTTACCAAGAGTGTGGCCTAGGGTTGACACCTCTGTGCCCTTTTCTAAGTAAGTGGTCTTTAAAGCCCTTCCCACACTAAAATCTCTTGAGCCTTTCTGCCTGTGGTCACATTGGGTCCCTAACAGCAAGGGACCAGCTCTCTCCTCTTTCACCAACAATCAGATTAAAGGGAGGGGATGTGTTACCACTCAAGCATGCTAAACCCTTTCTGGAAAGCAGATGATGGGGAAAATGTTTTAAACATTGATGGTTCACGGAGGAATTGGAGGTCGTGACTCTTCCTTTCCAACCCATAGTGGGTTTGTAGATTGGGTTTGTAATTTGGTTGGTGAGTCAGTAAGACTAATTAAAGCCATCCTTTTTATGGAGAACCAGAATGTTTAATGCCCAAGAGGAATATAAAGGAAATGGGATCCCAAAGCCTGTCCTTTAGGAGTTCCTAATCTGGTAGAGCAGTTGTATTAAGTTGAATTTAGATTCAGTGTAGTTTAATGAGATGCAAGGAGAAATTTAGTGCCTGGTTATAATTAACTCACTCTCAGCTGACTAACATCCGTTCGAAGACATTTGGAGGGCATTAAGATAATGCCTGTGAAGCAATAGGACTTCCTTGACAGAAGATGTTATAAGTATTTATGACCATATTATAGATAATGTACAGGGCTGTAAGGAATGGTTTGGGCCCATCTGTAGTCACCAGAAATTGTTACCCTCTGATAAGCTGGAGAGGCAGAAGCTGCAAGGGCTGCTGCAGGCCTGGCTGTCTCCAGGATGGTTAACAGAGGATGCCGAGCTGCTGTCTGGGAGGTTAAGATCAGGCTGGTGTGCGTATGTGTGGTTTTCTCTTGTTTTAATCAACAGTACATTCTTTTACAAGAAAACGTCAAGAAAAGTCTTTTCGCAAGAAAAAGCTCATTTTGGAGTGCTCTGACTTAGCAGCAAGGACGGGCAGAGGTACTTTTTCCATTTCAGAAATCTCAACAGTACAGTGAGGGCAGAGGAAGGGAGAGGGGGAAAACCGTATAGGTCAAAGAACGCATTAGATTGACCAAGTATTCTAAAGGTATTTTTCAAAAAATCAGGTTAGATTTAGAATCCCTCTCCTAAGTGTGTACTTTTTTTTTTTTTTCCCCCCGGTACGCAGGCCTCTCACCGTTGTGGCCTCTCCCGTTGCGGAGCACAGGCTCCGCACGCGCAGGCTCAGCGGCCATGGCTCACGGGCCCAGCCGCTCCGCGGCATGTGGGATCTTCCCGGACCGGGCACGCGTCCCCTGCATCGGCAGGCGGACTCTCAACCACTGCGCCACCAGGGAAGCCCCTGGCTTACTATTATTCTTTACTTTCTTCATCTTTTAGGACATCATATAAAATAAGCCAAAAAACATCATTTGCTGTTGTCATTCAGGAACGTCCAAAGTATTTGAATTCTCTGGTGTGGATAAGTGGCCTGTGAGGCTGAAATAGCGAGCTGGGGAATAATTGCAACTTTTCAGTAGATACTACAATCCTTTGTGGAAGGGAGCACTGGGGCAGTGGAACTGCAAGTACTGTGCTGACCTTGAACTTTTCTCGTAACAATAAGTGCTTGTCTCTTCCCAAGACCATATGATCTGTGGAACTTGCTGGAATAGCTTCTGGCTGGTACTGTGTCTTTTGTTTTCTACCGGCACCCTGGGACTTGAGAATGCACTCTGGAGTTTAAAAGCATCTTATTTGAATGCTGACTTGATGGTGAGCTTATATAATTGGCTATTAGACACTGAATAAGCTTAAAACTTGGAAGTGACACTTTTTGGACCTGTAGTCATCTTGTCTTAGGCTTGTAATGACATTCTTTTTTTTTTTTTCCCTTCAACTTTAATTCAGAAATATCAAATTGTTGGCCTTTAATATTCTAAGTTTACAGATGGCGCTACTGGTGCCAGAAGGATTGTGGTTTATTTTTAAGTATGTGATTCATTTAATTTGAGGAGAGTAGGATTTGGGCCTTCTGCCTTGCAGCTCACTTTACCTCCAAGATCAATACAACTTCAAAGGAGAAGTTGTCTGTTTCTTAATGGTGTTTATAATGGCTGTGGCTTGTTGATATTAATGACCGAGTATCTACTTCAGGGTAGCTTTGATTAATCAAAGTCTTCAATTAAACTAATATTTACTGACATATTCTACTTTGAAGACAAAAACATCAAAACACAAGAAAATAAAGTCCTGTTAGAACTTTTATTTAAGAACAACTTCCCAGTAAATCCTTAGGTTCACCACAGGCACCATCCAGTCTTCTTGACCATTGGTACCTCCATCATCCAAGCTGCGTCATGACCACTGACATCCAGAAGGAGATGAAGGACCTGGACAGTTCTGAATTATCAAAATTATCACTTACACATTTAGGAAAGTGAACTAATGCATTTTAGAATGATGTTCAATAAATGAGATTGGAACAGAAAGCACTTCCTGAATAGGGTAGACATTCAGGGCATGGCCTCTGGAGTGAGCCTACCTGGTTCTGGATTCTGGCTCCACTACTTCCTGTCTAGGTGACCTTGGGCAAGGCACTTAACTTCTTTCCTCATCTGTACAGTAGGTAGGAAGAATAAGTCCCATGTCATAGAGTTGTGAGGAATGATTGTGAGTTAATAACATGCAAAGAACTTAGAACGGTGCCCAGCGTAGAATAAGTGCTCCTTATACTGAGTTACTATAATAACTATTACTGGCAACTAGATAAAGAGGAGCACCAGGTAAAGATGAGGGAAAAATAGATCTCTGGTTTCTGACTTGAGCACCTGGCTGAAGTGATTTACTGAACAGAAATAAGGAACATGGGATAGAAATAGGTTTAGTAGAGGAAGCTCAATTCTCTCTGTGGGTTGTATTCATTTTCAGGTATCTTTGTTACAGCTGAGCAGAGATAACCTTGTGGGCATTAAATAAGCCCCATTCCGTGTAATGACTAAGTTTTCTGTGTACTATGGGTTCTCTCCTTGGTTTTCTTATGGATTTCTTGTGAGCTGTCAGAAACAAATTAAACTCCAGGTGCTCAGAATTTCCATCTGAATAATATTGAACATAATAACGGCACATAGTAAACTCAGCAAATGCTTTCAAAAGGTTCTAAGGGGAATTCCCTGGCGATCCAGTGGTTAGGACTCCGTGCTTCCACTGCAGGGGGCCCGGGTTCGATCCCTGGTCAGGGAACTAAGATCCCGCAAGCCTCATGGCTCAGCCAAAAGAAAAATGT
>NW_020175393.1:16357066-16362399 GCF_003031525.2 Neophocaena asiaeorientalis asiaeorientalis
TATATATATATATATATATACACACACACACACTCACACACACACACACACACACACACACACACACATATCTATCTATCTATATATTTGACAACTGTAGGTACCTCATATAAGTGGAATCATACAGCATTTGTCTTTTTGTCTCCGGCTTATATCTCTTAGCATAATGTCCTCCAGGTTCATCCATGGAGGTTCATATATATATATGATGGTCAAAGCCAAGATTGAGATTTTGACATAGAAACAAGGAAGGTAAAAGCCAGTATACTTTTAGTATGTCTTTCTTTCATTCATCCATTTGTTCACTCATTCTTACAATAAATATTTACTGAGCACTTTTTGTACAAGCCAAGTAATGTTCTAGGTACCAGGGGATACATAAGTGAACAAACAGACAAAAATACCTCTGCTAATGGGGCTTATATTCTGGGCCAGCAGCAGGGCTAGGACAGACAATAAACTTAATAAATAAAAATAATATCTTAACCTCATACCCATTAGAGTGGCTACAGTCAATAGCCAGAAAATAACAAGTGTTGACAAGGATGCAGAGAAGTTAGAACTCTTTTGCACTATTGTGAGAATGTGAAATGGTGCACTCACTGTGGAAAATGGTATGGCAGTTCCTCAGAAACTTAAAAAATAGAATTACCAATGATCCAGCAATTCCACTTCTGAGTATATACCCATAAGAACTGAAAGCAGGCTTTAAGAAATACTTACATTCATAGCAGTGTTATTCACAATAGTCTAAAAGGTGGAAGCACCCTAAAGGTACGTCAGTGGATGAGTATATACATATTCATATAGTATATACATACAGTGAATATTATTCAGCCTTAAAAAGGAAGGATATTCTGACACATGGTCTACAACATTGGTGAACCTGGAGGACGTTATGCTAAGTGAAATAAGACACAAAAAGACACATGCTGTATGATTCCACTTATATGAGGTACTTGGAGTAGTCAAATTCATAGAGACAGAAATTAGAAGGATGTTTGCCAGGAGCTGGAGGAAGTGGGAATTGGAGAATTGTTGTTTACTGGGTGTAGAATTTCAGTTTTGCAAGATGAGGGGAGTTCTGGAGGTGGATGGTGGTGATGGTTGCACAACAATGTGAATGCACTTAACACTACTGAACAGTACAGCTAAAGAGGGTTAAGATGGGGAATTTTATCTTAGGTGTATGTACCACAATTTTTTTTTTTTTTTGCGGTACGCGGGCCTCTCACTGTTGTGGCCTCTCCCGTTGCGGAGCACAGGCTCCGGACGCGCAGGCTCAGCGGCCATGGCTCACGGGTCCAGCCGCTCCGCGGCATGTGGGATCTTCCCGGACCGGGGCACGAACCCGTGTCCCCTGCATCGGCAGGTGGACTCTCAACCGCTGCGCCACCAGGGAAGCCCTGTACCACAATTTTTTTAAAAAATATGAGAAAGACTATAATACGTTAGGTCACAAGGTGAAAAGTACAATAGAAAACCAAAAAAAGAGTAAAGCAGAGTATCGGGGCTCTAGAGAGCTCTGGAGGGTGCAAATGCAGTATTAGATCAATAGGGAAGTGGGGAGGCCCCTTTCGACTGAAGAAAAACGCACAGCCTAAAAGTTGCAAGTTAAGTTTTATTCAGGGCCTCACCGAGGGCTGACTATAACCCAGGAGATAGCCTCTCAGACAGCTTTGAGGATCTGCTCTAAAGAGGTAAGGCAGGAGCCAGGATATATGGGAGTTTTTGCTCAAAACAAAACAAAACACGTAGTTGAACATCAAAAGATCACTGCTAGTCACAAAAACCAGACATCTCAAGTTAATGATTTCAGTGTTTTTCTATCTATGGGAAGATACAAGAGTCTGGGCTCATTGAAATTATTCCGTAGATGTACATCTTAACTCTGTAGGGCCAATATCCTGTTTTTCTCCACCCTGAATTCCCCTCAAGTCTCACTGTAGTGGGGGCTGCAGTGACTGACAGCTTGCTGGTGGGCAGCATTCATTGTTTACTGGAATGGCAGGCAACATGTTTTGTCTGCACCTCCTTGAGAAGGTGAGATTTGAGCAAGGCCTGGAAGGAGTTGTCTGTCCCTCGGCTGTGATTACAGTCGGTGTCTAGATCGTCCAGGGCCCCCAGATGATGTGTGGCGAGGCCCGGGCAATGATCACGTGGTATGTATCTGTAAAGTTCACGAGCGGTGGGCAGCTGACGCAGAAACTGTGGACATGGGCATTTCAACTCAACTGGAAAAACAATCCAGGCACTCCGGTAGCACTTTGCACAGATTATAATCAGATGTCATCTGAGACTTGAGGTTATATTACAGTAAAGAGAAATGGTTGTTCTTATACTTGGCCCTTTCTACAGTCAAACTCCATAACCTAGAAACAACAGTCAGGAGTTTGATTTTTTAATTATACCTAAGTTTGCATGTTGTTGTTTAGCCCGTTTCCAATACATGTTTTAAACTCCATAAGACTAGGATTTTCAGGGCTTCAGCTGAGCTTTCTGTCAACCCCAAACTAGGCAGTGCAGCTCAAGAGTACTTACTTCTGTTTTTCTCTATCTGGTAGGTCATATGGCATGGAATGGTGAGCTGCTTAGAAAAATCCTGTGATCTGGACATGTTACATTACTAATTTATGAGGCTGGTATAAAGAGGTATCACCTTACCATCATTTAAGCCACTACTTTGTACTCACGAAAAAAATTGAAAGAGGTTTGCAGCAGTGGATTCTTGAATTGATTTTTTTCACATCTCATTTTTTAATCTTTTCCATGTCTAATCAAAAAGAAGTACAATGAGCATGAATCTCTACTTTGGAATCAGGAAGAAATCTGTCACCATGCCCCCACCTCCACGGCACTGAACTTGGAGGGGAGATGAACATCTGTAGGTATCAGGCACCTTTGCCCCTTCACGATCCTGGCCCCAGGCGAGGATTCTGAAGCCACACCAGCAGCCACTGAAAACACACATGCTGTTTGCGACTCTCTCCCCATACTAAAGTTGCACGGTCATTGCTAAAGTTGCAGGGGCGAGGTGAAGGGAGGAGAAGCGTAATTCCTCTCTAGGTCCTGTCTACGCTGATGGCAATGAGCATAGGTTGACTGAAGAAGCACAGCACCAAGCTCAAAAACAGCCCCATCCTCACCCCCCAACCCATGTTTTGGTAACACTCTTATCTGCCCAATGTTTGCTTTTAGTTCTGAACAAAATTATTTTTATGCCACACGGCTTGTGAGATCTCTGTTCCCCGACCAGGTGTTGAACCCAGGTCACGGCAATGAAAGCCCGGAATCCTAACCACTTGGCCACCAGGGAACTCCCTGAACAAAATTCTTATAAAATTTTTGGCATAAACGTGGTATCTTGGGAGCTTTGAAGAGAGGAGGAAGAATATTTTCCTTGATCTTTATGCACAAGCAGCTGGCTACAGGCATTTGGCCCTTGGTGGTTATCAAGCTGAGTGTCCCCCTCTACATGCATTTTCTCCCAACACAGAGTGTGGACAGTAGAGACAGGCTTCTCTTGGTGGTGAAATGATAATTCATGGGAAGGTAGCACCCTTTAGGTATATACTGTTGTCATTAGATATAAGTCATTCCGTGGTGATAGCAGTACTTAGTAGCAAAAGAAGGAAGGAAAGTTCAGTGGACTCCACATTCATTCATTGAGGGTCTACTCTGGGCAAGTCTACGTGCCAGGCTCTAAGTTGTGGGGAGGGAATTTAATGCCACATGAGACAGTGCTTGCCCGTAAGGCCTGCTAGGGATATAGAAGTACCCAAACAACCACAGGACAAAGTTATATGTGATGACATCATTTTGTGACACAAACTTGCAGGTTGCAGGAGAAGGGATATTGCTTTGGGTAGATCGGAAGGTGGGGAGGAATCACCCTCTGAGAGGTGCCTTCAGGAATGGGTGAGGTTTTCTAAGGTAGAGATAGGGAGGAGGCCCTTCCAGGTAAAGGGAACAGCCTGGCCTAAGACCTGAAGGGGAATCCCCCTTCTAGACCCACAGCTAAGAAGACCACACTGCAGCCTTGTTTGTCATAGCAAATACAGGAAATAACCTGCATGTCTGTCCACAGGAGGATGGACAAATAAATTGGGGTATTTGGAAAATATTCAGCAGAGAAAATGAATCAATTAGAGAATCATGTAGCAATTAATATGGAAAAAACACAAAACATTAAATGAAAGAAAGAAGGCTGCAGGAGGTTAGGTGCAAAATTTATATAAAGATTAAAATATCCAAAACAATATATCAAAAATAAATAAATTAAAAAATTTTAAAATACCTTTAAAAAACTTTTTAAAAAATAAAATCTGAAGTAAATATGACATAAGATTTGACAAGCAATTGTTTGTCGTATCATCCTTTATACTTTTCTGTATATTTGAAGTATTTTGTAATTTCAAAATGAAAGTCACAGGGCATGTTTAGGAATAGTAAATGGTATATAGATCAGTGGTTTTCGAACTTTAATGTGACCCTTAGTAAGAGATATATTTTATTTTAGGAACCAGGAGTTTCATGACAGTACTTATCCTTAATGTGTGAGGTGCACCCTGACATGTTCTGTTCTCTTCACTCTGTTTTGTTCTTCATGAAATCGACAGCGGATAATGTTGAGGATGTGGATCAGGGCAGGGAAGAGTTTGACGGCAGCCTCAGGGATTTGAGCTTTACTTGGCAGAGAGGAGAGGGCTCCCGGCAGCTTTGGGGCATTATCCTCATCAGAGCTGAACTTTAGCTGAATCAAATCAGACGGAACTGTGGCCAGAGATTGGAGGAGGCGAGGTCGTTTAGGTTATCATCATGGTTTAGCTGGGACAGTGTACCAGCCTGCAGGGGAGTGAGAGAAGGAATATACTGCAATTTAAACAAAAAGTGGGGGGGGGGGGCAGGATTTGAAGAATCCCCCTTCTAGACCCACAGCTAAGAAGACCACACTGCAGCCTTGTTTGTCATAGCAAATACAGGAAATAACCTGCATGTCTGTCCACAGGAGGATGGACAAATAAATTGGGGTATTTGGAAAATATTCAGCAGAGAAAATGAATCAATTAGAGAATCATGTAGCAATTAATATGGAAAAAACACAAAACATTAAATGAAAGAAAGAAGGCTGCAGGAGGTTAGGTGCAAAATTTATATAAAGATTAAAATATCCAAAACAATATATCTAGTTTACGGATTTTTATTTTTATTTATTTAATTTTAAACATTAACTTATTTATTTTCGGCTGCATTGGGTCTTCGTTGCTGCGTGCGGGCTTTTTTCTAGTTGCCGCGAGCGGGGGCTACTCTTCGTTGCAGTGTGCAGGCTTCTC
>NW_020175393.1:16362567-16363486 GCF_003031525.2 Neophocaena asiaeorientalis asiaeorientalis
GGGGGGGGGGAGAGGATTTGATGACTGGAATGTGAGGGAAGGAGGAAAAGGAGAAATTTCACTTTGATTTCAAGGCTTGGTGACTAGGAGATTGGTCATACTGGTAACAGAACTAGGCACAGCCGAGGTTTGATTTTTTGATTGCTTTTTATTTATTTTTTTTGGCTGTGCCACTCGGCATGTGGAATCTTAGTTCCCTGACCAGGGATGGAACTCACGCCCCCTGCAGTAGAAGTGTGAAGTCTTAACCACTGGACTGCCAGGGAAGTCCCAGCAAAAGTTTGGTTTTAAACACACAAAGCTTAAGATGCTGATGGGATCTCCAGAACCTTTTTGCTTGTCTATTTTATATATAGTAGTTTGTGTCTGGTAATCCCAAACTCCTAATTTATCCCTCCCCGACCCCTTTCCCCTTAGCTTGCGGGCACTAGAGCGCAGGCTCAGTAGTTCGGCGCAAGGGCTTAGTTGCTTCCCAGCATGTGGGATCTTCCCAGACCAGGGCTCGAACCCATGTCCCCTGCATTGGCAGGCGGGTTCTTAACCACTGCGCCACCAGGGAAGCCCTGGATTTTTAATTTTATGATTTTTTATTATATCATTACATGTAGTTATATAATTTTATAATCTCATAATGTTTTCATATGAAAATATTAGTGGGAATGAAAAACACCAGGTTCAGTGTATAGTGGCTGCTGCTGGGGAGGAAGGAAAGGAATGAGTGATTATAGGAGGCTGGGTTCCAGTTACCTGCGTTATAGGCATAGGTGATACATACAGGCATGCGTACGCACGGTCATAAATATGTATACACACACATACACATACATACGTACACGCATATATTTATATACATGCATATGTATATTTTTTACTTGATGTATAGTTGATTTACAATGTTATGTTAGTTTCTGGTGTACAG
>NW_020175393.1:16363602-16464962 GCF_003031525.2 Neophocaena asiaeorientalis asiaeorientalis
TCTTTCTGGCTTACCTCACTTAGTATGATCATCTCTAGATCCATCCATGTTGCTGCAAATGGCATTATTTCATTCTTTTTTATGGCTGAGTAATATTCCATTGTATGTTTACCTCATCTTCTTTATCCATTCATCTGTTGATAGACATTTAGGTTGTTTCCATGTCTTGGCTATTGTGAATAGTAATGCTATGAACACTGGGTGCATGTATCTTTTCGAATTAGAGTTTTCTCTGGATCATGAATATATTTTAAAATCTGAAGTAGGGCTTCCCTGGTGGCACAGTGATTAAGAATCCGATTGCCTGCCAATGCAGGGGACACGGGTTCCAGCCCTGGTCCGGGAAGATCAACATTGTAAATCAACTATACTTAGATAAAAATTATTTTTTAAAAATTAAAAATGCAAATTTTTATATACATAAAAAGATAATAGTGGAAACTCAAAAAAATTCTCCATGCCTCAGTTATTCTCACAATTAAGTAACACAAACATAGATTTTTTTAATGCCTTGAGTGACTTCCTTGTACAACTCAATGAATTTCACAATTTAATGTAAAGAAGGCACACGTACAACCAGCTATATCATAAGGCTAAGGGGATATAACAGGTTGTGATTAATTCTGCTCGAGTCTGTTGCTAAACTTCACAGAGGTTATAGCTGAGCCTGGATTTGAGAGAGAAGCAGGGTTTGCCAGGCGTAGAGGGGTACTTGGCGATGCAAAGTGTGTGGCTTGTTCAGGGAACCAGGACAGTCTGTTCTGCTTTTTTCTATGCAATGAGAATAAAAAACTAGGTCTCCTAACTCCTGCTCCAATGTTCTTTTACTTTAGTTTTCTTCTGCCTCAATGTTCTTTTACTTTAGTTTTCTTCTGCCTGGCCTCCCTTCCCTGCATCTTTGCTTAGGCATTCTTGGGCACAAAAGTACCAATGATAGGAGGAAATAGACTAAAAGTCATCTGGTGATTGGAAATCTGGTGAACAATTTAAATATTGTTATGGATACCTCCCAAGTGGATGAACTACACCCAGATAAACAACATCCAAGTCAGATGTTATTTCCTGTTGAAAAATCCCTAACATGTTCCTTGTCTAAAATCTCACCGGTTTTACCTTTAGAAGCAAAGAGGGCCAAAGGAGAGTCTTCTTTCACTCTGTTTTTGAACAATCATCCATTGACACATTCTGGGCCACCTTTCCTCTGATAATTGCTGATAGGAGGAATAAAGGATGGGTAAGTCCGTGTTTCTGTCTCAGGGAACTTGCAACCCAGGAGGGCTCTCTGCACACACAGCAAGGAAGTAGAAGTAGCACGTAAGTGCAGACGTTCTGCTAACCGAAACGTGTGGGGTATAGGTAGGTAAGCACTCTGGGAGGAAAGAAATTAAGATGACCTGGAGAAAACTTCGTGGCCAATGTGGGATTGAACTAAGGCCTTGAGACTGTCTAAAGAGAAACTGAGAATGAAGCGACCTGCTTGATTCTTGGTAGCAAATAAAAAGCCGAGGTCTTGGGACCACCAGGAGAGTGTACAGCATTAGCTGCAAAGGGGTTAACGTTGAATTGCTAGGAAACGCCGAACACCTTACACAGCGCACCAACCCGGCTTTCCTTGGTTATCAGATTCTTCTATGGAAAGTACATTTCCAGTATTGATTTCCTGCCAGTGGCAATCTGCGGCTCTCTTCGGAGTTCACCTGGGCTGGCCCGGGTCCCAGCAGGTTTGCCGATAGGTGATGAAGCTTCCTACAGGCGAGAGGCTGCATAGCTGAAGCCAGACCATGCCAAATGAAGCCAGTGGTTACACTCTTGTGGAAAGTTCTGGGAGGCTTCCTGTCCCCAGGCTTTAATTAACAGGCCGTTCTGACATCAGAGCTTACCTTTACCCAAACAAGCAGTCTCTGAAGGAAAAGAATCACCACACCAGCCAGCCTGGCCATTGACCTTAGACTGCTCAATGCATTCTAAACTGTTCCCAGCTCCTCCAAATTCTCCCGCTAGAATTAAACACAGATACTACTTACTGCATGTGGGTGGTGCATTCTGGGTCTGTAGTGATGCGTTTTGAAAATAGTACCTGCTCAAGTGAGGAGGTGAGCTGAGATGTGGGAAGGATGGGAAGTAACAAAAAAGAAAATACAAAGAATCCCAGCTGAGAGTTCCAACTGGAGAAAGAAAAATCCCCAGGGCAGAGCAGCAAATTATAAGGCCGTCTTTTCTTTCTCCTGTCCATGTTAGGCGGAGCCACAGAGGAAGAGGTTCAGAGGTGGAGGGGTCACTGAGTCCAGGTGACATGTGTTCCTGGCACACTGGCACACAGGTGTGCCTCGCCTTTTTTATAGGCAGGGTTCAGCAGCGCCAGGTGCCCACAAGGTGGGGGATTGACTCCCTCCTTAACTCTGGGTTTGTGCGCTGCGGGAAAAGTCTTACGACAATATTGCATATACTGGTTTTCCCAAGCTAAGAGAACATGATTGCTGCCTTACCAGCAGATGTTACACATTTTTTTCCCCTTTAACCCCCCCGCCCCCAGCCCCATGACCATTAGCTTACATCCGTGGTGGCAAGTATAGCTAGGTTACTCCTGCGGACAAAAAGTGTTGCCTGCCATTCCAGTAAACAGTGAATGTTGTCCAGCATCAAGCCCTCATCCACTGCAGCTGCCCCTGCGGTGAGCCCTGAGGGGAATTCAGGGTGGAGAAAAACTGGATACTGGCCCTACATAGTTAAGATGCATATCAGAGGAATAATTTAAATGAGCCCAGACTCTTGCATCTGCCCATACATAGAAAAGCACTAAAATCATTAACTTGAGATGTCTGTTTTTCGAGATTAGCAGTGATCTTGCGATGTTCTACTACATGTTGTTGTTTTTCCAACAGAAACTCCTATATATCCAGGCTCCTCCCTCACCTCTTTGGAGCAGATCCTCAGAGTATGTGAGAAGCTGACTCCTGGCCTATAGTCCTCAGTAAGGTCCCCGAATAAAACATAATTCTCAACTTTTAGGTTGTGTGTTTTTTCTCTAGTTGACACTCCTGACAATAACTTTATTACATGATCTGCTAACTAGTTGAGCTCAAAATCCACAGAATGATACAAATAAGTATGTATTCCTTTATAATGCTGGGGTGTTTTGGCAGGTGGGGGGAGGATGTACTAATTAACTGTACTAATTAATCATTTTACCAGTTTTTACAGATTTCTGTCAAATATTCCTATTTGTTGAATAGCAGTAACTTCATTTATAAAAGTAGTAAATATTCATCGTCAAAAGTATTATAACAATATTATCGACTCCAGATGAAAAGTAAAATTCCCGTCATCCCACCACTTAGCAATATCTCTATCAATGTTTTGATTATTTTCAATTCCATACTTTTTCTGTGCCATAGGTATATCTTTACAAAAATGGGATGCATACTTTTAATTTGCTTCTTCCTTGTACTAATGTCTTTCATTTATGTATTTATTCAGCAAATCTTTGTTGAGCATCTACTATGTGCTGGTCAGTCACTGTTCTAAGCGTCGGGGAGACTGCAGTGAGAAACAAACGGAGCACATGTTTATGTCCTGTGTATCTCTCTATAACAATAAGTGTAATATATCTACATAATTATTTTAATGGGTGTGTAGTATCCTATTGTACAGATTTTATCATCATTAAATCAGATCTCCCATTTTTGGATGTTGAAATGCTGTTTGTGTTTTAGGTTTTCTTAAATATGGAGTGGATATGCATTAATGGTTGGTGGATCTGAATCCATGTTAAAATTGTATCCGCTCAAAATAGGATTCTGCCGCTCTTTAAAATATGACTTTATAAACAGTGGTATGATACTTGGCAGATGTGGCTGCAAAGATCAGTGTGGGCCCAGCAGCCTCTCACTTGATGGATGACTGGGGGGGTACTGGGGTTGTCTGAGGCCACTGCAAGTCCACCTCTGTCTCTGGTCAGACCAGAGGCTGCTCACAGCAGGGTTCCAGGCCTTATAAATGGGCATCAAGCTGGCATTTTGGCTTCTGTTCCTTCTCAGCCATTTATGGCTTTGCAGCATTGTGGGAGGCTGGGCTTCTGTGGATTCTGGAAGCGTTTCTCTGCCGTCTTTGATGGAAATTGCTGTTCTTTTGTTCTCTGTCCAGCAACCAGCAGGCCACCTTCCTGACATCTGCATGAGGCCGTGACACGAGGTGATGTCACAGGATCTGTTTGTTGGTGACTTCAGCACACTGCTGGATCTTCAGCACGAAGCAAAACATAGTCCAGACGAATTTCTTAGCATTAGAACGTATAGAGATGATACCCTCAGTTTTATGGACAAAGACACAAGTGTAGAGAAGTTGAGTGGTTTGCCTAAAATCCCATAGTCAGCGGTAGAGCTGGAACTGCTAATTCCTCATCCAGGGCTTCTCCAGGGAATCAGCTATTCCAAGTTTGTGGTCAGTTCCCATAGGGCCCTTGTAATAGATCAGGGAACACCATTGCTTTAGAGTCCTCTATTTGGCCTCCAGATAAAATGTCATCAGTACCAGACTATGTCCGTTTTGCAAACATGGAGCTTTTAGTTTTTTTAGACGGCATACTCTAGGTGTAAAACTATTAGCATTATTAATAGTTTTAAAGGAGGACCTGAGATAAAACTTTAAGATTGGACCCGTAAATAGTCCAAGGCATGATGTAACATTTTATAACACTTTCTTGTGAATGTTAACTGAATTCATGGTGTAGATGTTGTTGTACTCAAGAAATAGAACTTTTAATTCCAATCCCATTATAATCTAAATCTAATTAAAGCTCTTAATAAAGCAGTTGGAAGAATCCCAGAAATGTAACCAAAAATATTAAATTCCTTTTCAATTTTCAAAGATTGCATTAAAATCAATTATAAGGTAGAAAAAATATATATTACTAAATTATAACCCTTCTGTGCGTTCTTTAGTTGAAATATTGCTGGTACTTTAATGTGCATGGTTTGCCTTTTCAAAGCATCATTCAGCTACTGTCCATTTTATTATTATCCACTCTCTTTATTTCCTGAGAGGTAGAGAGACAGGAAATCATCTCCCACCCACCCTTGTTTATGAGGAAAATAACCCTGAGTAGCTGAATGTCTTGGGCATGGCCACATAGCTCATTGTATAGAGCAAATATTAACAGCCAGACTTCCCGACTTGCAAACCATTATTTCTTTTTTTCCCTTAACCTGGCAGAACAGAAGGAAATTGGTGCCATACGTCTGGGCCTAAAGAACTATTTGTTCAGTAAATCATGATTAGGTGTATGATTATTTTATATGCCACATATCATCTTAGACATAGGAACTCGCATGCCACACAGCCCCTGCCCTTAAAGCAGCCGGGTGTGGTGGGAAGTGAGCTCATCACCAAGGGTCAGGGCCCCAGGAGAGAAGTGTGATGGGGAGGCAAGGCCAGGGTAGGTGGGGCACCCTCATCCAGCCTGGGGTTAGCAAAGCCCACAGGCAGAGCTGGCGCCTGGGCAGAGTGTTGATGAGCTGGGGTTGCTGGAGCCGCCCTTGTGTGCAGAAGCATACAGGGGAGATAGAGAGTGTTGTACCTCTGAAAAACTCCCAGTGTTATGATCCAAGCCATCCAAGTGGCCTGGGTGTGGGCTCTGGGAAAGGAGGCTGGAATAGGACCTGGGAAGGAGGTCTACAGAAGGGCCTGTTTGCACGGGCTGAGAGTTTGTGTGGTAAACAATGGTGCGCTCTTGAGGGACTTTGGGGAGGGGAGTAGTGAGCAGTTTCCGCTTTTAAACTATCACCGTGAAGTGGTTTGGAGACTAGAGGGCGGGTTTGGGGATATGAGGTGGGGGAACCATCTCTTGAGGAAGAAAGGTCAGTTATGAGGCCGCTGTTTTCCTCATCAACACAAGTTCATCTTGAAGGCCCAAATCAAGGGGGAGAGGTAGAAATGGAGAGGACAAGTGCATTCCAGAAACGTTGAGATAAAATCAACAGGCCTCCGTGACTGATCAGAGGTAGGGACAGGTCAAGTCTGGGCTGAAGGAGGAGGCTGAAGAGGTTGAGTTTGAAATGCCCGTGGGATATTCAGTTGGACAAAACCGCAGCTGCTGGATATTTGAATCCAAACTCAGGAAAGATCTGGCTGGAGGCATGTATTTGGGGATCCTATGATAACAGGGCCTGGCTGAAGAGAAAGCCTGCGTGCAGCAACTAAGACCCAACACAGCCAAAAATAAATTAATTAATAATTTTAAAAAAAAGAATGTGGATCAACCATAGAGCTTTTTCAGAGCAAGGACTGTCTGCTCAACAATATTCCAGGCTACCAAGGCCACAGAGGAAGAATAAAATAAGACCACCTACCTCAAGCTGCTTACAAGAAGAGTCAAACTTCACGAATCAACAGCTGCCACCAGACCGCACGTAACGGAGTGTTAAGTGGAGAGAAATACAAACAGGCCTCTACGGAGCAGAGCTGCTCCTGGGAGGATAGGACTTACACATGTGAAGGGGTGAGGGGCGGGCCTTCCAGGAAAGGGGCAGAACACGACCCAGGATGCTACGGCCTCTGTGGGCCCACGAGCAGAGGGGCCGCTGCGGAAGACAGAGGAAGTGAGTGCGGCGGGTGGCGTGGCATTAGCGAAGGGAGTTTCGGTTTGATGTTGCAGAAGGAAGAGGGGAGGTTTCTCATCCGTGGAGGGTTTTTTTGGTTTTTTTGGTTTTTTTTTTTTTTTTGCGGTACGCGGGCTTCTCACTGCTGTGGTCTCTCCTGTTGCGGAGCACAGGCTCCGGACGCGCAGGCTCAGCGGCCATGGCCCACGGGCCCAGCCGCTCCGCGGCATGTGGTATCTTCCCGGACCGGGGCACGAACCCGTGTCCCCTACATCGGCAGGCGGACTCTCAACCACGGCGCCACCAGGGAAACCCCAACCCTGGAGATTTTGCTTGTTCAATCCTTATGTCACCTGAGCTCGGGGGACTCATGCTATAGACCGGTGCCGCCTCTCCTGGCTTAAGTGACACCGCCCTCTGTGGTCCCGCCTCTGCTTTCTTCTTCCATCACCCTGTCAACTGTGGCGTCTGTCCCCAGGGTTCCACCATCGGCCCCCTTTTCTGCCTCTGGTACCTCTCACACAGACACTTCTGCCATGTCCTTGGCAGATTCTCAACCACTGCACCACCAGGGAAGCCCAAGTTAAACACTTGTGAGGGCTGAAATTTGTTGCCTACAGATTTGGGTTCTCAGGAGAGGCAAGTCCAAAACCACTTGCTTTCCAGAGCATAATTAAAAAAAAAATACACACACAGTCTTTGCAATTAGATTTCATTAAATTTAGGCTACATGTTAATTTTGTTCAGCTCATAAGATTTCTCAGGATAGGGCTTTCCTGGTGGCACAGTGATTAGGAATCCACCTGCCAATGCGGGGGACACAGGTTTGAGTCCTGGTCCGGGAAGATCCCACATGCAGTGGAGCAACTAAGCCCGTGCACCACAACTGCTGAGCCTGCGCTCCAGAGCCCACGAGCCGCAACTACTGAGCCTGTGTGCCACAACTACTGAAGCCTGCATACCTAGAGCCCGTGCTCTGCAACAAGAGCAGCCACTGCAATGAGAAGCCCATGCACCACAACGAAGAGTAGCCCCCGCTCGCCACAACTAGAGAAAGCCTGCGTGCAGCAACGAAGACCGAACACAACCAAAAATTAATTAATTAATTATAAAAAAAAGATTTCTCAGAATATGCCTTGGTTTTTACCAACCTGATTGATGACTCATTTGACCTTGAGGTTCAAGTAACTATTGCTTATCTCAGATTTTCAAGTTCCCAGTGAAATTAGTGGGTAATTTAAGATTAGGTGCTCAAGAAATGTAGGTTCTCATTACTAATATCAACATTGATAATTTTTGTATTTCGATATAATACTTCTTACTAAATAAAATACATAAAAAAGCTTTGTATGGATGAAGAGTGCTTTTGTCTTTGCCAGTTCAAGACTATTTGAGACTTGATTTGGAGTGGTTTACAAGATCCCTCATTTAAAGCGCCCTCTTGTGTCATTACAATGATGTGCAACTCTACAGTGGATGGCGCCAAGGGACAGAATATGTCTAAGTGAAGGGTTGGTCTTCACCAAGATGGTTCTAGCCATTGAAACAGGGGAGGAGCATATGTGACAGAAATGCTGGCTGGTGGGTAAATGTTGTGGTAGTAGATTGCAGAAGTCTCTTCTGATTGATTGCATTTTCTCAATAAAATAGGAAGAAGGTTAGGCTGAGTGAGGATGGATGAAGAAGTATAGGAGATTTGAAGAGAGAAAACTACTAGGTTCCACTAGGAAGACATTGGGATAATAGACAATGAATATACAGCTAGATCTTATCACCTGAGCTCGGGGGACTCATGCTATAGACCGGTGCCGCCTCTCCTGGCTTAAGTGACACCGCCCTCTGTGGTCCCGCCTCTGCTTTCTTCTTCCATCACCCTGTCAACTGTGGCGTCTGTCCCCAGGGTTCCACCATCGGCCCCCTTTTCTGCCTCTGGTACCTCTCACACAGACACTTCTGCCATGTCCTTGGCAGATTCTCAACCACTGCACCACCAGGGAAGCCCAAGTTAAACACTTGTGAGGGCTGAAATTTGTTGCCTACAGATTTGGGTTCTCAGGAGAGGCAAGTCCAAAACCACTTGCTTTCCAGAGCATAATTAAAAAAAAAATACACACACAGTCTTTGCAATTAGATTTCATTAAATTTAGGCTACATGTTAATTTTGTTCAGCTCATAAGATTTCTCAGGATAGGGCTTTCCTGGTGGCACAGTGATTAGGAATCCACCTGCCAATGCGGGGGACACAGGTTTGAGTCCTGGTCCGGGAAGATCCCACATGCAGTGGAGCAACTAAGCCCGTGCACCACAACTGCTGAGCCTGCGCTCCAGAGCCCACGAGCCGCAACTACTGAGCCTGTGTGCCACAACTACTGAAGCCTGCATACCTAGAGCCCGTGCTCTGCAACAAGAGCAGCCACTGCAATGAGAAGCCCATGCACCACAACGAAGAGTAGCCCCCGCTCGCCACAACTAGAGAAAGCCTGCGTGCAGCAACGAAGACCGAACACAACCAAAACTTAATTAATTAATTATAAAAAAAAGATTTCTCAGAATATGCCTTGGTTTTTACCAACCTGATTGATGACTCATTTGACCTTGAGGTTCAAGTAACTATTGCTTATCTCAGATTTTCAAGTTCCCAGTGAAATTAGTGGGTAATTTAAGATTAGGTGCTCAAGAAATGTAGGTTCTCATTACTAATATCAACATTGATAATTTTTGTATTTCGATATAATACTTCTTACTAAATAAAATACATAGAAAAGCTTTGTATGGATGAAGAGTGCTTTTGTCTTTGCCAGTTCAAGACTATTTGAGACTTGATTTGGAGTGGTTTACAAGATCCCTCATTTAAAGCGCCCTCTTGTGTCATTACAATGATGTGCAACTCTACAGTGGGTGGCGCCAAGGGACAGAATATGTCTAAGTGAAGGGTTGGTCTTCACCAAGATGGTTCTAGCCATTGAAACAGGGGAGGAGCATATGTGACAAATGCTGGCTGGTGGGTAAGTGTTGTGGTAGTAGATTGCAGAAGTCTCTTCTGATTGATTGCATTTTCTCAATAAAATAGGAAGAAGGTTAGGCTGAGTGAGGATGGATGAAGAAGTATAGGAGATTTGAAGAGAGAAAACTACTAGGTTCCACTAGGAAGACATTGGGATAATAGACAATGAATATACAGCTAGATCTTCATGTCATTAAATACATTCACAACATATTTCTAATGTTTGCTCACAATTCTGTTTTACGGCTTAAATTATGGTTCTATGATTTTTTAAAACCAGTTTCCTATTGTTGAACAAGGAAGTTCTTTCCAATTTCTTACTGTTATAAATAAAATGGAACAGTGTCTCTTGCTATACCATTCCTTAAAAAAAAAAAACACAACTTTTGTACTGATAGAGCCTGTCTGATGATTACATTTTTTTTTTTTATTTTAGCGATTTTTAGTGAGTTTGTGTTGGTAGCTCACTGTGATTTTTTTTTTTTTTACGTTGGCGGTAGGAGTTTATTAATTAATTAATTTATTTTTGCTGTGTTGGGTCTTTGTTTCTGTGCGAGGGCTTTCTCTAGTTGTGGCAAGCAGGGGCCACTCTTCATCGCGGTGCGCGGGCCTCTCACTATCGCGGCCCCTCTTGTTGCGGAGCACAGGCTCCAGACGCGCAGGCTCAGTAGTTGTGACACACGGGCCTAGTTGCTCCGCGGCATGTGGGATCCTCCCAGACCAGGGTTCGAACCCGTGTCCCCTGCATTGGCAGGCAGATTCTCAACCACTGCACCACCAGGGAAGCCCCACTGTGATTTTTTAAAAATAATTAATTAATTTATTTATTTTTGGCCATGTTGGGTCTTCGTTGCTGTGCACAGGCTTTCTCAACTTGCGGCGAGTGGGGGCTACTCTTTCATTGCGGTGTGCAGGCTTTTTATTGCAGTGGCTTCTCTTGTTGCAGAGCATGGGCTCTAGGCACATGGGTTTCAGTAGTTGTGGCACGTGGGCTCAGTAGTTGTGGCTCATGTGCCCTGGACCGCAGGCTTAGTAGTTGCGGCGTACGGGCTTAGTTGCTCTGCAGCATGTGGGATCTTCCCAGACCAGGGCTTGAACCCGTGTCCCCTGCATTGGCAGGTGGATTCTTAGCCACTGCGCCACCAGGGAAGGCCTGAGGGTTACATTTTAATGTCATCTAGCAAACTCGAAAGCTTTAAAGGTACCCTCACTTACCTTCTAGATGTCATTAAAATGGGGTGACTGACATTCCCATTTTACAAGATGTGACTTTGCCTCACACCGTAGTGAGCAGTAAAGACAAAGTCAGAATGTCAGAGCAGTAAGCGATCTTGGTCCAACTCTATTATTCTACATACGAAAAAAAAAAAGGAGGCTCAAAGAAGTTGTCTGCAGTCCCGCCTCCCCAGCTGCACTAGCAAACCCATAGTTCCCTCGCTGTCTTTGCTCAGCAGCCCCTCACCGCATCTTTGCCCATTTTACTCTTGTTTCCTGTAGGTTGCATCCCCGTGTAGCCATGACGACTGCCATCCTGGAGCGTCTGAGCACCCTGTCTGTGAGTGGACAGCATCTGCGCCGCCTGCCCAAGATTTTGGAGGATGGGCTGCCCAAGATGCCCGGCACCGTCCTGGAGACTGACGTGCCCCAGCTCTTCCGGGAGCCCTACATCCATGCTGGGTACCGCCCCACCGGCCACGAGTGGCGTTACTACTTCTTCAGCCTCTTCCAGAAACACAACGAGGTGGTCAACGTCTGGACCCACTTGCTGGCGGCTCTGGCCGTCCTCTTGCGGTTCTGGGCCTTTGTGGAGGCCGAGGGCCTGCCGTGGACCTCTGCCCACGCGCTGCCCCTGCTCCTCTACGTCCTGTCCTCCATCACTTACCTCACCTTCAGCCTCCTGGCCCACCTGCTGCAGTCCAAGTCCGAGCTCTCCCACTACACCTTCTACTTTGTGGACTATGTGGGCGTGAGCGTTTACCAGTACGGCAGTGCCCTGGTCCACTTCTTCTACACCTCCGACCAGGCCTGGTACGAGCACTTCTGGCTTTTCTTCCTGCCCGCAGCCGCCTTCTGTGGCTGGTTATCTTGCGCCGGCTGCTGCTACGCTAAGTATCGGTACTGCAGGCCTTACCCAGTCATGAGGAAGATCTGTCAGGTGGTGCCAGCGGGGCTTGCCTTCATCCTGGACATCAGCCCCGTGGCACATCGCGTGGTTCTGTGCCACCTGTCTGGCTGCCAGGAGCAGGCGGTCTGGTACCACTCCCTGCAGATTGTCTTCTTCCTGGTCAGTGCCTACTTCTTCTCCTGCCCGGTTCCAGAGAAGTACTTCCCGGGTTCCTGTGACATCGTGGGCCACGGGCATCAGATCTTCCACGCCTTTCTGTCTGTCTGCACACTGTCCCAGCTGGAGGCCATCCTCCTAGACTACAGGGGGCGACAGGAGATCTTCCTGCAACGCCACAGCCCCCTGTCCATCTACATGGCCTGCCTCTCCTTCTTCTTCTTGGTCACCTGCAGTGCAGCCACTGCAGCCTTCTTGAGGCAAAAAATCAAGGCCAGACTGACCAAGAAAGATTCTTGAGGCCGGCAGGTGGGGTGCGGTGTGGAGTTGGCTTGATATGATTTGGGGAAAACTTGAATCAGCAGTAGGAGTTGACTTTTTGTTTTATAGAGCAGGCTTTTAAATGAGTACATATTTCCAAGGGTGGCTATGGCTATGGCATTAGGAAGCCAAAGGGTCCAAGAGTTTTGCTGTTATTGTTGTGAATGAAAGTATCCCTTTATCCTCTGGGCTGTAGCCTTAAGAGACACAGGAAGGGAAGGGACCTTGGCTAAGATTCATCGGACACTGAATTAAGAACCATCTTCATGCCTGAAAATTTAGTAGAATTCCGACTGTGGCTGCCAGGGGCAAGGCCTGGTGTAAAGGGATAATCCAACTGGACTGGAGAAGTTAGGAGGTGGCTGGACCACACTGTATTGAAATGAGCATTCTTCTATGATGCTGGTCTTCGGTAATTGGGTACATTGACCCAAGGACCCAATTTCATTTGGATTTCAGATTGTCCTGGGTGGAGAAGTCAGAATCTTCAAGAATATTCCGTAAAACCCTCAGACCTCGTGAATTACTCGGTTCGTCTCACTTCCGGTCCCTTCTCTGGCCCACTCTAGCACCGACCCTTTTCTCAGGATGATGTCTGCCTGGCTGTTTTCTCCCAAGTGCTGTTCACTCCCATCTGTACCTTGCATGATGATAGAGAGGACGATGAAGCAGTCATACTTCCAGGAAATGCTTGGATCCATGGGGACATTCAGGAAACTTACTCTCATATAATACTAATGGAAACAGTAGTAGAAAATACAGTGCCAAGAGCCATCAGGAGGTCCAGCCAGCAAGCATGGATACCGTTTGGTGTCATGGGACCCTTCTGGTTTATACCTGTGCGTTGCAGGATTACTTGAGATCTATTAGGGCTGCCTTACATGCCAGAAGATCTGGAGCTTTCTCCAGAGCATCTTCTCCAGATTTTGACCAGCATGTTCAAAAAGCCCCTGGTAGAGTGAATTGGTTCTGAGAGTCCCACTAGGGATCTGATTATTTCAAGAGGAACTCAAGGTCCAGCCTCTTAAATAGATGCTGCCCCACGAAGGACCCGCACAACTACCCTAGTTCAGGTCCTCGGGGAGGCAGTTGTACCTCAGCTTAGAGCAGCTTAAATTAATCAAGCCCCAGGACAGGCACATGTGTGCATTCATGGTGGATTGGTCCCTGAAGGCTCCTTTGGGTGAGGATGGTGAACTGGGCACCCTGTAGCCAGAATGTTCTGTTTAGGACATAGCTGCCCAGCAGCTTCTATGGGGTAGGGGGGGCTTGCGGTTGATGTGTTCTGGCCATGCAGTCCCCCTGAGGACTGCCTTCTGCACTGATCCAGTGAAGGGGGCTGCATTGGAACCCTCCCCAGAGGCTGTATTTCCTATCAATATAAGGTCTGTTTACTAAAAAGGGAGGTGGGTTTTCATTCCAGTTTGATGAACCTCCTCTCTTCCTAGATTACTTTGTTGTCTTCATATCTTTGTTTTCTTCCTTTCTCTTGAGAGATGTGTAGAGTTTGTGCCTTATAAATGGAAATGTACGAACTTAATACACTTAATACATGGCCTTGTGGAATTTTCAGTTTGGGGTTATAGGGATAAGAAAAAAAGAATTAATTGCCTTCCAAACCATGGATGAAAAAACTTATGAATATCAGAATTGCTTATCCATCAGAAGGCTCTTTCAACCTGTATTTTGGAGGGAAAAATTCAACTGAGCCTTTCCTGTAATCTTTATATCAAGAACGCATATGTCGGGACTTCCCTGGCAGTCCAGCGGTTAAGACTCCCTGCTTCCACTGCAGGGGGTGCGGGTTCAATCCCTGGCTGGGGAACTAAGATCCTGCATGCCATGGGGTGGCCAAAAAAAAAAAAAAAGCAAGCATATGTCTTGTCAGTTATGTTGTTTTCCTAGATGGATTTCTCCAGGGAATCCTCAAATACCTGAACTTCTGTGCTACCCAAGTGTCTTACACGAGCTTCTGGCATCCAGGCCAAATTCACCGCCAATAAAGTGAGCAACACCAAACCGGTTGAACTGATGAACAAGGGAATGGAAAGTTGTGTCACACAACACTGCAAGTAGAGGGTCAGTTTTTTTTTTTGGTTTTTTTTTTTGCGCTACGCGGGCCCCTCACTGTTGTGGCCTCTCCCGTTGCGGAGCACAGGCTCCGGACGCACAGGCTCAGCGGCCATGGCTCACGGGCCCAGCCGCTCTGCGGCATGTGGGATCTTCCCGGACCGGGGCACGAACCCGTGTCCCCTGCATCGGCAGGCGGACTCTCAACCACTGCGCCACCAGGGAAGCCCGAGGGTCAGTTTAAATGGAGATGAGAAAGTGTCTGAAATGTCGGTAATTATGGATTCAGAGGCTATCTTCTTTTAAAAATTGGAAGGAAGATGTAAGGCAAGCTCTTGCATGTAACCGTGGTGGCCATGGTGGGCAGAGATCTTTAGGCCAAATGCAGGTATTTTTTAAGGGAGAAAATACAAGGTATAGCAGTGATCTTCCAACGCCATCCGCAGCCCAGTGGCGGTCTGCACACTTATTCGTCTGTGACAAGATACGTACAGAGAGACACTAAACTCTTAGATATGAACGTAAAATTCATAACATTTTGATTTTAATTTACCCAAGTATTGGTCCCTCAAGTACTGGAAATTTACAAAAAAAATTTTCACCAGAGATATTTGAGAAGAGTTGAAGGACTACTATCTGGTTAGAAATTCCAGTATCTCATGAGAAATAGAGAAACAGGAGATGCAGCCGTTTTTAAATACTCAGACTCTTGAGGGGTTAAATACTCCTTTTAAAACATTTTCATTCAAACGATTGAATCAGTAAGGAAGAGACCTAGTTTGTTTAAAAGGAATAATAAGTATTTGATAAAGGGGATGGTTCTTCTTATTCCACCAAAGCCAAAAGTTGACATCTATTGGAAATTCTACTGTCATTGCTCTTTTTTACTAAGGCTTTTAACCTATTAAAATGTAAATGCCTCTGGGAAAAAAAACTAAACTAAACTATTAGTCATTTACGTCTTGGAAATAAAATGCATATTGTATGTGGCCCCCTACTCAGGGTAGAGAGAGGGAATAACAGGATGCAGCGAACTGGGGACCTATTTGCCTGTTTGTTTCCCTCTTGCAAGCACTTCCTGACCTATATTTACTAGGGAGCTAATGTTAATACTCTTCAGGTGTTAGGGTTTCCTCTCCCACCTTGGCTGAAAGTACCTCACTCGGTAATACTATTCTCAGTCCTCTACTGGAAGCTTGAAATAGTAGGCGCTCAAGCCATGGAATGGAGGTAGTTCTTTCCTGCCTCTGTTGCCCACCTGTTCACCAGTTGTACCCTGATGCTTGAAAACATTAGGTTCTTCAGTTGCCACGCTGTAGTTTCAAATGGGACCTCCAGGTGGTGCTTATGTCTTACTCAGAGAAGCCATGGCCATTGTCCCCAAGGCCTCCGCCTAATTTTGTTGTTCCTAGGGTTTTGCTTGACTGCTTGGCAAAGAAAGAACTATTTTCTGTTTATATAAATCTACTTACACAAATGACCATCTAACAGATTTTGTAAATGCATTATTGTACTGTCATCAGCTACCTTGTGTCTTTGACAAGGCCTATCTTAAAGAAAGGTTTCATCTAGACAGATATTACCAGAAGGAGATCAGGACACTTCCTAGCCACCTAGAAGTAGGAAAGTATAAAAGCTTTGAAAAAAATCTCCATACCCCAAATCCCAAAATATTCTCCCCCTTCCCCAAATCCCCACTTGTGAGTAGATCAAATTGGGCCCCCTTCCCCAAAAGCTATGGAGTTGATTTCTCTAAGGATTTTCAATCTAATTGAATAAATATTTTAATCTCATGGACAATAGTGTTAAATATTCCAAACTTTTGAATTGATAGACTGTATTTTTTGAAACCTAAAGATTATGAACTATACTATTGTTATACCGTAACAGGTACTATGGTTGTGAAATGTGGCACCTGTCAACCAAAGGATTCTGTGGCCTTAACTATTAGATTTAAATAGCTGTGGAAAAGGTGATTCTACTGTCACCATAACAGGAAGAAAACAGCATTCTCTGGCTAGAGGTTTCACTGATAGAATTATGGATACCCCTCTCGCCCAAATGCTTTTTATCACCAGTAGGCAGTTTGCACATACTTCTGTTGTCACTGCTAATAGTTTAACCACTTTTCAGTTACTGATTATGAGCATCTCTTGGTGGCAGACTCCATGTTGGCTCTGGAGATACCACAGTGAGGGTAAAAAACTGGGACCCTCCATGCTAACGGAGGACCAGTGTCTTCCCACCTTGGGCCATCATGGGGGCCCCACTCCAGCACTTGGTTCCAGTCACAGCCTGAGGGTCAGATGGCCTGCCAAACCCACGGGAGGCTGGGACCTGCTTTGGGCCAGCCCCTTTTCAAAAGGATTGAGCTCTCTCCTTTCCCCTCCAGAGGTTGGAAACACTTCCCACTCCAGCAAGGCTGTCACCTTAGAGTCACCTCAACCTTTCTTGATACTCCTGCTGCCTCCCCAGCCCATCTTCCTGCCCTCTATTTGATTTAATCCAGTCCTGGGGAATCCTTGACACAGCCAGACACAGAGAGAAGCCCTATATTTCCACAGGTTGTATAGACTTCCCATAAAGCCCATCCTTTAGGGAAAGGGATGTAGGGTTCCAACCTGAGTGCAAGTTCCTGATTTGGTAAGTTGGAAACAGCATGCTATAACCTGGCTGCCTCCTTTGGGGGGGGAAAAAAAAATCCACCTTATCCCTTATGGAATGTTTTTAGAAATATTTAATATAGAAAGAAAATCATTGCATTAAAGAGAAAATTCATTTAGATATTAACTTTGGGAGCATATCTATATAAGGTAAGGGCACTTCTTACCAAAATGATTCTCATAGGAAATTATGCACTGTGTTTTAGACTCTAGGAGGCCTTGGCCAATTCAAAGGCTCCAGAATAACAGCTCAGGTTATACAGAGCGCTGTGCTTCCCCAAACATTTCCACAACCATTTGCTTTCCTAAAGAGTCATGTGAGGTAAAACCAAAAAGAGTTCCATTAAACCGGAAAACACACTAAGAAAGTAGAAGGATTGCTTCAGAGTCACACAACTAGGAATGTTTAAACTCAAAGTCCTTTTTCCTTCAGATAAATTCAGGGCCCAGCTAAATCGAAACATCAGCACCAAATATTTGCAGAGCCCTTTGCAGTGTGTAAAGCACTTTTTAACGTATTGTGTATACTTTACCTAATCTCATTTTAACTTTTGTTCCTAAATACCTCATGAATAGCCAGGGTCATATCACTTCTTTGGGGGTTAAGAAGTACATCGTGGATGTCCTTGGATATCAAATAAAGCATTCTCTGCATCTCATGGTCTCAGAAGCCGGAAAGTTCCATTGGCTGTAGGCCCTCAGTGGCCTAGATTTTAAAGTCAAATCTCACTCTCCGGTTATGGCTTCTTGAAAATACCTTTGAATCCTGGGAAGAGAAACCAAGTATTGATAATCTCGCCAAGATGATACAACCCTGCCCTCTGCTCTTTCACTGGGATTGTCAATTCTTCAAACGATTGGCTCTCCCAGGGATTCTGACAAGTGACAATGACTTTAAAAATGTTTCTCTGGGGGCTTCCCTGGTGGCGCAGTGGTTGAGAGTCCGCCTGCCGATGCAGGGGACACGGGTTTGTGCCCGGTCCGGGAGGATCCCACGTGCCGCGGAGCGGCTGGGCCCGTGAGCCATGGCTGCTGAGCCTGCGCGTCCGGAGCCTGTGCTCTGCGACGGGAGAGGCCACAACAGTGAGAGGCCCGCGTAATGTTTCTCTGCCTCATAAAAGAGTTTTGCACACATTAGTAGGAAGGCCCCCTCAAAAGTCATTGGTTATTTCTCATTTCCAAGTAATAAAGGCTTATCAAAGAAAATGCTAAAAAATGGAGAAAAAGGATAATTCATGAACACATCACTAAAATGAGTCCCTTCAGAGTAAGAATAAGCCCATGTCAAAATGTTGTCAATACGTAAATTAGCAGTGTGATATAAAGCTTCCTGAAAAGCCAGAAGTTAGGAATTTTTAGGCAACCTAATACTTTGATTCTATAAAGTACAAAAAAAATCAATCAACAGTCTGGCTCAGTTTACAGTCACATGACACTCCCTTCTGACATTTATGAAGGTAATTTGCTGATGCTGTGGCTGGGACAGGGGCTCATGAAACAAAGCCAATGATACATTATCTCGAGTTGAAAGAACTCTGTGTGAATCCAGCCCCACACTCCACAAACACTGAGCCCACAGGTGCCAGTCCATGTTCTAGGCACCAGGGATATAGCCATGGACAAAACAAATCCCAGCCCTGACAGAGCCTTACCCTCAGCAGTGGGGGGTGAGGGCAAGATAAACAACAAACCGGGACTTCCCTGGCAGTCCTGTGGTTAGGATTCTGTGCCTTCACTGCAAAGGGGCACGGGTTCAATCCCTGGTGGGGGAACTAAGATCCCACAAGCTGCGCTGCACGGCCAAAAAAAAAATGACAAACCAAATAAATTCATCAGAGAGTTAAGGTGTTAGAAGGTGTTGGTGCCAAGGAGAAACAGAAAGCAAGGAAGGAGAGGCCAGAGGGATGGAGTGAGTGTGCAACTTTAACCAGAATCAGGGGAGACTACAGAAAGAGGTATGTGTGTGTGTTTTTCTCCCCCGGGGAAGAGGGAAGAATTGCAAGGGCCCTGAGGCCAGAGCCTGCCTGAACAGAGAGGGGTCGAGAGGGGCCGAGGAGTCAGACAGAGGTGAGGACAGATTGTGAGATCCTTGTAAGGACTCGGCTTTTACTGTAACTTCAGGATGGGGAATGCTGGGGAAGAATCCTGCCCAAGAAAACTGCAGGGTAGCCATTTATCTATGTGGACTAAATACTAATTGCACATGACCTTTGCTGGCAGAACGTAGAGCAAATTCTGTTGCCTGCCGTCTACTGGAAACCAGGTTATCATTAAGTTTTTCTACTTGTGGGCTTAGCCCTCTAGGTTGCATTCCTGTGGACACAATCTCGTGCTCACAGGATTCTTCCCAAATTCTCGGAGCATTTTTTAAGCTCACAGAATGCTGACCTCCACGTCCCAGACAGGCTTTGAATGCTTCCTTAAGTTCTGCTGACCCCGGTTTGTGCTCTGGGTAATCCTCCAGGCAGAAATGCAGTGAAACATCCAGGGCAGAACCTGCAAACCAGGAATAATAACAACTTGAACAGTGTACGTTATTTAGTGCTCACTCCTTGTCAAGTCCTTCACTGAGCTGTTTGCTTAGATTCTTTCCTTTAACCCTCATGTAATCCTCGGGAGGTAGGTACTGTTACTGCTCCCACTTTATAAATGAGGAAACTGGTAGATTAAATAAATTTCCCCCAAACTACCTGCTATTAAGTAATAGAATCTCACAGAAACTCAGACCTTTACCAATTGGGTGAACTGGAAAAACTGTAGAATGAAAGGGAAATGTAATGAGGATTTTTTTTTCCTCTGATAAATGAAATAAACAGAAAGAGGCAGTTTTTGTTTCATTTCTAGACACTTTGGCCAAGAACATTCCCTAGGCTGTGACCGTTGATGTGATGCCAATGGTGAGATTCATAAATATACTTTGTGCTGGACTCCAACACACACCTGGTCACATTAGTCTCCAAGGCCATCACGTTAGTCTCAGAGGCCATCTGTAACCACCTGGATGACCTCCAAGGACTCCAGGCAGCTTGAAGAACCACCGATTCTCCTCACATCATTTCCCCATGCTTCTCCCATGAAGCCTTCTTTGCCTTCAGAACCTGTTAAAAATACCATAGTCCTCAAAGTCAATCAGAACACTGTTCCAGTTAAAACAATTTCTTAAAAGCAACTTAATAGCAACATGCAAAACATCTCCATTCAGTGTATTTTCTTTTTCCAACAAGAACAAATCAGTTCAGAACCTGACTAATTTTGCTGCTGGGGGAAAAAACAGCACGAAGTTTGTGCTCAATCACTCCAAGTGGCAATTGTCTTAATTGTTAGGATTTCTACCACTTCCCCTGAGCAGGGAACTGTGGGTTCTATGCAAACTCGCCCACCTGCCCGGTGAGCTCCTGAAATTTCTCACCAGAGTGGGAGCTCACTGCCCTGGGGAAGGGTCACTCTCCACCCATGACAGATTAAGGCGTATGTCATTCCCCCAGGGTTCTGCGTGTGTTTGGGTGGGAGTTCCTCCTTCGTCACTCTGTCTGCATGTCACAGACCATCACAAGCAACAGCAGAGAACCTTCCTGCAGTGCCCAGACCCACCTGGACAGGTTAGCAGTCTGGTCCTTTTACACTGTGGTCCCCAGGGGTTCTCAGCCTATGGAGGAAACCCCACTTCTCCACTCACTGTTTTTACTTTTTTTTTTTAATTGAAGTATAGTTGATTTACAATGTTGTGTTAGTTTCAGATGTACAGCAAAGTGATTCAGTCATATACATATATCCACTCTTTTAGATTCTTTTCCCATATAGGCCATTACAGAGTATTGAGTAGAGCTCCCTGTGCTATACAGTAGGTCCTTATTAGTTATCTATTTTATATAGAGTAGTGTTCATATGTCAATCCCAATCCCAATTTATCCCTCCTCTCATTTTTTACTTCTTGATTCACATCTGTTATGTCGTGAATTACATCCCCCCCGCAAAGATATGTTGATGTCCTCGGAGAATAGCCAGGGTCGTATCACTTCTGTGGGGGTTAAGAAGTACATCGTGGGTGTCCTTGGATATCAAAGCATTCTCTGCATCTCATGGTCTCCTCAGAAGCCAGAAAGTGGCCTTCTTTGGAAATGGCAGCTGCAGATGTAAGGAGGTAATACTGGAGTAGGGTGGCCCCTTAGTCCAAGGTGACCGATGTCCTTATAGGAAGAGAGAGACACGGAGAAAAGGCGAGGACGCACAGCCCCATGACAGCACAGAGACACACGTTGGGGAGAACAGTCACGGCAACAGAGGCCAAGGCTGGAGTTATGCAGGCAGGGAGGGTCAAGGGTGGACGGGAGCAACCAGAGGCCAGGAGGGAGGGTGTGGCCCTGCTGGGACCATGATGTCCAACTTCTGGCCTCCAGAATTGTTGGAGCAGAACTTTCTGCTGTTTAAGCCCCTCCGTTGTGCTGTGTGATGTCTGCCCTAGGAAATTAACACCTGGTTCAGGGCCGTTCTCAGTTTTTACTTCTATCAGCTGATACAATCTGGCTGTCCAGTGGCCCTGGGCTCAGCCTCAGGGGGAGGAGAGAACGTGGAGACCCCATTGTCCCCACCCCCACTCCATTAAAGGGAGAAATGGGATTTGTGGTCTCATGGGTGAACTCAGTGGAAATACTCCTGGGAAGCTTGTCACTCGTGTGATGCAGCAGCACCTCTGTGGCAGGAGGTTAAATACAGAGAAGAAATTCCAAAATGCCAGTTTCAGTACTCGACCCAGTGAAGCAGGGGCCCCTGGGCCCCTTGTCAGCTTCCCTCCCAGGTCCTTGCCTCTTCTCAGCTCCCACAGCGACATGTCCACCTGCGTGCCTTCACCTTCGGCTGCAGAGGCTGGAAAGCCACAGTCTGCGCTCCATCCCAGTGGTGACAGAAGGGAGGTGGTGACCACAGGAACAGGGCAAAGGTCGGGGCACTGTGGGAAGCTCCGGTCCCCAGCCTCCTCCACAGCACACGGGAGGAGGCCGGTGCTTTTCTGTAACCCAAACCGCAAGGAGAGTTTGGAGTCCCACCCCCTAAAGGGATCTGGGGTGCGTGTGTGTGTGTGTGTATCTGTGTGTATCTGTGTGTCTGTGTCTCTGTGTATCTGTGTGTGTCTGCGTGTCTGTGTCTGTGTATCTGTGTGTGTCTGTGTGTTTGTCTCTGTGTGTGTCTCTGTGTGTGTGTCTCTATGTATCTGTGTGTGTCTGTGTGTATCTGTGTGTCTGTGTGTGTCTGTGTGTATCTGTGTGTATTTGTGTGTCTGTGTGTATCTGTGTGTGTCTGTGTGTTTCTGTGTCTGTGTATCTGTGTCTGTGTCTGTGTGTGTGTCTGCATGTCTGTGTGTGTATGTATCTGTGTGTGTCTGTGTGTATCTGTGTGTGTATGTATCTGTGTGTGTCTGTGTGTATCTGTGTGTGTGTGTATCTGTGTGTTTCTGTGTCTATGTGTATCTGTGTGTCTGTGTGTCTGCGTGTCCGTGTGTATCTGTGTGTTTCTGTGTGTGTATCTGTGTGTGTGTGTCTGTGAGTCTGCGTGTCTGTGTGTATCTGTGTGTGTGTGTCTGTGTGTATCTGTGTGTTTCTGTGTCTGTATGTATCTGTGTGTCTGCGAGTCTGTGTGTATCTTTGTGTTTCTGTGTCTGTGTGTCTGTGTCTGCGTGTCTGTGTCTGCGTGTCTGTGTTTAGCTGTGTGTGTATGTCTGTGTGTGTCTGTGTGTGTGTGTGTGTGTGTCTGTCTCTGTGAGATGTTTGGAGGGTACAAGAGGAAAGACCTAAGTCACATGTGCCAAACCTTCTAAATGTTACACAGGCTTTAAAAGGCCTAACACACTTGCCTCCTTCTCTGTCTTCCTTTTACCTTCCTGTCTTTAGTTGATCATCCACAATTTTTCCAAGTCCCCAGTCACTCTTCAAACAGTCCACTCAGAAGAGTCCCCTCGACCACGCTAATGGCAAACAGTCCCTGGGTACTTCCTATGTGCCAGGCACCATGCTTCATACTTACATATACTAACTCATTTAATGCTCACAACAACCTTATGAGTTGCAAATAATTATTATTATATGTTTATAGTAAAGAAGGGTTAAGACACTCCCACAGTTCACAGATCTGGTAAGTGATAGAATCAGGACCCGTACCCAGGCCATCTGGCTCCAGAGTCCATACTTTTTTTTTTATTATAGAAAATTTCAGTATATACAAAAGTAGACAGAAATGTTTAATGAAGTGTTTAGTCATGTCAACAAGGGTCAACTCACGGGCAGTCTGGTGTCATCTATGCTCACTTATTTGTTCCTTCTCATATTATTCTGAAACAAATTCCAGACATCTTACCATTTTCTCCATGATACACACTTGGGTATGTATCTCTAAAGGTTTTTAGAGAAGATGAAGACATTCTTGCAAAACCATCATGCCTAAAAAATTGAAGAACAATTTCTTAACATTCTCACACTCGAATTCCCAGTGGTCTCATAAATGGCATTGTTACTTTTAAAGTGTATTTGTTTGAATCAGGATCTCAACAGGGCCCACAAGTTACAGTCGGTCGACTTGTCATTTGTCTCTTTTAAACTATTGGTTTCCCTAACACTTCACTCTTTGTCCCCCTCCCTGCAATTCATTTGTTGGCCAAAAAGGGTCATCTGTCCTGAAGAGCTTCCTACAGTCAGTACTCTCTACCTACACGTCGTTCCGCCTCTGGGGAGCTATGATGCGGACTCCTTCTGTGTCGCATTTCAGACAGGGAACAGTTCTAGACCCTAGACCCACTGGGGCTCCATAAAATCATAACTAACACTTATACCTGTGAGTATGTACATTTGGGGGAGACAGGACCCATAGCTTTCACTAGGTTTTCAAAACGATTAATGATCATTAATTCTGGTCCAGACTTTTCATTTTAGAGATGAAGAAACCAGAAACACAGGTAGGTAAGTTGTCCAAGCTCACACAAATATTCAAGACACAGTGAGGACATGAATGTAGCCCTCAGGGCGCCCAAACAGGCATTTCACTTTCTGTTCCATGCTGCATACATTCTGCTCGTTTCATGCCGGATATGTGAGAGGAGAGAAGGATGAGTGGATTGAGATATTCAGAGGGAGAGGAGGAATCAGAGGCATTTCCCCATGTTCAAGGGTGCCATTGACCTGGATCAATGGATTCGTGCCCTGTCCACATTTGGAATCTAAACCTATAATCAATATTACTGCCATATCACTCTAACACTTCTATTTCTCCATCCTGTGAAGAACCTGATTAAGGCACAGATGTCTTACGAGCTGGATGCTAAGATCAATGATCCCTCATGTGCTGAAGGAAGAATATCCTTCCCAGCTGTGTGACGATTGAGGTTGAGTGTAAGAAATACCCGATTAGTAACCAGTCATTAACCCATGGTTTCTTAATCTCTTTTGATCTGGGGATTTCTCATCAGTAAAATGAGGGGCTGGGTTGTGTTAATCACTTTCCAAGTTTTTTGACTCTGACCGCACTAATACCCACGATGCCAATGTGTATGTTTTTATACATCTTAAAATACTTTTTCACTGAATTATTCTTACCCATTCAACATGGGATGCATCCTGATCATTTACACTCTATTTCTTTTTTAAAAAAAATTCTAGTTGTCACAATCATTAAGATGGTTTTAAGACCTAGTAATGGGGATCCACTGGCTATTTGAAAAATACTTTACTGGGTGATTTTCAAGTCATCATTTACTTGGTCAGTCATTTTACAACTGTTTATTGAGTATTTAAGAGGTGTTAGACACTGTGGTGGAAGCTGAGAAAATGGCACTGAACAAAACAAAACACTTATCCTGTGCTTACATCCTATGGAACCTCTAATTCTGTGAGGTCATGTTTGATAGGATTTTTCAGAGGGAAGGGAATTCTGAGTAAATCAGCTGAAGTCATAGAATGGGTTTGACTTAGAGGAAAAAGCATCAGAAACACAAGTTTTTTCAACCCTCTGGCAGGAGCTCACTGCAAAACTAAAATAGTCTAAACCCAAACTGTGTGATTTTTGTGTCAAATGAAGATTTCCTGTGGGTCCTAAATCTGTTCCAGAATCTGCTTGGAAATCAGGGCTTCTCTCACCTTTCTCCATACCTTGCAAAGATCAAAGTGGTTGACAGGCACGCTTTTCAGATAATCGATTCCAGAGACCACGGAGTGATAGAAATGAAGGGTAGAGAGCATCTGACTGAGGGACACGCCCTTGCAAGGTGTCATCTCCATAGTCACTCACTAGCCACACCCCCAGTACTTCCAAACCTGCAGGTGGGTCATTGAGTTTGCTTTTCAGAAACCTTGCTGTACCGTTTTCTTCCAGCAGAGGGCAGTAACGCACCACAATCACTGCAGAAAGGCCCGCGCGCGCGCACATGCAACCTGCTTGATATCTGTCCTGTGATGTTAGGTACTGAAGAATAAGGATGTCCCAGGATTTTAAACAAATTCTAGGTAAAGCGAGCTCCGGGAAAAATGCTGAAAAAGGAGACTTTTATTTTAGGTGGCTGCTTGCAGCCTCTGCCTTCCGACCCCTCCCATCAGGAGTCCCTGTGAGACGTCATCCAGCCTCAGAGAGGTCCTCTTTCAGGTTTGGCCCCCTGGCAGTCTGATCTTCCCATTTTTTTCCATTCTCCAAGCTTTGTAGCACCCTCTAAAGTCATGCAACGTCCCTGTGGCCTTCTGAGTCCAGGCTTTATGTACAGCCTTCCAAACATCACACTTTCTACTTTAGCTGCTGGGGATGGTCAGGCTCCCGCCCTCTCCTATATATTCCACAGGTGGGAAGTGGTGAGTGCAGGTTGATGGTGAGTGCAATCCATGCTGAGTCATCCTGATTGGGAGAAGTAGGCTGTAAACTCTTAATCACACCCACCCTTCTCAGGGTTCAAGCGGTTTTCTGACGTCCTTTCTTCCCTCCTCTTCACAGACCTGTACCTGCGCTTTTTAGCACTGATGCAGTATGGCCTGGCTTCCCCTCCTCAGAGGTGATGGCATTTTTACAAGGCCACAGGCCAAGAGAATTTTCCTTCACCTTACATTTCTACGTGTGTCCGAAAGTAGTTAAAACGCTCTGTTAACCATTAAACTAGTGTGCTCTTCTGGGAAAGAAAGACATTTGAGCAGAAGGCACTCCTCCAATAGAAACAGATGCCACAAAGAACAATGTATTTAGGCACGATTCACCTTTTCCAAGCCCCACTGGCTCCTTCCCTATCCAGCCCAGGGAATACAGACCCAAGTGCAACCCTGCAGTTAGTCCAGGAGGGCTCTTCTGAGTGTCTCCTAATGCCATGGATTTACTTTTATTAAGAGAAAGGGCAGCAAGGGATCATGTAACTGGGAAGAGTAAGGTTACCTTGAAGAGTCAGCAAGGATTACAGTTCCCAGTGATTCTGAGGTTGAACTTGCCATTTTGAAATATTCTCCCAGTGGCTGGCTTCTGTTGAATGGGAAAAAAAAAAATGCACAACCTAAAAGTTGAGAGTTATGTTTTATTCGATGGACTTTCTGAGGACTCCAGCCAGGAAGACAACCTCTCAGATAGCTCCGAGGGACTGCTCCAAAGAGGTAAGGGAGGAGCCCAAATGCATAGTTTTTGCAACAAAAACCAGGTAGGTGGAACATCAAAAGATTACTGCTAGGGCTTCCCTGGTGGCGCAGTGGTTGAGAGTCCACCTGCCGATGCAGGGGACACGGGTTCGTGCCCCGGTCCGGGAGGATCCCACATGCCGCGGAGTGGCTGGGCCCGTGAGCCATGGCCGCTGACCCTGAGTGTCCGGAGCCTGTGCTCCACAACGGGAGAGGCCACAACAGTGAGAGGCCCACGTACCGCAAAAAAAAAAAAAAAAAAAAGATTACTGCTAGTCACAAAACGCAGACATCTCAAGTTAATGAATTTAGTGCTTTTCTTTGTATCGGAAGGCGCCAGAGTCTGGGCTCATTGAACTCATTCCTTTTATATGCACCTTAGCTATTTGGGCCAATAGCCTGCTTTTCTCCATCCTGAGTTCCCACAGGGTGCACAGTTGTGGGGAGATGCAGTGGCTGCTGACTTGATGGTTGGAGACATCCGTTATTTACTGATATGACAGGTGACATGCTTTGTCCACACTTCCCTTCTAGGTCAGTGGCTAAGATATAATGCAATGGACAGATACTTTTAAACGTTTTCAGGGGCTTCACTGGTGGCGCAGTGGTTGAGAGTCCGCCTGCCGACGCAGCGGACGCGGGTTCGTGCACCGGTCTGCGAAGATCGCACATGCCGCGGTGCGGCTGGGCCCGTGAGCCATGGCCGCTGAGCCTGCGCGTCTGGAACCTGTGCTCCGCAACGGGAGAGGCCACAACAGTGAGAGGCCCGCGTACCACAAAAAAAAAAAAAAGTCTTCAGTATCTTCAACAATGCATTGATTTTTTAAAAAAAAGGTTTTAAACACCTACATTAAGGTACTACACCAGTAGAAATTAAAAAAAAAAATTGTAAAGGTGAAAAAAAGAGAGGGGACAAAAATGGGAACTAGAAGTAGTTGGGGAGAGGAAGTGTTATTAGAAAAGAAACTCGGGGCTTCCCCGGTGGTGTGGTGGTTAAGAATCCGCCTGCCAATGCAGGGGACACGGGTTCAAGCCCTGGTCTGGGAAGATCCCACATGCCGCAGAGCAGCTAAGCCCGTGGGCCACAACTGCTGAGCCTGGGCTCTAGAGCCCGCAGGCCACGACTACTGAGCCCACGTGCCACAACTACTGAAGCCCGCGTGCCTAGAGCCCTGTGCTCTGCAGCAAGAGAAGCTACCACAATAAGCCCACACACCACAATGAAGAGTAGCCCCTGCTCGCCGCAGCTAGAGAAAGCCTGTGTGCAGCAACGAAGCCCCAATGCAGCCAAAAATAAAATTAATTAATTTTAAAAAAAAGGAAAGAAATTCTTTGGGCAGGGTGTGGAGACAGCCACCAATAACTGCTTCAGTTACCACTAGTGGATTGATGTCCTGGGCCCCATGAGGTTTACACCTATTAGTGAAACCCAACAGGGGGATTTGCTTGGACAAGAAGCAGTAAAACTAAAGCTGCTGTGTCTGTATTGGCAGTAAACTACCCCATGATGCGGATGCCTTCTGATTGAGGTCTGTTACTTTATCATGTTCCTAAACTGGCTCATTATCAGAAACAGCTGTTATAAAAATCAGATGCCTGAGACTCGTTTCAGACCCGATGAATCCAATGTCTGGGCAGCTGGGTTTTGTTTGCTTTTTTTCTTTTTAAGCTCCTCAGTGCTGCTGGATAGCTTGTTTTTTCTTTCCTGAAAATGTTTCAGGAATAGGATTACATTTCTTTTAAGGGATAGTAATTTAAACAAGTTTTGTAAAAAGAGTACCTATGATTTTGATAATATGTCGCCACACTTATTTGCTTTTTTCTTATGACTTAGTTTTCTCTTTGAAGGAGATGCGTTTCCCCTCTTGGTTCTGATCTTTTCATTACAGCTGCAAGTAGGTAGATACTAGAGACGTGGAGAATTGACACGAGCGCCCTGTAGCTCTTCAGTCAACAAATATTGAGTGTCCTGCGGTGAATGTGTAAGACCCAAAGGCCCGGCCAACAACTGGGAGGGTGCAAAAGTGCAGGGATTGACAGTAGAATAAAGAAAGGTAAAGTGGAAAAAACCAGAATGCTGTAGTGGGAGGATTAGGGACCAGATGGTTGCATTTGTTCATTGAACATCCTTGAGCAACAGAGTTATAACCACGAATAATCCGCAACCCCTGGTCCCGGGGAAGCACGGGTCCGAGAAAGGTAACACTTTCAACCGGAACCAACCACTGACACTTCAGTGTGAACTGGGACAAGAGCCCTTTTCCCACAGGTGAGAGAAGAGAGAGCGGGCGGAGCGCGGTGAGGACTGCGTTGGAGCGCAGGAAGGACCGCCCCTTCCCCTCTAACTGATCTAAGGGCCCGCCCCGACCCTGGACCTCAAGGCGAGAACCATCCCGTCATCACAAGTGCCTCCTCTCGCCCCTCCCACCCGCTCTCACGTCGCTATGTCCCGAGAGGGGAGGGGCGGGGCCAGCTCGCCGAGGCCACACTCCCGCGAGAGCGCCCAGTCCCGCGGGCTGCGCACGCGCAGACCCAGTACGCCTGCGCCTCAGGCCCGGGCGCTCTGCCGCGAGCTCTCGGGATGTTTGGCGTTACCAAGGAGCCGCTGGCCCCCACGGCAAGGCGGGAGGACCAAACCCGACCGAGGTGGCCGCGGCGAGAGCGGGTGCGATGATGTCCAACCCATTGCATGGCCTGCCCTTTCTCCCGGGCATGTCCTTTAAGGACTCCACGGTGAGGACTTCTCTGCCCAACCCCCTGCCCCCACCCCCGGGCGGCCTCGGAGGGCTCGCAGCTGCTTGAAAGATTGCGTCTCCTTTCTCGTCCGCTCGAGTTTGTCCTCTTTCCCTTCAAACCCGTCCCTCTGCCCCAACCTTGTTCTCTTTTCTCCCTCACCCAGCCTTACCCTCCCTGTCCCATTTTGCCCTCCGCCCATTCCTCTCTAGTTTTTCCACTCCACCCTGGCAGTGTCTTGGCCTCCCAGCGTTCTTACTTGCTGCTCTCCTCAAGCCTCTGCCTCCTCTAGATCACTGACTTCCCCACCTTGCTCCCGAGCTCTCCCTCGGTCCTCTAGCTCATTCTCCCACCCCCATACCCTTCTCTGATGAGCTCCACCCTTAAACCCTCCCTCCTAGTCTGGGCCCTTTCCCCGAATCAGCCTCTCTACACCTTCATCCTTATTTCCACAGCCCCATCCCACCCACTCTCCCCAGGCCTATCTTTCCCGCCCGCGTTCTTCCTCTTCTGAATCCTAGACCTAGTAAGCGCTCCCACTCCCAGCTGCATTTCCTGTCTTATTTACCACTTCCACCCATTGGCTTCTTTCTGCCAGGTCTTTTATTGCAGTCTCCTCCCTTCGTATTTATGCGTCTACCACACCTCGTCCCTTTTCTAGTCTGGTCCCACCTTCACCCTGTTCTTGTTTAACCTTCTTTCCCAGTTGTCCTTTCTCCAAAAGTTAGGCTTTCAACGCTTGGCCGTCTTCCTCCCAAACCATCTTCAGGTGCTTTGTAGGAGATAATTCCACATAAATTCCCTCCACTACAGTTGATTCGTTGCTGTTTTTTCTTCTCCTAGCCCTTTTCTTTTTGCTTTAACATTTTTATAAAGGATTCCTATTTAGATTTTGTTTCACTCTTCCCCTACTTTGTGTTTTTAGTTGCATCCTGTAGACAAAATTGAAGAGAAAAAAAAAATAGGCTTGTGTTTTTTTTCTCTGACATAGTTTAGCCCTTGACAAAATTATTATTTAATTCTGAAATTTCAGGGTTACTGAAATATATGTTGGAATATCAACATTAAGATTCAGTAGGCCGATAGGCTGATTATCAGAGATGAAACGATAATAATTTATATTTATATAGTTTAATAATTTAAACTATTAGTTCCTCTCCCTGATCATGAAGGTCAGATAAAATACATAGTCAGTTTATTTTCTTTGGGAGAATGAATTGAAATTGACTGTTTGGTGAGGGAATTTGGATTCTGAATCTCTTCTTCATAGTTATTCCTGCATTAAGACACAGCATTGTAGATTTTTTGCTTCAGTGGACTTTTCAGTTTTATGAAACTTAAAAATGTTGTAGGCACGTTCCTGCCCTGTGCAGGAACAGCTTACCATTTGCTGTTGGTGAGTGTAGGTTACCCATGGGGCAGGGTTGATTTGATTTGGGATTACAGAGGTGTGGGTTGGAGGTGCCAGGCTCTGAGAACATATATTGCCGTACTACAAGTAAGATGAACTGTGCATTGGACATCTTTCAGATTTTAAATACACTGGCCAAGTGTCAGCCAATTTGCCTTATTTTGATATGTGAAAAACATGATCACTATCTTCAGCCGTGAAAGACTAGGTATGTGTAACTCTCAAGACCTTCAGAAGATGAACCACAGGAACTAAGGTGGGGAGCCTGAGGTGGCCTTGCTTGGAGTGCCCTTGAAGTCCACAGATAAAGGTCGTATAGCTGAGTGATGGTAGAGATGTCTGTCTCAAACGGGAAAAGCAAATGAAGCAGCTGATGTTGCTTCTGTCTTTAGAGGTGGGAGAAGAGGAGCTTGAAGTTACACAGGTTACCCAGTGATGAAGTCACCTCAGCCCATTTTGTTCTGTGTCATTTGTGTTATGTCCTGTCAACTGATATGTGACCTTGAATGTACAACCCATAAAATAAAGTTCACAGTCCATAACTCTTAGCAAAAGAAGTTTACTCTATTGTACCTTTTATGCTAGTACAGATCCTGAGAGATGGTTGGTTGGGCTGCAAAGAAATTAGGTAGGTACGTCAGTAATTTTTTTCATAAAAAACATTTTATGATTTATGTGTGTATATATATGTATGTGTGTAAATATGATTTTGAAAGCAACATTGCGAAGAACAGAAAAAGGAAAAAAATTTCCATAAAATTAACATAATCTCTAATTTTCCCTTCCACTTTTTTCCAACTTTATTGAGATATATAATTGATGTATAAATTTAAAGTGTACGACCTGTTGATTTGATATGCTTGTATTTTGCAAAATGATCACCACCATAGCATTAGCTAACACCTCCATCCAGTCATATAATTACCATTTCCTTTTTGTGATGAGAACATTTAAGATCTACTCTCTTAACTTTCAAGTATATAATACACCATTGTTAGCTATAATCATGCTGTACGTTAGATCCTCAGAATGATTTCATTTTATAACTGAATAAACTGGAAGTTTGTATCCTTTGACCACTCTCTCCCCATTTCTTCTACCTCCACCCCCTGTTAACCACCACTCTACTCTCTGTTTCTATGAGTTTGGATTTTTTAGATTCCACATATAAATGATATCATGCATACAGTATTTGTCTTTCTCTTGCTGAAGTTTTTCACTTGACATAATGCCCTCAGGTTTCATCCAAGTTGTCAGAAATGGTAGGATTTCCTTCTTTCTCATGGCTGCATACTATTTCATTGTATATACATGTATAGATAGGTATATACACATTCATACACACATATATGTCATATCTTTATCCATTGCTTGAAACAGATTGTTTCCATATCTTGGCTATTATGAATAATGCTGTACTGAACAACGGGGTGCAGGTATCTCTTCAAGATCCTCTTTTCATTACCTTTGGATATATACCCAGAAATGAGATTGCTGGATTGTATGGTAGTTCTGTTTTTAATTTTTTGAGGAACCTCCACACGGTTTTCCATAATGGCTGTACCAATTTACATTCCCACAAGGGTTTTTTTCTCCACATCCTTTTCAACAGTTGTTAGCTCTTGTCTTTTTGATGATAGCCATCCTAGCAGGTGTGAGATGTTATCTAATTGTGGTTTTAATTGGCATTTCCTTGATGATTAGTGATGTCAAGCACCTTTTCACATACCTCTTGGCCATTTGTATGTCTTCTTTTGGAAAAATATCTATTCAGTTCCTCTACCCATTTTTTTTCCTCTGCCCATTTTTTAACCAGACTTTGTTTATTTGGATTGTTTTTGTTTTGCTATTGGGTTATATGAGTTCTTTATATATTGGATATTAACCCCTTATTAGGTACATGATCTGCACATTTTCCTCCCATTCTGTAGGTTGCCTTTTCATTTTGTTGATGGTTTCTTTTGCTGTGCAGAAGCTTTTCAGTTTAATGTAGTCCCATTTATTTACTTATTTTTGCTTTTGTTTCTTATGCTTTTGTTGTCAGATCCAAAAAATCATTGCCTAGAACAATGTCAAGGAGCTTTCCTATGTTTTCTTCTAGGAGTTTTACAGTTTCAGGTCTTATGTTTAAGTCTAATCCATTTTGAATTAATTTTTGTGAGTGGTGTAAGATCGGGATCCAGTTTCATTCTTCTGCATGTGGTTATCCAGTTTTCCCAACGCCATTTATTAAAGAGACTATCCTTTTTTCATTGTGTATTCTTGGCTTTCTTGCCAAAGATTAGTTGACTGTATATGTGAGGGTTCATTTCTGGGCTCTCCATTCTGTTCCATTGGTCTATGTGTCTATTTTTCTGCCAATACATATTGTTTTGATTACTGTAGTTTTGTAGTATAGTTTGAAATCAGGATGCCTCCAACTTTGTTGTTCTTTCTCAGGATTGCTTGGCTATTAAGAGTCTTTTGTGGCTCCATAAAAATTTTAGGATTTTTTTTTTCTATTTTTGTGAAAAATGCCATTGGAATTTTGATACTGATTGCATTGACTCTTAGATGGCTTCGGGTAGTATGGACATTTTAGTAATATTAATTCTTCCAAAACATGAATATGCGTTTCTTTTCATTTATTTGTGTTATCTTCAGTTTCTTTCATCAAAAGCTTGTAGTTTTCAGTGTACAGGCCTTTCACCTCCTTGGTTAAATTTATTCCTAAGTATTTTATTGTTTTTGATGCTATCATAAATGAGATTGTTTTCTTAATTTCTCTTTCAGGTAGTTCACTGTTGGTATGTAGAAACACAGCTGATTTTTTGTATGTTGATTTCTGTATCCTGGAATTTTACTGAATTTGTTGACTCGTTCTAACAGTTTTTTGGTGGAGTCATTAAGGTTTATAAGTATAAGATCATATCATCTGCAAACAAAGACAGTTTTACTTCTTCCTTTCCTATTTGGATGCCATTTATTTCTTTTTCTTGCCTGATTGCTCTAACAAGGACTTCCAGTACTATGTTGAATAGTAATGGTGAGAGTAGGCATTCTTCTCTTGTTACTGATCTTAGAGGAAAAGCTTTCAACCTTTCACCTTTGAGTATGATGTTAGTTGTAGGTTTGTCATCTATGGACTTTATTGTGTTGAGGTATGTTCCTTCTGTACCCAATTTTTTGAGCATTTTTATCATGAAAGGATATTGTATTTTGCCAAATGCATTTTCTGCATCTGTTGAGATGATCATGTGATTTTTATCTTTCATTCTGTTGATGTGATGTATCACATTTATTTATTTGCACATGTTAAACCATCCTTGCATCTCAGAAATCAGTCCCACTTGACCATGGTGTATGACTCTTTTAATGTGCTGCTGAATTTGGTTTGCTGGTATTTTGTTGAGGATTTTTACATCTGTGTTCATCAGAGATATTGGTCTGTAATTTTATTGTAGTTTCCTTATCTGGCTTTGGTATCAGGGTAATGCTAGTTTTATAAAATGAGTTTGGGAGTGTTCCCTCCTCTTCAGTTTTTTGGAAGCATTTGAGAAGGACTGGCATTAATTCTGCTTTAAATGTTTGGTAGAATTCACCAGTGGTAGAATTCACCAGTGAAACCATCTGGTCCCAAGCTTTTCTCTATTAGGAGGTTTTTGATTCCTGATTCAGTTTCCTTACTTGTTATTGGTCTGTTCAGATTTTCTATTTCTTCATGATTCAATCTTGCTAGGTTGTACATTTCTAGGAGTTTATCGATTTCTTCTAGGTTATCCAGTTTGTTGGCATGTAATTATTCATAGTAGACTCTCATGCTTCTTTGTATTTCTATACTATCAGTTATAATGTCTCCCTTTTCATTCTGATTTTGAGTCCTCTCTCTTTTTTCTTAATCAGTTAGCTAAAGGTTTGTCAATTTTGTTTGTCTTTTCAAAAAAACAGCTTAGTTTCTTTGATCATTTCTATTGTTTTTCTAGTGTCTATTTCATTTATTTCTGCTCTGATCTTTATTATTTCCTTTCTTCTGCTGACTTTGGGCTTAGTTCTTCTTTTTCTAGTTTCTTGAGGTATAAAGCGAAGTGGTTTATTTGAGATCTTATTTCTCAATGCAGGCATATATCATTATAAACTTAAACCTGCTCTTGCAGCATCCTGTAGATTTTCATTTTTGTGCTTCCATTTTCATCTGTTCAAGATTTTTAAAATTTCCCTTTGATTTCTTTGACTCATTGGTTGTTCAGGAGTGTGTTTTTTAATTTTCACATATTTGTGAATTTTCCAGCTTTCCTTCACTTATTGATTTCTAGTTTCATGCCATTGTAGTTGGAAAAGACACTTGGTATGATTTCAGTCTTCTTAAATTGCTGAGACTTATTTTGTGGCCTATCATATGATCTATACTGGAGAATGTTTTGCACATGCTTGAGAATAAAGAGTGCTGCTGTTGAATGGATTGTTCTGTATGTGTGTGTTAGGTCTCTTTGATCTAAAGTATGGTTCAAGTGCAGTGTTTTCCTTGTTGATTTTTTTCCTCTGGCTGATCTGTCCATTGTTGAGAGTGGGGTACTGAAGTCCCTTGCTATAATTGTTTTGTTGTCTATTTTGCCCTTCAGATCAACCGTATTTGTTCACATAAAAATCTACCCTTTTACTCCCCGCCCCTTATTTTTTTGATGTCACCATTTACATCTTTTTGTATAGTGTATCCATTAACAAATTGTTGAAGCTAGGGTTAAGTAGTCTTTATAGTAAAGTAGATAACACATCACCATGTTACAGTATTAGGGTGTCTCCATTTACCTTTACCAGTGTGTTGTATAGTTTCATGTTACTAATAAACACCTTTTTGTTTCAGCTCAAAGAACTCTTTTCAGCATTTCATGTAAGGCAAACTCAGTGGTGACAAAGTCCTTTAGCTTATACTTATTAGGAAAAGTCTTTATCTTGCCTTCCTTTCTGAAGGACAACTTTTCTGGGTAAAGTACTCTTGGTTGGCAGTTTTTTTCTTCATCGCTTTCTAGAGGCCTAAGCTGGCTGCCTGTGTGGTTCCTGGGCTCTGCTGGGGACAGGGGAGAGGAGGGAGCCAGGAGGGACTCAGGTGGTGGCCTGGGCAACCCTGAATGCCTGTGGGACAAAAGCTGGTGAAGTCTGCAGGGGATACATGGCAGCTGCAGCTATGCTGGCTGTTGGCTGTGGGTCAAAATCTGCTGTTTGTCTGCCAAGCAGGTCTCTGTGAACCACAGTGGCTCCCACTGAATGGGTGCTGCCAGTAGCCCCTACTTTTTTCTTCCGTGTTCCTAACTGGCTCTGTACACTTCTACTTCACTAGTCTGTGGGGTGAAACTGAGGTGGGACCTTCGTGCAGTGTCTCCAAACGACTGGAGAGCTGACTGCCCACCCTGCTTTTCCTTTCCTGGTTGAGGGGAAGTTGCATCCTGGGGCTGAACAGTGCTGGCTTGGGGGATGGGATGATGCAGAGAAGATGGGTTGTCTTCCTTCTCTTCCTGTGTGAATATCCTCAGTTTTTTGTTTTACTGTGTTGCTGAAACCTCCTAAATGGACTCTGGACCTCTTCCAGAGGTGTTCATGGACAGCTGTCCAACCATTGATCTTTGTGGAGGGATGGGGAGGCTGGGTATCCTACGCCACTGTTTTGGTCTCCTCTGCCTTCAAAAATATTTCCTTTCCACTTTTTTTCTGTAATCTTTTGTTTTTTCCATTTACCAATAAAAATGTGTTGATTGTAAAAAAAAAAAACCATAATCAGAAATGTATAGTACAGACAGAGAACATTCTCCAAGTCTAGCCTTTTTTGTGCACGTGTTTGCATGCTTATAATTAATATGCATATAATTTTGTAAGCTGCTTTTTTGGACTTATTAAATCATAAATATTTTTCCCAGATTACCACATGGTCTTTAATGGCTGCATAATAGCCCATTAGGTGAGCTTTCCGTCAGTTACTCATGCTTGTCTTTTAGATTGTTTCCCATGGCATGTTTTACTATTGTAATTATAACTATTATAATCTACTATTATAATTATAACTATTGAACATTATAATGGTTAGCCTTAGGCATATTGTTCTTTCCTGTAATTTTGGGTTATATCCTTAAAGGATTGGGGGTGGAATTATTGAGTTCAAGTCTGTTCAATTTAAGTCTGTAATATCCATTTGCTTTCCAAAAAGTTATATGAATATATTAGCATCACTGTAGCAAGAGGGCCTTTGTTTCATTTCAGGTAAAAATTCATTTCACAGAACTAGATCTTCTCAGTTCCATGGTTTATGACCACCAGATAAAATGAAAAACATGGGAAGACTAGTACAAAATTAGGAGTATACATGTGATAATATTTTAGCCTTTTGTGGAAAGTGAGTTGGTAATTAAATTGGACTTTCAGCAGCAGGGCTTTAAGTTTTATTTTAAGATCAGGCTGCTGCATCCCTCCTTTCTGACCGAGTGTTTTAGCTTAAAATACAAGAACCTTCTAAAGTAGGTAAACTTTTTGATGTAAGGTTTGTGGATGTTTATAAACAAAGGTTGAAGTTATATTTTTGAAAGTTAGCTTTTTTACCTAACAAATATTTATAATATAAAGACACACTTCGTTTTTTTCTTCAGAAAACAGCATTTCATAGAAGCCAGACGCTTGGCTATAGGAATGGCTATGCAGTTGTTCGACATCCAACAGTTGGGATCGGCGGGGACCGGCTCCAGGTCAGCCAGCTGTCTCAGGCTGAGATGGACAAGCTGGCCAGCAAGGCACCAGTCCTCACGTACGGCCAGCCCAAGCAGGCCCCGCGCGCAGAATTCATTCCTGCCTATGTGGCTTTCGACAAAAAGGTATCATCTGGGATGGAAGGGTACCCCTTGAATTCAAATCTCTGAGAGCCAACTGTTTGCAGAAAAGTCAGCAGTAAACCACATCCTCTCCAGACACTCTGAGGAGAAAATTGTTCAAATGCCCCAACCCTTAGTCATAGACAGCTGAACTCAGGATTGAAAGACCCTTTCTTTACTCAGGAAGCCGATTACAGAAAATAATTCCCTGTAGACGTCACTGAAATATTTTCTAAATACAGTTTAAAAAAGTTGGATGAGTTCTGAATTCTTGAGTTCATATTGCTATGTTTACCTGTTCTGTGTTTTCTACTTTTTAAAAATCCTGTATTCTGTAGTAATGACAAATCCTTAATCTCTGTGTAGTGCAGAGTGTCATCGTGACGATGACTTCATCTGTTGTCGGTTTTCTCCAGGCTGTCTCCATAAGTTTTGTTTTTCAGGGAACATTTCAGATTTGGCATAATATAACCAAAGGGTAGTATAACATTTTTGTTTGTGTCTTATTTACCCTTATGCTTTTGTAATGTGAGTTACTTTATTTCCGTCTGTTAACATTTCCACATCATCCTTGATTTTCCTTGTCACTGAGCTTCCTCTTTTCACTAAGGTGAGCTTGTCCTAACCCTAGCCATGCAGCAGAATTACTGGTGGGACTTTTAAGAAACTTGGATGTTGCCCCAGCCCTCACTGATTCTAATTTCTAGATGATTTTTATGTATAACTGGCTGTGAGAACTACTGACTAGTTTTTATAAGTTAGCTTTCTTCATTTACTCCTAACCTATCTTATTTCTCTCTTTTTTTGGTCTTACGTTTCATTTTATTATTTTTGTTAAATGTCTATACCATTTTCATCCAGCTGGCCAATCTTTATTAATAAATAAAAATTTATTAATAAAGATATTTTGTACCTTCCAGCCTCTGTTGAAGCTAGAGGCTGGAAGGTACAAAATAATCTAGTGGTGAAAATATGCCATTTACATTAATAATCACTTAATTAAAATTTTTTTTAATGTATCAGACGTAATCTATATCATCTCCCCTTCCCCATCTCAACTAACTCATTTGATACAAACACGTTGACATGTCCACTTATAGGCTGAACCTAAACATCCATATCAATGATATGATTGGGTATTTCTTTACCTTTTTCTTGTTTCTCTTGTTTATTTACAGCTGTGACAGGCACTGCAAAACCAGCAGAAAAGGGAAACGGGTGAAAATACAAGAGAGGAGTGGGATAGGCATTTAACAGTTTATCAAGATACAAATGGTTAGGTTCAATTTTTACTGAAAACAATCGCAAATAACTATCGTAAACTAGAACGTGATAAAGTATTAATGAGGGACTTCCCTGATGGTCCAGTGGTTAAGACTTTGCCTTCCAATGCAGGGGGTGCAGGTTCGACCCCTGGTCGGGGAGCTAAGATCCCACATGCCTCGCGACCAAAAAACCAAAACATAAAGCAGAAGCAATATTGTAACAAATTCAGTAAAGACTTAAGAAAAAAAGTATTAACGAAATTCAAAGAGGGAGAATTGTGCCAGAATAGGAAGTAAGCTTCTTAGTTTTTGTTTTTCTATGTAATTTTATGCTAATTGTCATTACTTAATTTATACTTTTAAAATATTATTTGTAATTAATTTCTTTAAAGATAGTGCTCATGAAAAGAATATTTACATTTTTGTTTTCCTATTCGTTTTACTTGGATCATCACCATTTTCTATAAATGATTCTTACCATAGATAATGAGGTAGAGTAGTTAAATGCATGGTTTTGAAACTAGGATTTTTTTGTGTGATAAGAAAACTATGGGTTTTCTGAATTAGATCAGAGTTTAAATTTTTTGGTAATACCCAGAAGTCCACTTAATAGCCAACATATTTGTCCATGTTTTGGACATTCTTTGTACTGTTCCTCATCCTTAGAATGTAAGTATTTCTTATGCAGATTATAAAGATCAGGATATCTCCAAGGAGTGCCTGCATCTTTCTCTTTGCTCCCGTACGGTTCTCGTCATCATCACCCACTGTATCCATTTCCCAGGCTAACTTCCCACTCTGTGTTCCTCTTTCATCCTCTTCATCTTTAACTTCCATCCTGCTGCCATTTCAAACACTCAGGTGAGTATTTCTCTACCTAGGGTCATACCATCTTGTCTTAAGAAACCTTCTTTCTACTTGTAACCCTTTAAGCAACTTTTTTCCTCCCTTGATTGTCACTTCACTTAGAAGCTGACTTCTTCACCCTCGAGCCCCAAACTACTTTTTCTTAGTAGCCAGTGTTGTTTTACTTGTCAGATCTGGAGAGGTTTTCTTTACCAGCATTCTCTTTTACCTGTTTACAACATCTGCCATGGCTGACCCCCTTTACTCTTTGAAACTCTGCTTTTCTTTTGCTACCAGGACTCTTCACTCTCCTGGTTTTCTTCTCTCTATCTCTCTCAATGCTCCTGCTCTGGCCTTCCTTCCTCCTCTCATTTATTAACGGTAAGTGTTTTCAAGGTTCTGTTCTCATTCCTTATTCTATATTGTTGAGAGATTTCACCCACTTTTGTGTTTTCAGCTGTCATCTCAAGGTAGACAACTGTCAATGTTTATTTCCAATTCTGACCTTATTGAAACTCCAGACCTGCCGCGGGATCTCTTCACCTGATGAGCTGTTGGCACCTCTGTAGCTCAGCTCATCACCTTTTCCCGCAGATGTGCTCTTTCTGTGTTCCCCTCGGTAATCCAAGCTTGAAGAGCTTGAAACCTGAGCCACGTTTGGCTCTTTCTTGCTTCACTCCCCACATTCAGTGATTTGCCGAGTCGAGTATCTCTCACTTCCCTTTCCTCTCCCGCTATCTTAGTTCAGACAAGCAGCGTGTTAACAGCTAACATGTCGTTAACTGTTGTATTAGTCTCATGTTTTTTATGCTCATAACAGGTCTACTGCTTGGTTTATTCCCCAAAGCACAGCTCTGATGATATCACTTCTCAGGGGGAACATTACCACTACCCAGCTGCTCTAGCCCCCAGTTGAAAGTCATCCTTTTTAAAAAATTTTTTTAATTTTATTTTTTTAATTGAAGTATAGTTGATTTACAATGTGTGTTTCAGGTGTACAGCAAAGTGGTTCAGTTATACATTTATATATATCTATTTCAGATTCTTTTCCCTTATTATTATAAGGTTATTATACAAAATATTGAGTATAGTTCCCTGAGTTATACAGTGGGTCCTTGTTGGTTATTTATTTCACATATAGCAGTATGTATCTGTTAATCCCAAACTCCTAATTTATCCCCCCCCTTCCTGAAAGTCATCCTTGACTCTTCTTTTCCCTCAAAACCCACATCCAATCTTATCATCAAGCTCTGTCATTTCTGTCTCTAAAATATATAACTAATCCATTTACATATTTCCAACTCCACTATTAACATTAATTCATTTCCCACAGAACAGCCAGGCCTGTCTTTTAAAAATAAATTTCAGAACATGTCACGTACTGACCAAAATACTTCTCCATGGCTTTCTCATCATATATACGACTGTACAGGTTTCCTGCAGTCACCACGAGACCTGGCCCTAACTGCTGTTTCTGCAGCTTTTTCCTGGGCCTCTCTTTTCCTCACCCACTGTGTTTCAGTCACACTAGATTTATTTTCCTTATTTTCTTGAGATTGTAATACACCACCCCAGGACCTTTGCATGTGCTGTTCCCCCTACCTGGAATAGCTTTCCCTCTGCTCTTAAGCAGCTGACTCCATCTCATCCTTCAGTGTGACTTACTATGAAGCTTTTTCTGGCCACTATGCTAAGGTGGTCCCTCTGTATTTTTCTCTATCATTTTTTTGTTTCCTTCACAGTAGTGTGTTACAGTTTGTATTGCTGATTTGTTTAGTATTTATCTGTCCTACTTGAGTGTATACTTCATTAGCGCAAGGACTCATCTGGTCTATTCTGTGATTGGTACTCAATAAATATTAGTTGAAAAAAATGAGATGAATCATTATTTAAGAAATAAAATTAACATATTAGTGTCACTGCTGAAAATTGGCAAGCTGAGCATGCAATGCACAGATATAATAAACTAAAAATAATTAAAAAAGTGTACCTAGGCTTTTTATAATTGTATGTGATATGAAAATATTCAGCATCTTCCCCATCAATTTGACATCATTGCGAATAGTTCCAAGTTTCTTGGGGCATTCTGAGCACTTCCTGGGAGTTAGGAGACGTGGATTCTAATTCTGGGTGTTGTGTTGGCACCTTGAGGACTCTCAGTATTTAGTGTCCTCATCTATATAATTAGTTAGAATACATGTAGGAATCTACCCAGCTGTAAAATTCCATGAAAAATAAATTTTTAAACACAGTATCTGAATATTACTTTTTCCTTCCTTTTTACATAATATATTTCCTTCTTATTCTACCTGGGAAAGCTAATGTTATCTTAACTACTTGCTAAACAGTTTTCCTAGATTAACTCTTTTCTAGTCATTTCTTTCTGGGTGGAGCACAGAACTCTTAATTCTGTTCTTAATAAGTAGCTAAGTTCCTTTTTGATTAACAGTCAAATAAATAAGTACATTCAGGGTTAGAGTATTTTTTCCTGAGTCTTCACATGTTGGTCTGGCTCTCTGTAATATGACTTACATGGTGAAAACATGTAGTTTTAGCCATATGTATAGATCATATGCCAGAGGAAACCCAAGTACTTTATTGCACAAACTGATTCATATTAAAAAATCAGAGATAAATGTACAGATAGAAAAAAACTTCTAGGGTTTTTTTTTTAATGGGTAAAATTTTTTACCACTTACAGTTTATGTCAGACAACAAACTCCCAAATAACCGAGAACATAAGAATTTAGTGCCCTAGTTAACTGAATAGTCAGTTTCTTCAATAAATACCAAATATACCATATATACATAATCAGTTACTTCTTTTCCCTGCACAATCTGAATGTACTAGAATGAATATAAAGTGAACACTTTTACCGTGCATTATTTAATTTTTCTTTGCTTCAAAAGGAATGTTTTGGATTTTACAAAGTGATCATGTGGTCACAATTCACTACTGTAAATGTACAAAGATAGGAGATTAGGATTCACTTGTACTGATCACATGGCATAAGTCTGTAAGGTTTGTTTTTAAATAACTCATTATCATTAACATTTTAAAATACAGGATGCAAAAAATTCTGATTATTTGAGCCTTTAAAATGTGTGTGTATCTTTTCCCAGCCTCCCATTCTGAGGCCAGGTTCCTGTTGCCAAAGGTATTTTCATCCCTTTCATCTTAGAAAACAGATGGCATAGGAAACTGGGGGTGCCCCAGGCTTCAATCTTTCGTTTTCTTCTTTGTCTATGCTCACTACTTTGGTCCAGACTCATGCCTTGAAATGTCCTTTACGCAAGCAGTCCCCAACCTTTTTGGCACCTCAGACCGGTTTCGTGGAAGACGGTTTTTCCACGGACCCCGGGGAGAGGGGCGGGTAAAGGTTTCGGGATGGTTCAAGTGCATTACACCTACTGCGCACTTTATTTCTATTATTATTACATTGTAATATATAGTGAAATAATTCTGCTGACAGGAGGCGGAGCTCAGGTGGTAACGCAATCGATGGGGAGCAGCTGTAAATACGGATGAAGTTTCACTTGCCCGCCAGCCACCCATGTCCTGCTGTGCGGCCCGGGGGTTGGGGACCCCTGCTTTACACAGTGAATTGTGTCCTGAATTCTACATGTAACTGCCTATCTGACATCTCCTCTTGAATGTTCAGTGGATTTCTGAAACTAAACGTGTTCAAAACCAAACCCCTAATTTTGTTTCCCACCCCCCCAAACCTGCTCCACTGCATTCTGCTCTGTATCAGATTGACAGCAGTTCCATTTTCTCGGTTGCTCAGGTCAGAATGTTGAGTCATCCTGATTCTCCTCTAATACTGGCTTCTTTCCCAAAACCCAGCCCTGCGTCTCAGGTTGCCTCCTGCCACAGTAACCGTGCATGCTGAATTCAGGAAGTCTAAAATCCAGCTCACCGTCTGCTCTACAGAGTTATCTTCTCAGGTAAATCTGTGTAAGCCTGTGGCTCAGGTACAGACCATTTCGTACGTGAATTACTGATCATGTCCTCTTTCAATTCTTTGCAACTGTTGTAAAATGTTACTTTAAAAGGATCTTTGTCTTTTGCTTTTACCATATGATTTTTCTCCTTTAAACATTCCATTACATTCATCCATCTCATCTTTTTATTATGAGTTTTAAGGTCTTGACTCCATTATATTCATATTTCTCCTATGCAGCTGCCCGTTCTCTTTTGCTTTTTATCTTGTTCTTCCGCAGCAGACATTATACATTATCTCATCTTCCCATCCATTGAGCCATAATTGTCTTCACTAAAGAGTCTCCTTGGTTTGTTCCTCTTACTCTAGTAGAGGTTTGGGTTAACACTCTTGCCTCCCTGAAGCATCATTCTAATACGTTCTTGCCCTGAAAAGTATTAAAAATAGAATTATAGACATTTAAAAATCCCAACGCATGTCAACATGAGCTTTTTTTTTTTTTGGCCACGCCGCGCCGCTTGTAGGATCTTAGTGCACAGACCAGGGCTCGAACCGGCGTCCTTGTCAGTGAAAGCGCAGAGTCCTAACCACTGGACCACCAGGGAATTCCCAACATAAGCTTTTTATATTGTTTTTAAGTGTTTTTTCAAATGTACAGTAGATGTGTCATTTTGACTTTACACTGATGCTGATGCTTCCAGAGGACACGCCACCCAAGAGTCTATGGTGGATTGTTGATTTGAGAGTCATTCATATAGAGTCTCTAAGAATGAATATGTCATTAATGTGCATCTACAAGGGACTGCACTCCTAAAGAAATGGACTGGAGACTTCATTTTCATTTTGAAACCAAAAGTCATAGCCTCTTATTCTTTCTGGAAATTCTAAGAGGGATTTTTGACATTGAAGTAAAGCTAGTAGAGTTAAGATCTTTAAGCCATCTTGTCAAGGAACGTGTTAATAAACAGTCTAACACGTAGTTTGAATATTTAGAGCAGAGGCCAGCAGGCTTTTTCTGTGAAGAGCCAAATAATAAATATTTTGGGCGTTGCAGCTGTCTTTGTCTGTTCGAGCTGCCATAATAAAATACAGACAGACAGGTGACTTAAACAATAGAAATTAATTTTCTCACAGTTCTGGAGGCTTCAAGTCCAAGATCAGGACTCCTGCTAATTTGGTTTCTGGTGAAGTCTCTCTTCCTGGCTTCCAGAGAGATGCCTTCTTGCTGTGTCCTCACGTGGCCGTTCCTCAGTGCCTGTGGGCTAAGAGAGGGGGGAGCTCTCTTCCTCTTCTTACAAAGCCACCGGTTCTGTTGGATTAGGGCCCCACCCTTAGGGCTCATTTAATCCGAATTACCTCCTAAAGACCCTATTTCCAAATACAGTCACGTTGGGGGTTAGGGTTCCAACATATGAGTATTGTGGGGGTGGCAGACAGTTCAGTCCATAGCAGCAGCCCAGCTACTCAGCTCTGCCCTCGTAATGGGAAAGCAACCATTAGCAATTACGTGTTAATTATTTCGTATAATTTCCATGTGTTTTGAATTTTTATTCTTCTTTTGATTTTTCAACAATTTAAATATGAAAACATTCTTAGCTTGCAGGTTATACAGAAACAGGTGGCAGGGGTAGGTTTGTCCCGTGATCGTAGTTTGGCAGCCCTTGACTTAGAAGATGGGAGTGATGAGTATTCGAATCTCCCTGAGTGGTTCTCTGCACAGGAAGGTACTTGGTATTTTTGGATGAGACACTAATACACCATTTTTCCCTCCTTTTTTTATTACAGGTGCTGAAATTTGATGCCTATTTCCAAGAAGATGTTCCTCTGTCAACTGAAGAACATTACAGGATCCGCCAAGTGAACATTTACTACTATCTGGAAGATGACAGCATGTCTGTCATAGAGCCTGTTGTGGAAAACTCCGGGATCCCTCAAGGCAAGTTAATCAAACGGCAGCGCCTAGCCAAGAATGACCGGGGAGACCATTACCATTGGAAAGACCTAAACCGAGGAATAAACATCACAATTTATGGCAGAACTTTTCGTGTTGTTGACTGTGACAAGTTCACACAGGTATAGTATATATTTTTGGAAGCTGTGGTGCTTAGGCATTATTCTAATCTACGGAAGGATACATGTCACTTGTTAGGGTAAGAGGAGGGCACTGATCATCTGTCCTGAGTGGATTATTGTGTAGGTTAATTTGGCATTTGTCTGTGTCCTACATGCCATCACTATGTAGTGACATCATTTTTTTCAAAATGATATTGCTACATATCCATTCAAATAAAGTTAAATTCCCTTCACAGCTGAATCATTTGATAAGAAATCAGTTCACATGCCAGTTCAGACAGAGAATAGGGGAGCTAGTTCCCTTGATGGGGTAGAAATATGGAAGAGGCACTGGGCAATTTAGCTGAAGTTTGGGTTTACAAAAATAACACTACCACTATTAGCAGATATGAGCCTAAAATTTTTTGTACAATTCGTATTTTTTCCGTAACTCATACTTGCTTTGTTCTAGGGAAACTTGATATCTAAAGAATTCCTGGAATAAAAGCATTTTTAAAGGAAAACACTTTTTTATAGTGAGAAAAATCCTCCATTTCTCTATTTCGTAAATATGGATTTTTTGATAACTTATACTTAATTATAGAGAGAGAGAGAGGAAGAAGCGAGTGAGAGAGAGCACTTTCTTTAGCACAAAGTGTAGGTATTAGGAAATAAATTCCAAATATGTTTCACTTAAAAAAAATTTTAGTAGCAAAATTACAGTTCCTGAATTTTTTATGCCTTTAATCCCATGTGACCTAATGCCACATGTGATTAATTTTTACCATGCACTGAGCTCCTGTGAGTTCACTCATTTATTTTTTTCATTTAGTAATTTATTTAGCAAATGGTTACTGAGTGCCTGCTGTGTGCCAGGCACTGTTCTAGGTGCCAGGTATAAGTATTTGCCCTTGTGGAGGTTATTACATTCTGGTTGGAGGAGACAAATAATAAGCAAACAAATGTATAATATGTCAGATGCTGCTAAGAGCTATGGAAGGAACTAAAGAGAGTAAAGGAGATGGGAGTTGGAGGGGGCACGATATGTAAAGGCTGGGCAGGGAAGGCCTCACTGATGAGATGATGCAGGGACAGGACCTCAGGGCAGTGAGGAAAGGAGCCATGGCATCCTTGGCTTGTCTCCCCAGAGCTGCCGAGAAAACCGTGTAGAAGGTGGAGGTGCCAGACCATCTCTGAGATACTGTCCCCTTCAAATGTGTTCTGATCTCTCAGTTTTTAGGTTTTGAAGTTCTTTTTATCTTAGACAGTTCCAGAATTGTGCTGACAGTGAAAAATTATGAAATGTATAAATTTAAGGTATTACAATTGTTTTTACAATTGTGTCTTTACAGACAGTTTGAACATTTGCAAGTTGATCACTGAGCCATTGATCTAAGCCAGTTACAGTCAGTTCTCATTATTAGTGGTAGTTACATTCATTGCAGTCGCCACAAACACTGAGTTAGCAAATACTGAACCATTGCTCCTAAGAGAAATACAGAGTTAGGTTTCTACAAGCTTCTGGTCAAAATGTTACCTTGTTCTGTGTGTTCTTTCTGTTTACAGACGCCATATTTAAAATATATTGTTGATTCATTAACATTGAGGTCATGGCCAAAGCACTGTAAGTCATGCCTGAATGAAGCTTAGCTGACACTTGTATTTTTTCCTTAAGATACATCACAGCTGCCTTCTTTTCTGTGGTAAAATATACATAACCTGAAATTTAGCACTTTAACCATTTTTAGATGTACAGTTCAGTGGCACTGAGTACATATCACAGTCTTCTTGTACTGAGAGCAGAAAACAGCACTGCTCTTTGGGGGCTACTTCAGACAGCAAAATCACCAACAGAAAGCACTTAAGTGAGAAAAAGTGGCTCCAAATAGACCATGAAAAGGACACGTTTTCACCAGGAAAACTGAAAACAAGAGGGCAGAACTTCACGTTGTTCAGCCTCAGCTGGCAACTCAGAATTTTCACTGCTCTGTGCACAGCTGCAAAGGACCACAAAAGCGCCACAAGGGTTGATTACAAATAAGTTTTAGCAAGAGGACAAATTTGTAAATACAGAAATTTGTGAATAATGGGGATCAGCTGTATTTTAATTACTAATGATAGACAAGAGCTGAGTATTTCAGGCACTGATGATTAGATTGAATTATGTTTTCAATAATTGATGTTAGGTTACAAGTTGGCTTCTATAACAGTTTGAGATTTGTTCACATCTTATCTAATTTGATGGTTTTCACTACAGCTGGACCTATGAGTGGATAAGGAGGAGACTGGCTTTATAGTGTGATTTGGACAAGGAACCACCTCCATTCACACATATCATCATCACCATCCCTTCTCACCCACTCCTCATGGCTCCACATAAATGGTCCTATAGACAGAATGAACTGAACATGTTAAAAAATAGAGCTCCAGAACTCAGCTAGAATTTATTATTTTCACTAAAGTATTACTGCTGGTGTCGCAGATGTGAATCCTACTCCACAGATACAGGTGCACAAGAAATGTTAGTTTGTTTTTTAAAAGTAACTTAAGACCTAATTGAGCCCCAGTCAAACTGGCCTGGTGTTTCTGTTCGCCCTCAGCTTTGCCAAAGATTCTAAGCCCTAAGGATAGCAAGTAAGCAGCAGCACTTGCAGACCCAAAGGGGTTATCTACGCAGGGTCCCTAGGTTGTCCAGTGACCAAGGGCACCTCCCTGAAGCTTGGTGCTGAGTAAGAGACTGGACTCTGAGCATCTGTGCTGACTGGCTGCACCTGTTCTCCAAGCGTCCCTGCAGAGACCTGGGGAGTCTTGCTCTTCTAAGGCCTACCGACCTGTGTCTGTTTTCCAGTCTGGGGAAATCTCCCCCTTTCTGTCTTCTTGCCCTCAAAGACATTCCCTTCTCTCCCCTCCCCCTGGGACACCTTAGAATAATCACTTCAAGGAGTTTAGGCTTTTTCTAAGAGACAGGAAGAACAGTCAACTTCAGGAAGCTTCTACATTCCTCCCGAAATCCCTAAAGTAAGGTTAATAAAGGGCCTGGTTATCAGTTGTAAGCAACAAAAAGGAGTAAAACACCCATTAAATTTCTCAGTCAATAATCCTGCTATACTAGTAGACCATCTCAAGGGAGGGGAGAATTTTATTGTCATCTGCAATTCAGTACTTTTAGTAGATGTTGAGATCATAATATTTTAATATTGAAAGGATATTGGGGGGACTTCCCTGGTGTCACAGTGGTTAGGAATCTGCCTGCCAACGCAGGGGACACAGGTTCGAGCCCTGGTCCGGGAAGGTCCCACATGCTACGGAGCATCTAAGCCTGTGTGCCCCAGCTACTGAGCCTGTGCTCTAGAGCCCGTGAGCCACAACTACTGAGCCCGCCTGCCCCTGCCGCAACTACTGAAGCCCGCGCACCACAATGAAGAGTAACCCCTGCTCGTCACAACTAGAGAAAGCCCATATGCAGCAATGAAGACCCAACACAGCCAAAAACTAATAATAATAAATAATTTTTTTTAAATAAGAAAGATATTGGAGACTGCCTAATAAAACTTTAAATACTAAGATTATAAGCTAGTTAGCAGAGCTGATACTAGAACCCATGTATTTTGGCCCTGAGTTCTGTATATTTTCTATTGAATTGTCCAAAAGCAAACCACACAATTCCCAAAAGAAACCCAGATTTCAGATTAATTTCCAGTTCCACAATGTAAACAGATCCCAGGAAATTGTTCTTTTCTGGTCAACAAAAAAGATAGTTTATTGTGCTTTTAAGAAGAATTGTCAAGTTGTATTAAAATATATAGTGACTTAAAATATTTTATTTACTCATAATTAGCAAAATAAAATTCAGTGATCACATCAAGTTCAGATGCTTTCTTTAACTTTTTTAGTGAGATTTGAGCACTTGATTCATCTTTCCTATTTGGCTGAAATATTTTTTGGTCTAAAATAATTAGTGGGTATGCTTTCTTTTCTTTTTTTGAGTGAAGTACTTAATCATATTTTTGTTTTAAATGAGATGGAAAGCTGGGGATTTGATTTCAGCTTAACTTTGCCATTGTGTAGCTTGCCCCCAAACCTGATGAATTACGTATTGTTCAAACTGTGATGTACGTATGTAAGCAATCCTAGTACTCCCTCTGTTCCTGGGCACCTACTTAAATCTAATTGATCTGAATTCATATTTGAAGCCAGTTACCTTACCATCATGTCTTCCATTTATACTTAAGGTAATTATCAGTTATTATCTGCATTATAGAACTGGGTCAATCAAAGGCTTAGTACTGCTAAGACATGTTCAAGCTGCAAACTAATGGTTAAGGTGGGCAGTAGCTTAGAAATTCTTATTATACTTATTTTTACAGCATCACTTAATATTTACTTTGAGAAGCTTCAAGAAAGATAATCATTATTAATTTTGAATTATGTAGGTATTTTTGGAAAGTCAAGGAATTGAACTAAATCCACCAGAGAAGATGGCTCTTGATCCTTACACTGAACTCCGGAAACAGCCTCTTCGTAAGTATGTGACCCCAACAGACTTCGATCAACTCAAGCAGTTTCTCACCTTTGACAAACAAGTAAGTGACCCGGTAGGTTTACTTGTTTCCAAATGCAGCACTGCTTATTAGCAAGTTATTTTGGTAGATGTGTATTTTGAAACATTACATCTGTAATTTAACTGGTCAGATACAGTGCTATCTTTCTGGGGTTAGAGGTACAGGAATGCCTAAATTTCATATCAGAGGTTCAAAGATGATTGTGGAGTTAAGTCTTGTGAGCTCCACCAAACTTTTAAATCTTAAAGCAATTGCTGAGCAATGTCTGCTCCCTGCTTTTTACTTCTAACCACCTACTTCTTTTCTCAAATATGAATTAATGTCAAAGAATCCTTTGGGAAACCTTAAATGAATTATTGGGATATTTCAAAGCTATTGCATATATGTAGGTTTCTAGTGTTAAACTAGTAATTTCACAGCATTCCCATTGCAGATGCTTCCTTGTTCAATTTTATATTGATGTGTGAGTACAGAATGTTCTGGGTATTTTCCAGCTCTGTTCCAACCTTCCTATCTTCCCCTTGTGGACTGGTGTTATTTGAGTCTTCTCCTTTACTGTATTAAAGGGAAAGAGAAAACAGATCACCCTCAGTGTTTCTTTGCTGCTTTTTTCTCTCAGACATCTAATTCCTTTTAGTTCAGAAAATTTTACCTAACACTAGCAAGGTCTTTTAAGAACATTCTTTATATCAGTCATATGTCTGTCATTATTTTGTATTTAAAGATTGTATTGTTGATACTGTTACTAGAAAGAACAGTTGAAAGAGCTAAAAAAAGACTCATTAATAAATGAAAATTCTTTCCATACTAATTATATACAAACCATTTACATGTACCTTTATTAATATGCATAAAGCACTGAACAAAGGGCCCACTGCTGTTTTAATTCAGCTTCTCTTTCACTGACTAATATTTTGGATCAAAATGAATCATTCTTTCTCAGCACAAGCTTATAAGACTATTATTTAATACTTTCCAGCTGTTGACATCTGGCATGATTTCAGATGTTTTTGTATCTTTGGTGAATACTTTGTTTTTAACCATCTGAGATTATGTCATAGTCTTTCTGGTTAATCTTTTCATCATTGTCTGATACAGAAATGCCAAAATAGCTAAGTTAAACTCTCCACCTGTAGAATTTTTACTTAAGTCACTGCTTTGGGTTCCTCAAAGGTTCTTCGATTCTATGCGATCTGGGATGATACAGACAGCATGTTTGGTGAATGTCGGACCTACATTATTCATTACTATCTTATGGATGATACAGTGGAAATTCGAGAGGTCCACGAACGGAATGATGGACGAGATCCCTTCCCACTCCTCATGAGCCGCCAGCGCATGCCCAAGGTTTTGGTGGAGAATGCAAGTATGTGTGATTCAGTTTATCCTCTGTTAATTGGGACCTTTCCTGGATCTCAAAGGAGTTAATCAGTGTTGTCATTCACTTGGGAGGTGCTTGCTGTGTTCTTTAGGTACTCAAAAAGTGGCTTTCCCATAACTTCCCTCCTTTACTGGCCCCTCGATCCAAGCTTGTATCTGAAATGGTCTGGCAGAGATGACTGATACCAAGATCAAGGGAACAAAACCAAAACAGCAGTGGAAGATTTATTTAAAGTGTGGAAGAGCAAGGCTTCTGAGCTGAAGCAATTTCATGTCAGATTTTTAGTGCATTTCTAAAACAAGCTTGTTTTCATTCAGAGATACAGCTTACCATTTCCTTATGTGCTTTTCAGACTTTGCTTCTCACCTCAACCACTTCCTAATCAGGAAGTTTCTATGTGGGATAACTTCAGATGGGAAAAGGCATGTCTGTGGTTCATAATGGTGGATCCCCATTGTATCAACCCTTGGTCTTTCTTTGCTGATATAAAATAACCTTATCAATGGGAGTGTGAGAATGCAAACAAAATGCAGCTGAGACAGGCTGTCTGTCACTAGTTCTCTGGAATAAGTAGACTTGCTTTAGTTATTGACTTAATAGTTTAAGAATTTTCTCTTACAAAAGTGTCATCTTGGTCACATGTAATGACCAATGTTTGGATGGCTGACAGAACTCTGTAATAAATACTTTGGGGTTTTTTTTGTTTTGTTTTTTAACTCTATTTTTTGGAACTAAGAGATAAGAAATTCCAGGTATTGAGCAAGAGATTTGTCTTAGAGGTTATAAACAAATTGGCTGTCTGAAAGCTAAATCCAGCCTACTCACGTGTATTGCTTGGTCTGCACAGTGTTTTTTAAAAATGCAGTTATTTGGGGGCAAGGAGGTGGAGATTTCCATTACCGGGAGAGTGGATAATCAGAATGTGGTGAAGGTATATCCTGATAAATATGTAATAGAAGCAAAATGTACAAGAAAGCAAATGGATGCATCTTAAATGCATAGTGCTGTGTAGAAAAAAAGTTAAAAGGAGATGTATAACGCAATACCATTTACATGAAGTAAAATGCACACAAAACTGTAAATATTCAGATAATCAGAAAGCTGCTCATTAGCATGGTTGCATGTGAGGCAGAGGAGAATGAGATTGGGGAAAAGGATAAAAGGGAGTAAAAATTGTCATTTTTAAATTAAGAGACTTAACATTAAGCACCTCTTTTTTTGAGAAATGAGAATAATTGCTAACACAGTTTACATTCTCAAATAGCGATAACTAGATCCATGCCCTAGTTCAACTTAGTCCGGCTGCTGCCTGCTGTGTTTCTTCTACTTAGCTCCCATAGAACCCTCTTAGAATTCTGTGACACTGGGACTAATATACTAATTTTGGCCTTCCAGAATGCTTAAATGAGCCTGCAGTGCCTGCCATCTGGAGCTAACAAACGTCAGAGTTATGATTAAGAAGAATGGGGATGTATTCAGGGTGGCATGAAAAAAGTGTCAGTAAATCTCTTGAACTCTCAGGTTCCATGTTTGTTTTCTGCCTTATCAATGTGCCTTATCATTGTGGCCTATGTTTAGACTTTTCAATATGTAATCATCCTCATCTATAACTTCCCAAATGTTAACAATTTTCAGCAGGGGTAGATGGAAAGGCAGCCTGGTGACCTATGCAGGGTCATTTGAAAAGGTAGGACACATATCTTTTTGTGAAAGTTATTGTTAGTCTTGCAGACAGAAAAGGCTAAGGTTCCATCAGCTACATAATTCCTTTAACTGGAACCATGGTGTTAAAGTGTCTGACTGACTCCCAGAGGCATTAATCCAATGGATAATTTTTATTGAATTCAGTTAAACAAGGGTTAAATATCTGCTATGGGAACTATGTCATGTGCTAAGTGCTGTGCTATGGAGGATAAGATGAAAATGTAACTCCTAGACCTAGAATCCCTGTCCTTCAGTCACTTCTAGCGGCTGGGGAGACAAGTAATATAAATACTCAAAGCTCTTAAACAGTAACACAAGTGCTCCAGATTATCTGATTGCTAACTAGTTATGTCATGTAGACAAAGCTCAGAAGAAGAGGTGTGAGCTAGAAAGACTAAAGGCTTTGCGGGAGAGCTGGGTGTGGACCTAAACAATGGACCCTTACTAGGAAAAATCTAATGTATAGAAAGGAAATGATTCCAGAAGTAAGATCTGAGATATAAGAAGTGATAAAGAAAATGGTAAAATGTAGGTAAATCTAAATAAACATTGACTATACAAACTAAAGGAACAATGTTAAATTTGAGGGGCTTAAAACATATCAAAGTAAAATTAGAGTATATTACAGTAATGATATTGGAGCAGTGATAGGATTAAAAAGCAACAAATTTTGAAAAATGTTTGGGTATTTTTATGGATTATTTATTTTTATTGAAATAAAATTAACTTACAATACTATATTAGTTTCAGGTGTACAACACAGTGATCTGATACTTTTATACATTACAAAATGATCACCAGGATAATTTAGTTATCATCTGTCACCACACAAAGTTTTTACAGTATCATTATTGTTATTTTCAGTGTTCCCCTGACAACTCTAATGCGTAGCCAGGCTTTTTTTTTTTTTTAATATTTATTTATTTATTTGGTTGCGGCCGGGTCTTAGTTGTGGCACGTGTGCTCCTTAGTGGTGGCTGGCGGGCTTCTTATTTGTGGATCGCAGACTCCTTAGTTGCCGCTCACTGGCTGCTTAGTTGTGGCATGTGGGCTCTTTAGTTGCGGCTTGCCGGCTCCTTGGTTGTGGCGCGCATGTGGGATCTAGTTCCCTGACCAGAGATCAAACCCGGGCCCCCTGCATTTGGAGCATGGCATCTTAACCACTGCGCCACCAGGGAAGTCCCTACAGTATCATTGACTATATTCCCTATGCTGTACATTACACCCCCATGACTTATTTATTTTACAACTAAAGCTTGTACCTCTTAGTTTCCCTCATCAATTACACTCATCATCTTACCCCACTCCCCTCTGAGAACCACCAGTTAGTTCTCTGTATCTATGAGTCTGTTTCTGTTTTGTTATGTTTATTCTTTTGTTTTACTTTTTTAGATTCCACATACAAGTGAAATGCAGTATTTGTCTTTCTCTGTCTGACTTATTTCACTTAGCATAATACCCTTTAGGTCCATGTTGTCAAAAATAGCAAGATTTCATTCTTTTTTATCGTTGAGTAATATTGTGTGTGTGTGTGTGTGTGTGTGTGTGTGTGTGTGTGTATACAGCACTTTCTTATTATCCATTCATCTATCCATGGACATTTAGGTTGCTTCCATATCTTGGCTATTGTAAATAATGCTGTAGTGAACAGAGGGGTGCATAAATCTTTTTGAATTAGTGTTTTTTTTTTTTCCCAGAAAAATACCCAGAAGTGGAATTGGTGGATCTCATGATAGTTCTGTTTTTAATTTTTTGAGGAATCTCCATACTGTTTTCCATAGTAGCTGCACTGATTTTACATTCCCACCAACAGTGCACAAGGGTTCCCTTTCCTCCACATCCTCGCCAACATTTGTTATTTGTTGTCGTCTTGATAATAGCCATTCTGAGAGGTGTGATGTGGTATCTCATTGTGGGTTTGATTTGTGTTTCTCTGGTGATTAGTGATGTTGAGCATCTTTTCATATGCCTGTTGGCCATCTGTATGTCTTCCTTGGAAAAATGTCTATTCAGGTCCTCAGACCATTTTTTTAATCAGGCGGGTTTTTTGTTTGATGTCGAGTTGTATGAGTTCTTTCTATATTTTGGATATTAAACCCCTTATCAGATTTATTATTTGCAAATAGCTTCTCCCATTCAGTAGGTTGCCTTTTTGTTTGATTCCTTGTTTCCTTCATTGTGCAAAAGCTTTTTAGTTTGTTGTAGTCCCATTGGTTTATTTTTGCTTTTGTATCCCTTGCCTGAGGAGACATATCCAAAAAAAAAAGTTTCTAAGACTGATGTCAAAGAATGTACTGCTTATGTATTCTAATAGGAGTTTTATGGTTTCAATTCTTACATGTAAATTTTAATTCTATTTTGAGTTAATTTTTGTATATGGTGTGAGTAAGTAGTCCAGTTTGATTCTTTTAACGTGTGGCTGTCCAGTTTTCTCCACACCACTTATTGAAGAGTCTGTCTTTTCCCCATTGTGTATGCTTGCCTGATTTGTCATAGAGTAATTGACCATATAAGTGTGGGTTTATTTCTGGGCTCTTTGTTCTGTTCCATTGATCTATGTGCCAGTACCATACTCTTGATTATTGTAGGATTGTAGTATAGTTTGAAATTAGTGAGCATGGTACCTCCAGTTTTGTTTTTCTTTCTCAAGATTGTTTTGGCTATTCAGAGCCTTATGTGTTTCCATACAAATTTTAGAATTATTTGTTCTAGTTCTGTGGAAAATGCCATTGGTATTTTGATAGGGACTGCATTGAATCTGCAGACTAGGTAATATGTTTATTTTAACAATATTAATTCTTCCAATCCATGAGCACAGTGTATCTTTCCATTTGTTTGTGTTGTCTTCAGTTTCTCTTGTCAGAGTCTTAACAGTTTTCTGAGTAAAAGTATTTTACCTCCTTGGTTAGATTTATTTCTAGGTATTTTATTCTTTTTGATGCAGTTGTAAATGGATTTTTCTCTTTCTGTTAGTTCTTTGTTAGCATATAGAATTGCAACAGATTTCTGTATATTTTGTATCTTATGGCTTTACTGAATTCATTTATTCTAAGTTTTATTGTGGCACCTTTAGGATTTTATATATATAGTACCATATCATCTGCAAACGGTAGCAGTTTTACTTTTTCCTTTCCAACTTGGATTCCTTTTATTTCTTTTTCTTGTCTGATTGCTATGGCTAGGACTTCCAATACTATGGTGAATAAAATTGGAGTGAGTGGTCTTCCTTCTCTTGTTTCTAGTCTTCGACAAAATGCTTTAAGTTTTTTACTGTTGAGTGTGAAGTTAGCTGTGGGCTTGTCATGTATGGCCTTTATTAAGTTGAGGAAAGTTCCCTCTCTGCCCACTTTGTTGAGAGCTTTTATCATACATGGATGCTGAATTTCACCAAAAGCTTTTTTTGCACCTATTGAGATGATCATATGATTTTTATTCTGCAATTTGTTAACCACATTGATTGATTTGTGGGTTTTGAACCATCCTTGCACCCCTGGGATAAATCCTACTTGATCGTATTGTATTATGCTTTTAACATAGTGCTGTATCCTGTTTGCTAATGTTTTTTGAGGGTTTTTGAATCTATGTTCATCAGTGATATTGGCCTACAATTTTCTTTTCTTGTGGTGTCTTTGTCTGGTTTTGGTATCAAGGTGATGCTGGCCTCATGGAGTGAGTTCAGAAGCATTTCTCCTCCTTCAATTTTTTGGAATACTTTAGAAGGTTAGGTATTAACTCTTCTTTAAATGTTTAATAGAATTCACCTGTGAAGCCCTCTGGTCCTAGACTTTTGTTTCTTGGGGTTATTTGATTACTGATTCAATGTCATTACTAATAATCAGTCTATTCATATTTTCTATATCTTCCTGATTCAGTCTTAGGAGATGGTGTGTTTTTAGGAATTTATCCATTTATTCTAGGTCGTCCATTTTGCTGACGTGTAATTGTTCATACTAATCTCTTATGATTCTTTGTATTCCTATGGTGTCAGTTGTAACTTCTCTTTCATTTTTGATTTTATTTATTTGGATCCTTTCTCATTTTTTAGTTGATGAATCTGGCTAAAGTTTTATAATTTTGTTTATCTTTTCAAAGAAACACCTCTTAGTTTCATTGATCTTTTCTGTTGTTTTTTTTAGTCTCTATTTCATTTATTTCCTCTCTGATCTTTATTATTTCTTTCCTTCTACTCACTTTGGATTCTGCTTATTCTTCTTTTTCTACTTCCTTTAGGTGTAAGGTTAGATTGAGATTTTTTATTTCCTGAGGTAGGCTTATATTGCTATACACTTTCCTCTTAGAACTGCTTTTGCTGTGTCCCATAGCATTTTGTATCATTGTGTTTCCGTTTTCATTTGTCTCCAGGTATTTTTTATTTCCTCTTTGATTTCTGCAGTGACCAACTGGTTGTTTCGTACTATATTGTTTAGCCTCCACACATTTGGGTTTCTTACAGTGTTTTTTCTTTATTTTATTGAAGTATAGTTGATTTACAATGTTGTGTTAATTTCTATACAGCAAAGTGGTTCAGTTATATGTATATATACGTATATATACACACACACACACACACACACACACACACACACACATTCTTTTTATATTCTTTTCCATTATGGTTTATCACAGGATGTTGAATATTGTTCCCTGTGCTATACAGTAGAAACTTGTTGTTTATCCGTTCTATATATCATAGTTTACATCTGCTAACCCCAAACTCAGAATCCATCCCTCCCACACCCCGCCCCTGGCAACCACAAGTCTGTTCTCTGTCTGTGAGTCTGTTTCTGTTTTGTAGATAGGTTCATTTGTGTCATATTTTAGATTCCACATATAAGTGATATCATATGATATTTGTCTTTCTCCTTCTGACTTAGCTAGTAAGGTAATCTCAAGGTCTACAGTTTTATTTTTTTTCCTTGTAGTTGATTTCTAGTTTCATGGTGTTGTGGTTAGAGAAGATGCTTCATATGATTTCAGTCTTCTTAAATTTACTGAGACTTGTTTTGTGGCCTAGCATGTGATCTGTCCTGGAGAATGTTCCATGTGCACTTGAAAAGAATGTATTCTGCTGTTTTCGGATGGAATGTTCTGTATATTTCTATTAAGTTCATCTGGTCTAATGTCATTTAAGGCCAGTGTTTCCTTTTTGATTTTCTGTCTGGATGATCTGTCCATTGATGTAACTGGAGTGGTAAAGTCCCCTTCTATTATTGTGTTACCGTCAGTTTCTCCTTTTGTTTGTTAATATTTGCCTTATGTACTTAGGTGCTTCTATGTTGGCTGTATATATATTTACAATTATTACATCTTTTTGGATTGATCCCTTTATCATTATGTAATGCCCTTTCTTGTCTCTTTTTACAGGCTTTGTTTTAAAGTCTACTTGGTATGATATAAATATTGGTACCCCAGCTTTCTTTTCATTTTCATTTGCATGGAATACCCTTTCTCATCCTCTCACTTTCAGTCTGTCTGTCTTAGGTCTGAAGTGAGTCCCTTGTAAGCAGCATGTAGATGGATCTTGTTTTTTTATTCATTCAGCCCCTCCATGTCTTTTGATTGGAGCATTTAGTCCACTTACATTTAAAGTAATAATTATTGGGGAATTCTCTGGCAGTCCAGTGGCTGGGACTCTGTGTTTTCACTGTCAAGGGCGTGGCTTTGTTCCCTGGTCAGGGAACTGAGATCCTACAAGCCACATGGCGTGGCCAAAAAAAGAAAATAATGCCACAGAGTCATGAGCTGTGTCCTCCACTGCCCATCACTTCCTGGGGTGACTCAGAGAGCTCTAGTAGGGTTGGGCACTAGACACTGGGAGAAGGAACCCTTGGTCTGTAGGGCGTTTAAGATGCGTGATTGGGAAGCAGCCAACCCTTTTCTTTTGGCAAATCAAGGGCTGGAGCGTTAGGTTTTCTGAATGCTGTAGCAGAACCTTAGCCTCCTTCCTTATTTTCTTAGCAATTATCAGTTAGGATAGTACCAACCCCCCTCTCATGCCCCCTGTCATCAGAGTTCTGGGGCCAAGCTTTGTGGTTCCAGCTACAAAGTGTGGCACCTTACTAGAACTGACTGATGATCTTATGGTTTCCATGGAGGCCAAGTTGCAGGGAATCAGTCTTAAACAATCAACACCTAGTTTTCATAAGAGAGTGTGACAAGTTAGATTTATTCCAAAAATGGAAGGTTGATTCTACGTTTGAAAATCTGTTGACTTCCCAGATGAATGGATTACTGGAACCATTGTGCTGACTGTCCCTGCCTCTTGGCACAGGACTAGATCAGACTGCCCTCGTAGCAGTGACCACAATTGAAATGAAACCATGTTTTGTGTGTTTAGAGTCTGTGGCCCCGAATAGAATGTTTTCTCCATCAAGGCAGGAATTTTATCCATACTGTTAATTGTTATAATCTCTGTATTCAGCAGTGTACCTGGTACACGGTATATGTGGTCACTAATAATTTGTTAGATGAACGGATAAATGGGTGGGTGGTTGAAGTAAGTGACTTGGACCCCCCACCATAGATCTAATACTCTGTCTTTATAGAAGGACATTTATTCTTTTCTCTTTTAATGATTCCTTCTAAGTGTTAATTCTACTAAGATTGGTGACCTCTAGGGATAGTTCAAGCCGAATATGGGAGAGAGACTTTACAGAAACAATCTGGGTTATTATTTATGTGTCCTGTTCGCAGATGGAAATACTCAGCCCTGTGTTCTGCAGGGAGTGTGGAGGAGTCCCTGACCCTCGGTCAGAGCTGAAGCCTGCACTCCCTCTGGTTCTCAGGAATGCCTGGCTGCTGTGTGTCAGTCTTTCTTCCCATCCTCATTCCTTTTCTTTCCTCTCCCTGCTGTCTTTTGTTAGAGAACTTCCCTCGGTGTGTGCTGGAAATCTCAGACAAGGAGGTGTTGGAATGGTATACTGCCAAAGACTTCATTGTTGGGAAGCCACTCACTATACTTGGGAGAACTTTCTTCATTTATGATTGTGATCCATTTACTCGGCAGTATTACAAAGAAAAATTTGGAATCTCTGATTTACCACGCATTGATGTGAGCAAGAAGGAACCACCTCCTGTGAAACAGGTAACAGGACACTGGTTCTGAGGTTAGAGAGAGAGTTCATCTTCTGATGCATTAATAGAAATTTAAGGAAAAGGATAAAAAAGGCTCTTATGTGAATACCCAATAAAAAAAATGGACAAAGCATGTGAAATAGAGCAGTTCACAAAAGAAGAACTACAAATGGCTAATGAACATATGGAAAGACCCTCAATTGATAATCAAACAAAGAGAAATGAAAATAATGAGGTTTAGGATCTGTTTGATTTAAAAAGACTCACAGTATCCAGTGTTTGCCCTGGTGTGATGCAGTAGGCATTTCGTGTACTGTTAATAGGCGAACAATGAGAAAAACTTTTCTGAAGGGCAGTTTGTCTCATTTAAGCTTTTTCAAAATAAAATATCACGTATCTCTTGACCCAGAAAATCTGGTTTGGGGATTTTAAATAGATATATGTGAGGATGTGTAGTGTAGCATTACTTATAATAAAGTGTAAGGACATTGGCAGAATAAATTACAGAATATCCATCCATATAATTAGAGGACTATAAGACTTGTTAAAAAAAGAGGGAGTCTGTGCATATTAACATGAGAAGATGTCCATAACATTTTTAAGGGATTGTGAATACATGACATGGCACTATTTTTGTAGATTACTATATACAACATCTGCTTATATTACTGAGGAAAAGACCCGGAGGAATGTTTCCCCGGGCTATTAACAGTGGTTAGTTCACCGTGGGAAGGGGAGGGAGGGAGGGAAGTGGGAGATGACCAGGGAGCTTTCTTTCTGTACTGTGTGGTTGTAATTTCGCTTTTTTTTTTGGCCATGCCACATGGCTTATGGGATCTTAGTTCCCTGACCAGGACTTGAACCCATGTCCCCTGCAGTGGAAGCATGGAGTCCTAACCACTGGACCACCAGGGAGTTCCCTCAATTTCAGTTTTTATAGCAAGCCTTGTGTTACTTTAATAATTTTAAAGCTTTTTGATTAAAAAAAAGACATCTTTTAAAATTCCAGACCCCTAAGGCATTTCATTTTTTCTTGCCTATTTATCAAACCCTTTTACTTAAAAAGTGATTGGGAGGGCTTCCCTGGTGGCGCAGTGGTTGAGAGTCCACCTGCCGGTGCAGGGGACACGGGTTCGTGCCCCGGTCCGGGAAGATCCCACGTGCTGCGGAGCAGCTGGGCCCATGAGCCATGGCCGCTGAGCCTGTGCGTCTGGAGCCTGTGCTCCGCAACGGGAGAGGCCACAACAGTGAGAGGCCCGTGTACCAAAAAAAAAAAAAAAAGTGATTGGGGGCAAAACAAAAACTGATTCACTGAAGATGTTGGAAGACGGTGTTCTTTAATTGCAACATCGCTCTCCTTAAAATCACGCGGAACCCCAAAATTCAGTTCTGTGCACCTCAAAGTCCACTCTGAGAGTAAGTTCATGTTGTCTTTAATGCACCAAAATAATAATTTAATAAACTTGAACCTTCAGAGTGGCTCAGCCACATATTTTAGAGTTTGAAATGACAATTGCATGTTTTCAGAATTACACAGCAGATTCAACAAGCATCTAAAGTATTAAGGCCACAGTGTCGTAGACCAAAACACTGGTGCTTGTTGTACCTATTTGGGGCAGGAACAACTCAAACAACCTCTTTGTTGCCCATGTATAAAATAGTGTGTTAGCACCTGCGGCCCATCTTTATTTTGCCAGCGTGTGTATAAAATAATGTCCGTGGGCTTTTTTCTTTTTGAAAGACACTACTGGAATGATGGAATGATTGAATTCCTCCAGCCTGGGCCCCTGCCTTCCCCGCATCTGCTGCCCATGCTGCTTGCACTTAGCCTCCAATTCTACTGAATTACAGGTGGTTCTGCATCCTGTTTTATTCCCCTGGACTTTCGCTAATGCTCTTTCTCCTGCTTGAACCACTTCTCCATCATTTCTCTACACGGCTTTTTCTTAACTCTCACAACTCAGTGTAGGCTTTCTCTCTTCCAAGAAAGCTTCTCTGAAGTCCCAGGCAGGGCTCGCCCCCCATCGTCTGTGTTCCTGGGATACTCTGTGCCTCCCTCCACTAGCACTTATCATATTAAAACATCTGTTTATGAATTTTTCTGTGAGACTAAGTTCCTTGACAGCAGGACCACTGTTCATCTTTGTGCTCCTAGTACCTAACACAGTGCCTGGCAAATAGGAAGTATGTGGTGTGTTTCCTGGATAGACTGAAGAAGACTGCCTAGGCAGTATGTATTTGTTCCCCTCAAAGGCAAGTGATATCTTAGGCAAGGCTTTTAGAAGCAACATCTTATAAAAACAATTACAAAGAAGGATTTGGATTTTGGTGCTAGGTGTTCCTGGGGCAATAAAGCTTCCAGAAGGGAGTGTGGGTGATGATAGTGCCTCTTGCTGTCAGTTTTTCCTCTGATAGAACTCCTTACCCATGAATGTGCTCATGGATTAAGAATTATAATAAAACCCATGTCCCTATGCCCCAGTTTTAGGGGCAGCATTTGATGCAGTCTACAGGAAAAATACCATGTGAACAGATCTAGATTTTGATCAACCAAACTACTCCACCACTTGAGTTTATAGATAAATATTGTGTGAGATTGCAGTCCAGGCATCACAATGAAAAGTACAAGGGTAATCCTGTTAAATGTCAAACATTCTCATAAGGAGGAGTCTCACCTAACCAGGAAGTAGGATGGGGAGGGCTTGTAGCACACTGGTGCACTTTTCCTAGTGGACGGCTTTGATCTGTGTTTTGAGCTGATAAAAGCTTTGAGTCCTAGAATAGCCCTGCTCTCCATCCTCATTACTATCACCTTACCACCCCCCAAACTTGTCTTCTAAAGAAAGAAAGGGAGGGAAGACTTGGATAGAGAGCAGAGAGAACTGGAGAACCACTATAGATTTTGGTTTGTTTGTTTTGCCCTGTCTCAGTCACTCTGTATAATACAGTGTCTTCTCCATCCTTACATATGGCACATTAATTATAGTGTTTGGTCAGTTTATTTTCTCTATAATAAATAATTCTGCTACAAATAAATCCTCTTTGCCTCTCCATGAAAGTCTTTGTTGGAAATGAGTAGGAAAGCTCCACTTACCAAACAGCAAATACCTTTTAGCTCTCCTCAATCATTACCTCTCAGTCATCTAAACTCTACACAATGTAGTTGGAACACAGGGATGAGAGCCGTAGCAGGTTCTAGAGGGACCAAGCCAGAGTCAAGCTGATGGGCAGGGACAGAAGTGGATATGCAGTGCGTATATGTAATTTGAGAATCTCGATACCCAGGTCAGGCTGATCTGCCAGATCAGGAGTAAGTCCACATGGATCCAGAAGCCAGATGTGCTGGATCCATCTGGAGACATGCTAGTAGGGAGGAGGAAGAAGCCAGGACCAGGAGAGCTCATTTGCCGTGGAGCTGGCCTCTGAAGGCAGCATCTGAAGGATGAGGGACTCTTAAGACTTTGTGTGTGCGTGCATTATTAAGAAAGCCTGGGCAGAAGCTCTGGAAGGTGGGTCATACGAATAGGAGTGTCTAGGCGTGATAATGTCCAGTCAGAGGAATGGTTCTAATTTAGAACAGGACCCAGGCGGTAGCTTGGAGCATGAAGGGCATGGTGCCAGGACCACAGGCACAGGGGCTGATATTTAGAGAAGGTCTTTATTCCAAGCAGAGGAAATGAGATGCAACTTGGGAAAACTAGGTAGAAGCCTGTTAAAACAAAAGGAATTTGAGAGGAAGGTGCTCAGAAACTTACCTCCCTATTTTAAAACTCCTTAACCTCCCCCCACACCCCCCAACCAGGCTGCTCTCACTGTGTATTGATATTAGACTCCACCACTGTGCATTTCCGCCCACCTCCAGAGTAAGTCAGCTTAGCATGCAGTGCCTCACCCCAAGTCCTTCTGTCCATTGGCAGCCGTGTATATTCACTGAGTAGTGGTTTTGCATTTGGAGCAAATTAAGTCATCGTCCATCTACTGGATCCATTAGTCATATTCCAGCCATGAAGATCACATTAACTACAGCCCAGGAAGTGGGTGAAGGATCAGTGTTCTAAGCACCCCACCTTGGATGAACATAGCAGAGTCCCTGGTTTCTGAGGGAGTCCCCTGTTGCAGGTGGAGCAGGGCTCATATAGACTAACTTGTTAAAGTCCCTGAATACAGTATATTAAAAGATTTGGGGAGGGTATCTACAAGTAAAAGCATGGTACAAGCTAGTTTGCTGAGAAAGCATAGCAGAAAGGAGAGAAAAAGAACTCAGCTGCAGTCCGCCTAGCATTGATGAGAGGGAGGAAAATAACCTCTGAACTAAAGTTTTTTTTTTTTAGATACATGATTTTTTATTATTATTTTTAAATTTTTATTTATTTTTATTTTTGGCTGTGTTGGGCCTTCGTTTCTGTGCAAGAGCTTTCTCTAGTTGCAGCGAGTGGGGGCCACTCTTCATAGCGGTGTGTGGGCCTCTCACTATCGTGGCCTCTCTTGTTGCGGAGCACAGGCTGCAGACGCGCAGGCTCAGTAGTTGTGGCTCACGGGCCTAGTTGCTCCTCGGCATGTGGAATCTTCCCAGACCAGGGCTCGAACCCATGTCCCCTGCATTGGCAGGCAGATTCTCAACCACTGCGCCACCAGGGAAGCCCTCTACTTAAGTTTTTAGACAAACAAATCTTAGCATCCTCTAGCGGTGCTTTCAGCCCTTCATGGAACCTAAATGAAAAACATAGGTTCATCCTAAATTTTCACACTCACCAAATAACCTTTGCATCTGGAATTTAGTTCCATGAGTTTGCTCCTTCTCTAGGAAAGGGGAATCCTGTGTGGACAGGGGAGTGTGAGTTCTCAGTGAAGTATGGCTATCATTCTCTTAGGCAAAAATGAAGAAATAAAAATAGGGACTTCCTTGGTGGCGCAGTGGTTAAGAATCCGCCTGCCAATGCAGGGTACACGTGTTCAAGCTCTGGTCCGGGAAGATCCCACATGCCTCGGAGCAACTAAGCCTGTGCGCCACAACTACTGAGCCCAAGCCACAGCTACTGAAGCCCACATGCCCAGAGCCCATGCTCCGCAATAAAGAGAAGCCACTGCAATGAGAAGCCTGTGCACTGCAACGAAGAGTAGCCCCTGCTCACTGCAACTAGAGAAAGCCCGCGCGCAGCAACGAAGACCCAATGCAGCCAAAAATCAATAAATAAAATTAAAATTTTTTAAAAAAAGAAATTAAAATATTAGAAATACGGAGGTAACTCGGAAGTAAGTAGCATGAACCAAGTCCTAACACCCCCACCTTACCCCTACCTCCAACACACACACGTGCCCACTTTGGGTGAATTGAGAAAACAGTTTCCAGATCTGCCCGGCTGAGACCCACATCCCAGACAAAGAAGTCACAGACAGACCCATGGGCTTCACCGTGCTGGAGGGCCACAGGGGCCAGGATTGGGGCTGGGGGCAGGGCCAGGCTCTGCTTTGGCAGTGGACATCAGTGATAGATTAAATCCAGCCCTGAGGGTTACTTTGTAGCATCATCAGTCACTTGTGTGAGCAGTGATCATGGTGTAAAATCTATAAAGAGGAATGGACTATGTGATATGTTATTTTTTTCTGATTACATTTGTATATGTAGAAATTGCTTTTAAATAAATGTTTTCTAGATTTGAAAAAGAAACTTACAGTTACCTTTAATTTTTAGAACAAGGAGCATCTGCTTTATTTCTTACTTCCTGTGTTTCTTCAGGAATTACCTCCCTATAACGGTTTTGGACTAGTTGAAGACTCTGCTCAGAATTGCTTTGCGCTCATTCCAAAAGCTCCAAAAAAAGATGTTATTAAAATGCTGATGAATGAGAACAAGGTGCTTCGTTATTTGGCTGCACTGGTGAGGACAATTTTTGTTTTTTAATTTATTTTATTTACTTTATTTTTGGCTGCACTGGGTCTTCGCCAGTGCACGTGGGCCCTCTCTAGTTGTGACCAGGGGCCACTCTTCGTTGTGGTGCACAGGCCTCTGCTGTGGAGCACAGGTTCTAGGTGCACGGGCTTCAGCAGTTGTGGCACACGGGCTCAGTAGTTGTGGCTCGCCAGCTCCGGAGCGCAGGCTCAGTACCTGCGGCGCATGGGTCCAGCCGCTCCGCAGCATGCGGGATCCTCCCGGACCAGGACCCGAACCCGCGTCCCCCTCACCGGCAGGCAGACTCCCAACCACTGCACCACCAGGGAAGCCCCAAGGGCAACTTTTATATCCTAAGATTCTGTTCTGTCTCAGTACTGTGCCCAGTTGTCTGTTTTGTCTGTAAGCTCTAGAGTAACAGCTGTCAGAGTTCTGTGTTTATTTAAACAACCATTGGTTCCAACCTTCAGGCAGGTTGGATAGTATTAAGTATGGTGCCCCTGAACCAAGACCTAGCTCAAGTCCTATCTGCCCTCACAGTCTTTCTTAAATCATTAATCTCTCTATCCCTCAAATTTTGACAGGCATTTTGGCCGTTTTTATTAAGCAATTATGAAAGCTTGACTTACATTCAAATTATCTATTTGTGTGCCTTTCCAGTGAACTGTGATTTTATTGAGGGTAGGGACCATGTCTTACTAATTTTTATCATTGGTAGATATCTAGCTTGATGTATTTTATATTCATTAAATGTGACAAATGGAATCATACTAATTTAATAGATGTGAACTTTGAGAGGTCATATGGCTAGTGGCTGAGAGGTTTGGAAACAGACATAAATTCAAATCCTGAGTGTTCCACTCACTGGCTGAATTACCTGAAGCAAATTACTGATAATAATTCAAAGGATAATGTCTTTAAAAATAGGAAAAAAAAGCAGAAATAGAAATATAACCATTTTATTTAGAAATATAGACATAAATAGGAGAAATTGAAATAAGTTACACTGGGAATAGAAATGTATTTGAAAAAATAAAAATTAAATGAGAACATAGTTGACTAATGTATATTTTAAATATTGAAAAAGCTTTGAAACAAGGGAGTTCTAGCAAATTCTAGGTCAACTAGAACACTCCATACATTAAGAATTCTGATTAATGAAGGTTTTGCATTGTTGCTAAGTTCTTTGAGTTACTGTTAAAGTTCAAGAGGTTTGTTGAATTATGACATAGTAACTATGAACTCCTTGAGGGCAGGGGTCATGTCTCTTTAGACTTTGTAGGTACTCAATAACTGTTGGATGAATGGGTAAATGAATTTATTTACACATACACTGTCTGTGAGTCAGGCAATATAATATACTCATTTTATGTTTCAAAACATAAGGATCAGAGAGGCTAATTGATGTGTCCCAGGTCTTAACTGCTTAGACAGAGACAGGACTAGGACTCAACCTAACGAAAAATATAATTCGAAAAGGTACATGCACCCCAATGTTCATAGCAGCACTATTTACAATAGGCAAGACATGGAAGCAACCTAAATGTCCACTGACAGATGAATGGATAAAGAAGTTGTGGCATATATATGTATTTATGTATGTATGTATGTATATACACACACACACAGACACACATACGTACATACAATGGACTATTACTCAGCCATAAAAAGGAATGAAATAATGCCATTTGCAGCAACATGATGGACCTGGAGATTATCATACAGTAGAATTTCAATGAACAAATGGAGAAGAGAAGAGTGCAATAGAAAATTACCATTAAGCACACACCTCAGCAGTACTTGTTGCTGACAAGGTCCATCAACGGATGCTAAAATTAGTGGGAAAACCTTTGAGGAGAAACAAGATTTTCATGGTTTCAAAGTACCTCCCTCAAGATATTTACTAACTGCAAAGGGAAAGATGGTAACTTTACAGGGGAGAAACCCACCAGGCATCTTCTTAACCAAGTGATCAAGTTCAACATCACCAATAAAAAGATGTTTTGTTATCATGAACTCCTTGATATGCACAGAGAAGGACGTGTTTTTTTTCCCCCCCTGTGGTATTTTTGCCAAAGATGCAAAAGTGAGATGCGTGAGGGACAGTCAACAAAATAATTGACCAGTACTTATGTCAGGGTCATGAAAGACAAGAGCAGACTGAGGAACTGTCACAAATTGGATGAGATTAAAGAGAAATAACAACTAATGCAGTATAGGATCCTGAAACAGAGAAAGAACATAAGTGGAAAACAGGTGAAATTTGAATAAGGACAGTAGTTTATTTAAAGCATTATACCATCATTTTCTGGGTTTGATAACTGTGCTATGATTATGATTATGATAACTGTGCTATGATATTACTGTTAGGTGAGGCTTGGTGATGGGCTTATGAGAATTCTCAACTATGCAACTTTTCTCTAAGTCTGATAAACTTAGTTCAAAATAAAATGGCAAAAACAATTAAAAAAAATTTTTAAATACTCCTTCCTGCCAGGGTGAGCTGTTGCTCCCAACCCCCTTGTACACCCGTGCCTGTAGTCCTGCTCAGAACTTTATTTTATTCTAAGTGTGATGGGAATCCTCTGGAGGTTTGAGAGGAGAGGAATGATGTGATTTTATTTTTATTTGTTTAAAAAAAATTTTTTTTATTATAAGGGTGTTCAACAAAAAAAGTTTGGAGACTGTCAGGGAATGGTATGAGGAAATTATTTTACTAAGAGGAAATCCAATGACTTTCTCTACTAAATGAGAAATTATGACACAAATAATTCCATGGTCTGAATGAGAAGGTGTGTGCTGAAATTGTGATGTGAGAGGATTTTAGTCAAGAATAAGCATGTCTGTATTTAGGCTTGTTCAGTCTGGAATTTGTTTCTCGGTGATTTGATTTAGGAAAAGTCTTATCAACAACGTAGTTTCTCAGAATCACTTCAACTCTATGACATGTTACTCCTTCCTCCCTTCTTAAATTTTCTTTTTTAAATTATGTATAAAAATGGATTTGTTTAAAGGCATAAGCTTTGCCTAATCACTTTAGTGTCCTCGAAGTTGAACATAATGTCAGCCACGAGGTTTCAGACTGGCAGCCTGTGGACAGAATGTAGCCCATATGTTTTCTTTGGCCTACCTGGTGCTTTTAAAGAGTTGAAGTCAACATTTTAAAGTCAGGGTTTTTATATAGTAATCCAGATTTCTGTTTTCTCATGAAAAATTGGATCTAGCAACATTGGGCCTATATTGATTCCCACATGGCAACAATCAAGTGGAGGTGAGTTGGGGCAGCCTCCCTTAGATGAGGTATGTCCTTTCCTGGTCCCCGGAGCCCCACCCCATACTGTTCATTTATATTATACTTCATATGTTAGGCTTATATTGTACCCTAGTCCCCGTAGATATTTCAGTTTGAGGCTTCTGCGTAGATCACGTACCTTCATAATATCCTCTTTTCTTCACCTTTCCAGGAATCCCCCATCCCAGAGGACAAAGACCGCCGATTTGTCTTCTCTTATTTTCTAGCCACTGACATGATCAGTATCTTTGAGCCTCCTGTTCGCAATTCTGGTATCATTGGGGGCAAGTATCTTGGCAGAACTAAAGTTGTCAAACCAGGCTCCTCGGTGGAAAACCCCATCTATTATGGCCCCAGTGACTTCTTCATTGGTGCTGTGATTGAGGGTAAGTCTCAACACAGTTTAGGCTCTCTTTCTGGCCAAGTGAATGGGTTCTTCTTATTGGGAATTTAATTCAGTTAACCCTTGTAGGAAGCAGTTAGTTTGCAGTCCAGCTGTACATGTGGTACAGTGTATAAATCTCCTTTATCAATTAAACTGTAAATTAGTTGCATTTGTTGGCTGTAGATGAAAACTCTGAGCTCCCTAAACACCGAGCAAACTAGTGCATATTAGTTTAGAGAGCAACTGAAAGTTCATTAGTCTAGGTCACAAATACATATCTGTGAATTTTTACTCTCGGTTGCCTGATAAGAACATAACCAGGCAAAATGTATTTCTACCCTTTCCCCAGTGTTTGGCCACCGGTTCGTCATCCTTGATACAGACAACTGTGTTCTGAAATACATGGAGAGCAATGCTGCCCAGTATTCACCAGAAGCACTCCTGTCAGTTCAGAGCCGTGTTCGAAAGCAAGAAGCTCCTGCACCAGAATTGGACAAGTATGTTTGACCATCTAAGGTCCATTTTGGCTTTGGCACAATGAGATATTCAGGAAGCAGTTCTTAAAATGAATGGATGATCACATTTTAGATTTTCAGATTTCCCTCACCAATGAAAGGTCTTAGACAACCTAGGTTACCTGGGTCCAGTATAATAACTAGTAACTTAGAACTTTTTCAACTTCATATATTTAGCAAATAATTATTGAGTGCCTTGTATGTATCAGACACTATCACTAGGCCCTTAGGCTTTTATCAGTAAACAAAATAGACCAGAAGTTGCTGCCCTCATGGAGTTGACCCTCTAAGCAGCGGGAGATAGCTAATAAACAGCACCAGTAAGTTAGTTATGCAGTGTGTTGGGTGATGAGTGCTGTGGGGAAGTGGAGCAAAACAAGGGTGATAAGGGTTCTGGAAGGTGGGGGTGGGTTGCAGTTGGTTGGGGGAGGTGGTCACACCTTGAGAAGGTGGCACTGAGCAGACACGTGAAGGTAAAGGAGTCAGCTGCGTGGACGTGTGGAGGGAGAGCTTTCCAGGAAGAGAGGGAGCAGTGAGTGCTAAGACTCTACGTATTAGCACACTCGGAGCACACAGGTAACACTGGCAAGAAGTAGGCCGGTGAGTGGCGGCAGTGGAGGAGTGAGGAAGAGAAGCAGAAGCTGGAGGTAGGAAGTTAGCAAGGGCCCAGGTTGTGTAGGACCTGCTAGGTCTCTGGAAGGGTGGTGGCTTTCCTCTGAGTGAAAGCGAGAGCCACCATGGGGCTTCCGAGTAGAGGAGGGGCACCATTTGACATGTGTTTTAAAAGAAGGGGCTGTTGTGTTAAGAATAGATTCAGAGGGAGATTAGTTAGGAGAATGTGGCAGTGATCTAGGCAAGAGATGACGGTGCATGGACCAGGGTAGTATCAGTGAAGGTGGGGAGAAGTGGTCTGATGTGGGGTATATTTTAAGGTAGAGCTAATAAGGATTCAGACAGATGATATAGGGGAGATAAGAGAGTAGGTAAGGATGACTAAGGTTTTTGGCCTGAGCAGCTGGAAAGGAGTTGCCACCAACTGAGATGGGGAAGAAGTCTACTGTGGGTAGAGGAGGGTTTTTTCTGGCAGGGCGGAGGCAGGAGGGATTTCAGTTTGGGATATATTAGGGTTTTTTTTTTTTTTTCGTTTTGTTTTTAAATTTTTATTTAATTTTATTTATTTTTTGGCTATGTTGGGTCTTCATTGCTGCACACAGGCTTTCTCTAGTCGCGGCGAGAGGATGCTACTCTTCGTTGCAGTGTGCAGGCTTCTCGTTGCAGTGGTTTCTTTTGTTGCAGAGCATGGACTCTAGGTGCGTGGGCTTCAGTAGTTGTGGTCTGCAGGCTCAGTAGTTGTGGCTCGCAGGCTCTAGAGCACAGGCTCAGTAGTTGTGGCGCACGAGCTTAGTTGCTCCATGGGTTTGGAGATCTTCCCCGACCAGGGCTCCAAACCCATGTCCCCTGCATTGGCAGGCGGATTCTTAACCACTGCGCCACCCGGGACGTCCAATGTACTAGGTTTAAGATACCTATTAGATATTCAAGTAGAGAGATCAAACGGGCTGTTGGATATATAAATCTGGAGCTCAGGTGAGAGGTCTGGGGCTGTGGGAGTTGTGGGCATATAGATGATATTTTCAGCCATGAGACTGGGTGAAATCTCTCAGGTAGTCATTGCAGACAAAGAAGAGAGAATAGCTCCAAGGATTGCGCTCTGGGGTTCTCCAGCACTGAGTTGGGAAGAGAAACTGAGCAGGACGACTAGTGAGGCAGGAAGAAAACCAAGTGGGTGTGGTGTCCTGAATCCAGGCTGTCCCCTTTTGCACAGTAGGGACTGTAAACGTGACCATGAGAACAATCTCAGCACCAATGGGAAAATTTACTGCTGTTCTGCAACTTTAAAAAATTTTTATCAAAACATGAAAAGCTCTGATGGTTATAAATGTACGGGGAAATGAAAAATAGTAAAATCGATTTTTGTTAGTGCACTGTAATTTAAGACATTGGCAACATCGAGAATTAAAAGTGTTTTATTTCTTTATAAAAAGCATATTAAGAGTAGTTGGAACAGTGCTTGCCTTCTTGTCATGTAACTTATGATACAGAGTGAACGTCTTTTCTGTACCTCGGCAAATTGTCATATTCATTTCCAAGTTTGGATTGACTTCCAACATTTTATTATTTTTGCTTTCAATGTTGCGAAATACATCCTAGAGTTCCTTTAATGAGTGAAATATCTCAGAGTTCTTTTAATGTGCAGTTTTTTGTTTGCTGGCATCTGGGATATCGTCATCCTTTTTTTTCTTTTTTTGGCTACATTGGGTCTTCGTTGCGGTGCGCGGGCTTCTCATTGCAGTGGCTTCTCTTGCTGCAAAGCATGGGCTCCAGGTGCATGGGCTTCAGTAGTTGTGGCTCGAGGGCTCTAGAGTGCAGGCTCAGTAGTTGTGGTGCACGGGCTTAGTTGCTCCAAGGCATGTGTCTTCATCCTTTTCGTTACAACCACTTCCCTCATTTCTGTCAATAAGCCAGCCTTTGCTAGGGTCCTCTGCCTGCACATCGAGAGTCTCTTAAACCACAGCAGTGTCAGCATTCCCACGGTCAGCTATTTCTTCTCTAACTCCATTGTGTTTGACTTGAATTCTGCTTCTAGCTCTACCTCTTTTGGTTTCTTTGCCACGCTTGCATCTTTGTTGACCAGTTCTCTCTTTCAGTTATCCATTTTTGTAAAATGTCACTTGAGTTTATCCTTTAGAGAAAAGGAGGCAACATAAGCTACACACTTTGCTGTCTGTGTGTGACTTGAAAAACAGATGCCCAGTGATCAGTCACTGACAGTCTTTCAAAGAAGTGATATATGATTGTCGCTGATCGTGATGCACATCTATTATTTGTGTAATGATTCGTGGACTGAAAATCTGACAATTTGCACTTGAGGCAGTTACTCACAGTTACTAACTGAAATTTGAACTGTGTTGTTGAGGGTCTGGGTTATTTAACCAGATGGTGGTAAGTGAAATTCATGCATATCTGAGCCTTGCAAAAACAAGAATTGCCTGCAAATCAAGGAAGACAGTGATTCATTGTGTCACATGGGGATTTAGCAATGTGTAGGGGACACTGGGGACCTCAGTGCAGACTTCCACTGGAATAGGAGGGGCGGGAGTGGGCTTAAGAGAATGGGAGGAGAGGAATTCGAGCTTGGAAGTATAGCCCCCTCTTGAGGAAGTTGGTGCAAAGGGGAACAGAAAAATGGGGAAGTAGCTGGCCGGCAAAGTGGGGTCAAGAGAAGGTATTGGTGTCTTAGAATAAGAGAGAGAAATTCAAGTTCTGGGTTAAGAAATCCATGGCTATCCTTGTTTTGATCCTCACTTTACCCCTCTTCTCTTGTGATGGGTCAGAGAGGTGAATGAGAGAAGATGCTTGAAGGTGATATGAATACAAAGGTCATGATCTAAGGAAATACAAATCCTGTATTTGAGTAATCATTGCTAAGAATAATGAAAAGGGACCCTGAGTACCTGTCAGGCCTGAGAACTTTTTATATCAAGTGTTAGTTGCAGGATGATGAAATTTGCAGTCAGCCATCTTCCTTCTCTGAGCTGGAAGACTAAAACAGTGCACGAGTGGTTGGAGTATTGACTTCATCTGAAGTTCTTTTCAGGCTTGGGTCTTCATTGCTGTACACTGAACTCAGACTTACAGATAACAGATTGCTCATAAGCCCACTCCTCTGCACAAACCCTCCCCGTGTGAAGAGCATGAGCACCCGCGTGTTCGCATATCTTGTCCTTGTTTGGTTGACTTGCCCGTCTGTGCTCTTCAGCTTCAGGAGGACCCTCCTCCCCTGCTCGACAATCCTTTTCATCCTCTCTTTTTCACTTGCAGCAATTTTTCCCATATAGGCATTTCCAAATATTCTCACTTTCTTTTCCATTTTCTTGAAGCCCCAAGCACCTCCATATTCACTTTGCAGATGGTCTCAGACATACCCAGTGATCCAGTGTGAGCTGCTTCTGTTTTCCTACTCTTCACCTTAGAGTGTTTCTTTACTTATCTCTTTACCTTCTTGTCACAGCTAAGTAGCTCCCATTTCTCCAAATTTAATTCTTTTGTGTCTGTCACCGCCTCCTCTCTGACTGCCCTCGTATCCAGACACTCTTCAGAAGTTGTTTACTTGAGGTTACTGATTGTTTTCCAATCTAATGGTCTCTTGTCATTTATTCATTAATTCAGTGATATTGGCACCTGCACCATATGCCAGACTTTAATAAACATCTAGGCAGCCAGGTGAGGGAATAGGAGCTCATTGTCTAGGGCAGAGGTTGGCAGACTTTTTTGCAAAGAGTAGTAAATAATTCAGGTTTGTAGGCCATACCAGAATCTCTGTTGTAACTACTCAGCTGTGCACCCGTGGGGTGAAAGCAGCCATAGACAATGTGTAAATGAGTAGGTGTAGCTGTATTTTGATTAAACTTTATTTAGAAAAACAGGCTGCCGGCTGGCTTTGGCCTCTGGGCTAACCCCCTGGTCTAGTGTTGAGCCTTTCTGATCTACATATAATATAAATTACTCTTTACCACCCCCTTTTTGAAACCCTTTCTTTTGAGTTCTAGAAAGTCAGAGTCTCTGATACTCCTCCTACTTCCCTGGAAGCTTGTTCTTTGTATCTTTTTCCTATTTCTGTCTACTAGGTTGGAGTTTCTTAAGGTTCTGGTTTTGGTCCTCCTGTTCTCTTTCTCTAAACTCTGGACGATCTCATCACATCGTAGAGTGTCTGAATAAGTCGCTCTCCATCCTGGCGTTCTCCTGATTCTGCTCCCAGACTCCTGTCTGCCTGCTCGATGCGTCTCCATGCATCTGAGCCACCAGCACCTCTCACTTCGTACAGCTAAAAATGAGACCACTGTTGTCTTCACCTTCCTGGCACACCTGCTGTTCCTTCGTCCTTCTTCCTTCTTTCTGTTAATCTGTCTCATCAAGTGGCGATGACAGTGAGTTGTGATAATGTGTGTAAAGCACCAGCCTGGTGTCTGGCACACAGGAGGCAAGCAGTGAATGTCAGCTCCCCTCTTTCTCTTGGTCACCTCAGGGCTCCATTTACCTTGATTTGAAACCTCCTCTTCTATTCTGCACCATATTCAATATGCTGCTAAGTTCTTTTATTTTATTCTACGATATCTCTTGCCTCTGACTTCTTTTCATTCTCACCACCATTTCCTAATTTAAAGCACTCAGTCAGTTTGGAATTGCATTTATCTGAACTTAACAGCAGCAGTAACAACAGAAACAAATTTATATTAGCTTAACCCAGTGGAGTTTTATGTTTTCTTATGGAACACAATGTCTGGAGGTCAGTGGTCCAGAGCTTTCCCAGCCCAATAGAGACCTGACTTCTCTCTCGCCTCAGATATTCTGAGCAAGTAGCTTTTGTCCTCATGCTTTTCTCTCTGTGGTTACAAGTGAATGTTCCATTTCCAGGACTGCATCTATATTCCAGGCAGGAAGAGGGGAAGGACAAAGAGGTAAGAGACTGAAAAGCCAATCTTGCCATGTCTTTCCTGTTTTTTTTTTTTTGCAGTACGCGGGCCTCTCACCTTTGCGGCCTCTCCCGTTGCGGAGCACAGGCTCCAGACGCGCAGGCTCAGAGGCCGTGGCTCACGGGCCCAGCCGCTCTGCGGCATGTGGGATCCTCCCGGACCGGGGCACGAACCCGTGCCCCCTGCACCGGCAGGCGGACTCCCAACCACTGCGCCACCAGGGAAGCCCCTCTTTCCTGTTTTTAAAGAGCTTATCCAGAAGCACCACCTAGCGACTTCTCCTTACATCTCATTGTCTGGGCTGTATCACTCGGCCACTCCTGATTGCTGCTCCAGACAAAGTGAGGGCTCTGTTAGGAAAAAGGAGAGGGTGAATATTGGGCAGGTACCCACTAGTGTTTGCTGAGGCACCCACAGTGCCTCCTGACTCACCTGCCCACCTCCACTCTCTTCCTTAATCCATTGCACACAGTGACCAGACCAGTCATCCCGGAACTTGGCTCCAAATTCATCATACTACTTCTCTGCCAATTTTATTGAGGTATAATTAACAAAACCATATATATTTAAAGCGTACAATGTGATGATTTGATATACATGTATATTGTGAAGTGATTATCACAGTCAAGTCAGTTAACACATCCCCCATCTCACATAGTTACCATTTATTCTTGTGGGTGAGTGGCGGGAATGCTTAAAATCTACTCTCTTAGCAAATTTCAGGTATACAGAACTATATGGTCACAGTGCTGTGCCTTAGGTCCCCAGAACTTATTCACCTTGTAACTGAGTGTACCCTTTGACCAACATCTCCTTTTTCCCCTACTCACCAGCCCCTGGCAACCACCCTTCCACTCTCTGTTTTTATGAGTTCAGCATTTTTTTAATATGTCTAAAATCACTAGTCATAATGTCCTTCAGGTTCATTTATGTTGTTGCAAGAGGCAGGACTTCTTTTTTAAATCCATTCATCTCTCAAGGGACAGTTTGGTTGTTTCCATATCTTGGCTATTGTGAGTCATGCTACAAAGAACATGAGAGTGCACGTGTCTCTTGGGGATACTAATTTTGTCTCCTTCATATATATATATACACACACCCAGAAGTGGGATTGTTGGAGCATATGGTAGCTCTATTTTTAATTGTTTGAGGAACCTCTTTACTGTTTTCCATAGTGGCTGCACCAATTCCCACCACTGTTGGGAATTGCTGTCCTAAGAGGTGTGAGGTGATACCTCACTGTGGTTTTGATTTCCATTTCCCTGATGATTAGCGATGCTGAGCATCTTTTCTTGTACCTATTGTCCATTTGTATGTCCTCTTCGGAAAAATGTCTCTTTAGTTCTGCCCATTTTTTAATCGAATTGTTTGGGTTTTTTGCTGTTGATACATGTGAATTCCTTGTATATTTCAGATCTTAATGCCTTATCAGATATATGGTTTGTGCTATGGTTTGAATGTTTGTGTCCCCCCAGAATTCATTTTGATGTCCTGATGTGATGCTATTAAGAGGTGGAGCCTTTGGGAGGTAATTAATGGCTTTATAAAGAAGGCCTCAGAAGCTGACTAGCCCCCTTCCACCTTTCAAGGACACAATGAGAAAGCACTGGCCATGAATCAGGAAGAGAGCCCTCACTAGCCACCACATGGAATCTGTGGCGCCATGATCTTGGACTTCTAGCCTCCAGAACTGTGATAAATACATTTCTGTTGTTTATAAGCGACCCAGTCTCTAGTTTTTTGTTATAGCAGCCCGAATGGACAAAGACAGTTTGCAAATATTTTCTCCCACTCTGTTGATTATTTTGTTTTGTCGATTATTTCCTTTTCCATGCAGAAGCTTTTTAGTTTGATGTAGTCCTACTTGTTTATTTTTGTTTTTTGTTGCCTGTGCTTTTGGTGTCATATCCAAAAAATCATTGCCAAGAATAGTGTCAAGGACCTTTTTTCCTATGTTTTCTTCTAGGAGTTTTACGGTTTCGGGTCTTATGTTTAGGTCTTCAATGCATTTTGAGTTAATTTTTTTGAATTGTATAAAATAGGGATGCAGTTTCTTTCTTTTTTTTTTTTAAATAGGTCTTTATTGGAGTATAATTGCTTCACATTACGGTGGTAGTTTCTGTTGTACAGCAAAGTTAATCAGCCATATGCATACATATATCCCCATATCCCCTCCCTCTTGAGCCTCTATCCCACCCCTCTAGGTCGTCACAAAGCACCAAGCTGATCTCCCTGTGCTATGCTGCTGCTTCCCACTAGCTAACTGTTACATGTTGATGTTACTCTCACTTTGCCCCAGCTTCCCCCTCTGTCCCCGCCCCCCGCCATGTCCTCAAGTCCATTCTCTATGTCTGCGTCTTTATTCCTGCCCTGCCACTAGGTTCATCAGTACCACTTTTTTTTAGATTGCATATGTATGCGTTAGTATACAGTATTTGTTTTTCTCTTTCTGACTTACTTCACTCTGTATGACAGACTCTAGGTCCATCCACCTCACTATAGATAACTCAGTTTCGTTTCTTTTTATGGCTGAGTAATATTCCATTGTATATATGTGCCACATCTTCTTTATCCGTTCATCTGTCGATGGACATTTAGGTTGCTTCCATATCCTGGCTATTGTAAACAGTGCTTCAATGAACATTGTGGTACATACGTCTTTTTTTTTTTTTGCGGTATGCGGGCCTCTCCCTATTGTGGCCTCTCCCGTTGCGGAACACAGGCTCCGGACGCGCAGGCTCAGTGGCCATGGCTCATGGCCCAGCTGCTCCGTGGCATGTGGGATCTTCCTGGACCGGGGCACAAACCTGTGTCCCCTGCATCGGCAGGCAGACTCTCAACCACTGCGCCACCAGGGAAGCCCCGTACGTCTCTTTTTGAATTATGGTTTTCTCAGGGTATATGCCCAGTAGTGGGATTGCTGGGTCATATGGTAGTTCTACTTTAGTTTTTTAAGAAATCTCTGTACTGTTCTCCATAGTGGTTGTATCAATTTACATTCCCACCAACAGTGTAGGAGGGTTCCCTTTTCACCACATCCCCTCTTGCATTTATTGTTCTAGATTTTTTGATAATGGCCATTCTGACCAGTGTGAGGTGATACCTCATTGTAGTTTCGGTTTGCATTTCTCTAATAATTAGTGATGTTGAGCATCTTTTCATGTGCCTCTTGGCCATCTGTATATCTTCTTTGGTGAAATGTCTATTTAGGTCTTCCACCCATTTTTTAATTGGATTATTTGGTTTTTTTGATATTGAGCTCCATGAGCTGTTTGTATATTTTAGAGATTAATCCTTTGTCCATTGTTTCATTTGCAAATATTTTATCCCATTCTGAGGGTTGTCTTTTTGTCTTGTTTATGTTTTCCTTTGCTATGCAAAAGCTTTTAAGTTTCATTAGGTCCCATTTGTTTATTTTTGTTTTTATTTTCATTACTCTAGGAGGTGGGTCAAAAAAGATCTTGCTGTGGTTTATGTCAGAGTGTTTTTCCTATGTTTTCCTCTAAGTTTTATAGTGTCTGATCTTACATTTAGGTCTTTAATCCATTTTGAGTTTATTTTTGTGTATGGTGTTAGGGAGTGTTCTAATTTCATTCTTTCACATGTAGCTGTCCAGTTTTCCCAGCACCACTTATTGAAGAGGCTGTCTTTTCTCCATTGTACGTTCTTGCCTCCTTTGTTGTAAATTAGGTGATCATATGTGCGTGGGTCTGTCTCTGGGCTTTCTGTCCCGTACCATTGATCTATATTTCTGTTTTTGTGCCAGTACCATACTGTCTTGATTACTGTAGCTTTGTAGTATAGTCAGAAGTCGGGGAGCCTGATTCCTCCAGCTCCGTTTTTCTTTCTCAAGATTGCTTTGGCTATTCGGGATCTTTTGTGTCTCCATATGAATAGTAAAATTTTTTGTTCTAATTCTGTGAAGAATGCCGTTGTTAGTTTGATAGGGACTGCATAGAATCTGTAGATTGCTTTGGGTAGTATAGTCATTTTCGCAATATTGATTCTTCCAATCCAAGAACATAGTATATTTCTCCATCTGTTTCTGTCATCTTTGATTTCTTTCATTAGTGTTTTATAGTTTTCTGAGTACAAGTCTTTCACCTCTTTATGTAGGTTTATTCCTAGGTATTTTGTTCTTTTTGTTGCAGTGGTAAATGGGATTGTCTCCTCAATTTCTCTTTCTGATTTTTCATTGTTAGTGTATAGGAATGCCAGAGATTTCTGTGCATTAATTTTGTATCCTGCAACCTTACCAAATTCATTGATTAGTTCTAGTAGTTTTCTGGTGGTACAGGATTTTCTATGTATCATGTCATCTGCAAACAGTGACAATTTTACTTCTTCTTTTCCAATTTGTATTCCTTTTATTTCTTTTTCTCCTCTGATTGCCATGGCTAGGGCTTCCAAAACTATGTTGAATAATAGTGGCGAGAGTGGACATCCTTGTCTTGTTCCTGATCTTAGTGGAAATGCTTTCAGTTTTTCATCATTGAGTATGATGTTTGCTGTGGGTTTGTCATATATGGCCTTTATTATGTTGAGGTAGGTTCCCTCTATGCCCATTTTCTGGAGAGGTTTTATCATAAATGGGTGTTGAATTTTGTCAAAAGCTTTTTCTGCATCTATTGAGATGATCATATGGTTTTTATTCCTTAATTTGTTAATATGGCGTATCACATTGATTGACTTACGTATACTGAAGAATCCTTGCATCCCTGGATAAATCCCACTTGATCATGGTGTATGATCCTTTTAATATGTTGTTGGATTCTGTTAGCTAGTATTTTGTTCAGGATTTTTACATCTGTCTTCATTAGTGATATTGGTCTGTAATATTCTTTTTTTGTGATATCTTTTTCTGGTTTTGGTATCAGGGTGATGGTGGCTTCGTAGAATGAATTTGGGAGTGTTCCTCCCTCTGCAAGTTTTTGGAAGAGTTTGAGAAGGATCAGTGTTAGCTCTTCTCTAAATGTTTGATAGAATTCGCCTGTGAAGCCATCTGGTCCTGGACTTTTGTTTGTTGGATGATTTTTAATTACAGTTTCAATTTAATTACTTGTGATAGGTCTGTTTATACTTTCTAATTCTTCCTGGTTCAGTCTTGGAAAATTGTACCTTTCCAAGAATTTGTCCATTTCTTCGTGGTTGTCCATTTTATTGGCATATAGTTGTTTGTAGTTGTCTCTTATAATCCTTTGTATTTCTGCAGTGTCAGTTGTGATTTCTCCTTTTTCATTTCTAATTTTATTGATTTGTGTCCTCTCTCTTTTTTTCTTGATGAGTCTGGCTAAGGGTTTATCAATTTTATCTTCTCAAAGAACCAGCTTTTAGTTTTATTGATCTTTGCTATTGTTTCCTTCGTTTCTATTTCTTTTATTTCTGCTCTGATCTTTATGATTTCTTTCCTTCTACTGACTTTGGGTTTTCTTTGTTCTTCTTTCTGTAGTTGCTTCAGGTGTAGGGTTAGATTGTTTATTTGAGATTTTTCTTGTTTCTTGAGGTGAGATTGAATTGCTATAAACTTCCCTCTTAGAACTGCTTTTGCTGCGTCCCATAGGTTGTGGGTTGTCGTGTTTTCATTGTCATTTGTTTCTGTGTATTTTTTTACTTCTTCTTTGATTTCTTCAGTGATCTCTTGGTTATTTAGTAGCGCACTGTTTAGCTTCCATGTATTTGTGTTTTTACAGTTTTTTTCCTGTAATTGATTCCCAGTCTCATAGCGTTGTGGTCAGAAAAGATGCTTGATATGATTTCAGTTTTCTTAAATTTTCTGAGGCTTGATTTGTGACCCAAGATGTGATCTATCCTGGAGAATCTTCCGTGTGCACTTGAAAAGAAAGTGTATTCTGCTACTTTCAGGCAGAATGTTCTTATAAATATCAATTAAACCTATCTGGTCTGTTGTGTCATTTAAAGGTTGTGTTTCCTTATTTATTTTCTGTTTGATCTGTCCTTTGGTGTGAGTGGGGTGTTAAAGTCCCCTACTATTATTGTGTTACTGTTGATTTCCCCTTTCATGGTTGTTAGCATTTGCCTTAGGTATTGGGGTGTTCCTATGTTGGGTGCATAAACATTTACAATTGCTATATCTTCTACTTGGATTGATCCCTTGATCATTATGTACTGTCCTTCCTTATCTTTTGTAACAGTCTTTATTTTAAAGTCTATTTTATCTGATACGAGTATTGCTGCTCCAGCTTTCTTTTGATTTCCATTTGCATGGAGTATCTTTTTCCATCCCTTCACTTTCAGTCTGTATGTCTCCCTAGGTCTGAAGTGGGTCTCTTGTAGACAGCATATATATGGGCCTGTTTTTGTATCCATTCAGCCAGTCTGTGTCTTTTGGTTGGGGCATTTAATCCATTTACATTCAGGGTTATTATCAATATGTATGTTCCTGTTACCGTTTTCTCAACTGTTTTTGGTTTGTTTTTGTGGGTCTTTTTCTTCTCTTGTGTTTCCTGCCTAGAGAAGTTTCTTTAGCATTTGTTGTAAAGCTGATTTGATAGTGCTGAATTCTCTTAGCTTTTGCTTGTCTGAAAAGCTTTTGATTTTTTTCCATTGAATCTGAATGAGATCCTTGCTGGGTAGAGTAATCTTGGTTGTAGGTTTTTCTCTTTCATCACTTTAAGTATATCCTGCCACTCCCTTCTGGCCTGCAGAGTTTCTGCTGAAAAATCAGCTGATAACCTTATGGGGATTCCTTTGTATGTTATTTTTTGTTTTTCCCTTGCCGCTTTTAGTGTTTTTTCTTTGAAATTAATTTTGGTTAGTTTGATTAATATGTGTCTTGGTGTGCTTCTCCTAGAGTTTATCCTGCATGGGGCTCTCTGTGCTTCCTGGATTTGGGTGACTATTTCCTTTCCCATGTTAGGGAAGTTTTCAACTATAATCTCTTCAAATATTTTCTCAGATACTTTCTTTTTCTCCTCCTCTTCTGGGACCCCTATAATTTGAATGTGGTGCGTTTAGTGTTGTCCCAGAGGTCTCTGACATTGTCTTCAGTTGTTTTCATTCTTTTTTGTTTATTCTGCTCCTCAGCAGTTATTTCCACCATTTTGTCTTCCAGCTCACTTATTCGTTCTTCTGCCTCAGTTATTCTGTTATTGATTCCTTCTAGTGTATTTTTCATTTCAGTTATTGTGTTGTTCATCTCTGTTTCTTCTTTAGTTCTTCTAGATCTTTGTTAAACATTTCTTGTATTGTCTCAATCCGTTCCTCCATTATATTTCTGAGATTCTGGATCACGTTTACTATCATTACTCTGAATTCTTTTTCAGGTAGATTGCCTATTTCCTCTTCATTTGTTTGGTCTTGTAGGTTTTTACCTTGCTCCTTCATCTGTGACATATTTTTTTGTCATCTCATTTTTTTTTTTTTTTTAATGTGTGGGATTGTGTTCCTGTCTTACTGGTTGTTTGGCCTGTGGCTTCCAACACTGGAGTTTGTAGGCTGTTGGGTAGAGCTGGGTCTTGGTGCCAAGATGAGGACCTCCAGGAGACCTCACTCCGATAAGTATTCCCTGGGGTCTGAGGTTCTCTGTTAGTCCAGTGGTTCAGACTCAGAGCTCCCACCACAGGAGCTTCGGCCTGAACCCTGGCTCGTGATCCAAGATCCCACAAGCCGTGCGGGGCGGCAACAAAAGAAAGGAGAACAATAACAAAGTAAAAAATATAATTAGACTAGGAAACTAACAGATATGTTAGAAAGAATATAAAAATAAAAATATAGATGAAACAACAACCAGAAGATAAAACAGAACCACAATAGTAAAAAAGAGGAGGATAAAATTTTTTTTAAAAAAAGGTGGAAAAGGCCTTGGCTGTGGAGGGCAGGGCCTAAACAGGAGTGGGGTTTGGGTGGTGGGCAGGGCCTATGCTTAGGACCCACAGGGCTGGAAAAGGTCCTGGAGGCTGTTGAGGGTGGGGCTTAGGCTTAACAGAGGGGGCCCAGGCATCCCTCCTGCCTCCAGTCTCAGAGGACAGGGGACCCCACCTGGGAGTCCAGTAGGCTTCCTGGGCTTGAGTGGGTGGGGCAGACACCCACTGGTCCTGGAGGGTCTCTCCCACCTGCCTCTTCTGTTCTCCCCCTACACCCCCAGGGCCACCTCGGCCTGCAGGGGTCCTCTGAGGGCGTAGGACCTGGCCTGAGAGTCGGGCAGACTTCCCTGGACCATTGGGCAGGGGAAATGCTGGGTGCCCTCCCCACTGATCTGAGCCCCTGAGGGTGCCTCCAGGTGTGCAAACCCCTCCCCCCTCCTCAGCCGCCCCTCAGGGGCTCTGGTCCTGTCTGGCCTCCACTTCTCCTCCCCACTCAGTCCCCTGATGTCCTACCAGTTCGCTTGGGGGTTCTTCCTGTCTCCTTGGGCATCAAGGTCCCCCACCAGCGTCCAGCAGGCACCCTAGTTGTGGGGAGACAGGAACTCTGTGTCTTCCCACACTGCCATCTTGACTCCGCCCCCAGTTTCATTCTTTTGCATGTGGATATCCAGTTTTCCCAGCACCATTTACTGAAGTCTATCCTTTCTCCATTGTGTATTCTTGGCACCCTTGTTAAAGATTAGTTGACCATATATGTGTGGGCTTATTTCTGGGCTCTCTGTTCTATTCCTTTGGTCTATGTGTCTGTTTTTATAGCAGTTCCATACTGATTTGCTTACTATAGCTTTGTAATACAGCTGGAAATCAGGACGTGTGATGCCTCCAGCTTTGTTCTTCTTTCTCAGTATCACTTTGGCTATTTGGGTTTTTATTTTGTTTTTCGTAGTTCCATATGAATTTTAGGATTTTTTTTCTATTTCTGTGAAAAATGCCATTGGAATTTTGGTGGGGATTACATTGAATCTATAGATGGCTTTGCATAGTATGAACATTTTAACAGTGTTAATTCTTCCAATTCAAGAATACAAAATATCTTTCCATTTGCCTTCTTCGGTTTCTTTGATCAATGTCTTACAGTTTTCAATGTATAGGCCTTTCACCTTCTTGGTTAAATTTATTACTAAGTAATTTTTAAAAAGCTATTGTAAATGAAATCATTTTCTTAATTTTTCTTTCGATAGTTCATTGTCACTATAGAGAAAAGCAACTAATTTTTAAATAAATTTTATTTTGGGCTGCATTGGGTCTTTGTTGCTGCGCATGGGCTTTAGTTGCAGCGAGTGGGGGCTACTCTGTTGCGGTACACGGGCTTCTCATTGCAGTGGCTTCTCTTGTTGCAGAGCATGGGCTCTAAGTGCGTGGGCTCCAGTAGTTGTGGCACACAGGCTCAGTAGTTGTGGCTCATGGGCTCTGGAGTGCAGGCTCAGTAGTTGTGGCGCACAGGCTTTGTTGCTCTGCGGCATGTGGGATCCTCCCGGACCAGGGCTCGAACCCATGTCCCCTGCACTGGCAGGTGGATTCTTAACTACTGTGCCACCAGGGAAGTTCAAAAGCAACTAAGTTTTGTATGTTGGTTTTGTATACTGAATTTGTTGATTACTTCTGACAGTTTTTTGGTAGTCTTTAGCATTTTCTAAAGACTAATATATGGTATTAAGATCATGTCATCTGGAAACAAAGTTTTACTTCCTCCTTTCCTATTTGGATGCCTTTCATTTCTTTTTCTTGCCTAATTTCTCTGGCTAGGTCTGTGTTGAATAGAAGTGGCAAGAGTAGGTATCTTTGTCTTGTTCCTGATCTTACAGAGTGGGCATCATTGTCTTGTTCACTACTGGGTATGAAGTTAGCTGGGGGCTTGTCATGTGTGGCCTTTATAACATTGAGGTACATTCTTTCTATACCTAATTTGTTGAGAGTTTTCATCATGAAAGAATGTTGAATTTTGTCAGATGCTTTTTCTGTATTTATTGAGATGATCATACCATTTTTATTCTTCATTCTGTTAATGTGGTGTATTGATTTGTGTATGTTGAATCATCCTTGCATGGTAAGGATAAATCCCACTTGATCATGATGTACGATCCTTTTAATGTGCTGTTGAATTCAGTATGCTAGTGTTTTGTTGAGGACTTTTGTGTTCACCAGGGATATTGGTCTGTAATTTTCTTTTCTTGTAGTGTCCTTGTTTGGTGTTGATGTCAAAATAATGCTGGCCTTGTAGTATGAATTTGGGAGTGTTTCCTCCTCTTCAGTTTTTTGGAGGAGTTTGAGAAGGATTGGTATTCTTTAAATGTTTGGTACAATTCACCATGAAACTGTCTGGTCCCGGGCTTTTCTTTGTTGGGAGGTTTTTGACTACTGATTAAATCTCCTTACTTGTTATTGGTCTGTTCAGATTTTCTATTTCTTCATGATTCAGGCTTGGTAGGTTGTATGTTTCCAGGAATTTATCCATTTCTTCCAGGTTATCCAGTCTGTTGATGTGTAATTGTTCATGGTAGTCTCTTCCAGCCCTTTGTATTTCTGTGGTATTAGTTGTAATGTCTCCTCTCATTTCTGATTTTAAGTCTTTTCTCTTTTTTTAAAAATTGGTCAAGCTAAAAGTTGGTCAGTTTTGTTTATCTTTTTTTAAAAAACAGCTCTTAGTTTCACTGATCTTTTCTATAATTTTTCTAGTCTCTCTTTATATCTGCTCTGATCTTTATTATTTCCTTTTTTCTGCTAACTTCAGGCTTAGTTTTTTCTTTCTTTAGTTCCTTGAGGTATAAACTAGGTTGTTTATGTGAGATCTTTCTTTTTTCTATTATTTATTTATTTTGCCTGCGCCACGCGGCTTGCAGGATCTTTGGTCCCCCACCAGCGATTGAACCCAGGCCACTGCAGTGAAAGCACCAAGTCCTAACCACTGGTCCGCCAGGGAACTCCCTCTTTTTTCTTAATGTAGGCATTTATTACTGTGAACTTCCCTCTTAGAACTGCTTTTGCTGCATCCCATAAATTTTGGTGTGTAGTACAAGGGACCCTTGAACAACACAGGTTTGAACTGTGTCATCTACTTATATGCACATTTTTTCAGTAAATATGTATTATACTACTACACAATTCTTAGTGCGTTGAATCTGCAGATACAGTCAGCCCTCCAAATATGTGGTTCCGTAAGTTATATGCAGATTTTTGACTGTGTGAAGGGTTGATGCCCCTAAACCCTGCTTTGTTCAAGGGTCACCTGTATTTCCATTTTTGCTTCTAGATATTTCGTTTCCTTTTTGATCCTCTTTGATTTCTTCATCATACTACTGTTTTTTTTTGTTTTTTTTTTTGCGGTTCGCGGGCCTCTCACTGCTGTGGCCTCTCCCGTTGTGGAGCACAGGCTCCAGACGCACAGGCTCAGCGGCCATGGCTCACGGGCCCAGCCGCTCCGCGGCATGTGGGATCTTCCTGGACCGGGGCACAAACCCGTGTCCCCTGCATCGGCAGGCGGACTCTCAACCACTGCGCCACCAGGGAAGTCCCCATCATACTACTTTTAAGTCTGTTTCTAAAACATTTATTTTTAGATTCTGTAACATAGATGATGACAATTGTGCGACTCCCACAAACACCAGACTTGGGGGTGGTAGTGGTGGTAGATTTGGCTCTTTGCAGGGATTTAATAGACGGCAGCAAGGGAGGCTGAGCCTAGTCAGGGTTCCTGCTGTGAGCTCAGCCATCTGCCAGCCCCTGCAGGCAAGTGTTCAGTTATTGATCGGCTCAGCATCAGAGCTGTTTGTCGTCAGATGCTTCCCCCAGCTTCACCAAGTGAGAACTTCGGCCACTGAGGTAAGACCATTCGAGAATAAACACCGCATCCATCCATCTCCTCTCTCCACAGCCAGCAAATGGAAGAGGACCCAGGCGTGCAGGAACTGGAGGCCCTGATAGACACGATCCAGAGGCAAGGGAAAGATCACCCGTGCAGGGACAACATCCGCAAGATGTTTCAAATTTATGACAAGGAAGCTTCAGGACATGTGGACAGGGAGACGTTCTTTAAAATCTGTGACTCTTTTCACCTCCCAGTTGATGATTCCTTGGTTAAGGAGGTGAGTAGGAGTTCCTGTTCGGGGTTGATTGCAGAGGCTGGGCACCGCTCACTCGTTACCAAAGGCAGTTGCATTTGTATTTCATTTTAACTGGGGAAGACTTGGGGTGTTCACATCAGATCTGCTGTTTGGTCCTGATTATGGCATTTGCCCTCGACTCTAGCATTGGCGTCCTTTCCTAACTGCTGCTGTAGGGCATCTCTTTAAGTGGGCAGGGGCCAGACAGCACAGAGCGGCCAGTGAACCATGTCAGGGCTAAAGGAGGGTGGCTGCCAACGGCAGATTGAAAAGGTGGACTGAGCAGGATGGTGGGAGCCTTTGACACCTTCACAGCCTACGTTAGCCCGTCAGTAGGGCTGGCATGGGATAGGGCGTGACTGCTGCCCTGGACAGCAGCATCCACCAGTAGGGGTCCATGGTCAGCTGCCAGTGGAGGGATGACATGGACGATCTCCTCCGAGAGTTTCCATGAGGGAGCTGGAGAGGGCATTTCATACCTCTTTTTCGTTATAAACCCCTTTGACCAGGGTTCCCCTAGAAGTCGGGACAGACTTTCTCGCACCGTTGCCAACGATGGTGGCTAATGTTATTGAGACATTCTCACTGATGAAGAACACTGTGATGCTGTAGTCCTTCTTAATGATACGTTAGGAAAAAGGGATGTTTGGAAGTTAGGTGTCATTTAGGGAAGCCTTCTGTTTGGGGCCAGTGTGACTAGGTTGGAGATGAGGGTTTTTCAGATGGGAACATTAGCAAGGAGTGAGGGAGGCAGGTAGAAGGATAACAGTTCAAGTGGGCCAAATGCCCATCTAGCTTCCCAAGTCTCAGGCTGACAGCACACCCAGCCTTCGATTTCTAAGTCATTTGTGCTATCTGTGACCTGACCTGGGAGAGAGGAGCTGCAGTCAGGGGAGGTGGGACAGGGAAAGCAGGGGCGGGATGGATTTGCACGTCCTTAAAGTGGCCACAGCGGATCACTGTGCTTACTGCCACTCACAGGTGTCTTAGGGCACTTGGTCTGAGCAGTGACATGACTCGATTTTTCTGTTAGGCTGTGATAGCAGCAACCTCTGCTATTCTAAGTCTTACTCTGTGCTGACTGGATGGACAGTCTTGTAATTGAATAAAGAACAGAAATGCTTCGGGAATGACAGTGCTCTTACAAATGTCAAACCTGAAACCTTGGGCAGGCCATTTACTCCATCTGAGCTTTGATCTCGTGAAGATGGGGATACTCTTACCTACCTTCCCGGTTTACAGGACCATTTCAGAATCAGCCAAGGATATATAAAAAGCCTGAGCTGGTTTACAAAGGCAGGGACAGGCACTAAAGAGCGCTGTGCAGCTGAGCTGAAGGCAGCCCATCTGTCTCTCACGGGCTCCCCTTCTCTCTCCCGCAGCTCATCAGGATGTGCTCTCACGGAGAAGACAAGATTGACTACTATAACTTCGTCCGTGCTTTCTCCAACTGACCTGCTGAGGACAGGAAGCACAGTATTTTGAGGTTGGGCCTACGTATACCTGTACTCTTCATAGAGGCATTTACAGAGCTCTTGAAATTATATTTCCTTTTTGGTTCTTTTACCACTGAAGTCTAAATTAAATTGGATCTTGTAGGAGCTAAGGTTGGTGCCTTATTTAGGGAGGGGAGATAGGGGTGTTGTGATGGTTAATTTTATGTGTCAACTTGACTAGATATGGGGTGCCTAGACATTTCTGGGTGTGTCTGTGAGGCCGTTTCTGGATGAGGTTAATATTTGAGTTGGTGGATGGAGTAAAGCAGATGGCCCTCTCCAATGTGGGTGGGCCCCACCCATTCCATTAAAGGCTTGAATAGAACAAAAAGGCTGACCTTTCCCTAATGAGAGAGAAGTCCTTCGGCCTGCTTTGACATCGGCTTTTTCCTGCTTTTGGACTCAGACTGAGACATTGGCTCTTCTGGGGCTCCAGCCCGCTGGCCTTCAGACAGGAACTACTCCATCAGCACTCAGAGGCCTCCAGGTCTCTGGCTACAGATACTGGAGCTTGTCAGCTTCCTCGGTTACAGGAGCCAATTCCTTAATCGTCAGTCTCTTTCTCTATATATATACAGCCTAATCGGTTCTGCTTCTCTGGAGAAAGAACCCTGACTAATGCAGGAGGAGGATGCATAGAATTTGCTCAGACAGACATCAGGTCTGGTGTGGTGCTGCAGACAGTACTGCCCGCCCCGCCCCACCCCGCCGGGAAGTAGACGTCATGTTTTCCAATTGCATTTCTAGGCCCATTAGTAGACCTGCATTTTATTTCATTTTATTATTTACTTATTTAAATTTATTTTTGGCTGTGTTGGGTCTTTGTTGCTGCGTGCGGGCTTTCTCTAGTTGCGGCGAGCGGGGGCTACTCTTCGTTGTGGTGCGTGAGCTTCTCACTGCAGTGGCTTCTCTTGTTGCGGAGCACGGGCTCTAGGCACGCGGGCTCAGTAGTTGTGGCTCACAGGCTCTAGAGCGCAGGCTCAGTAGTTGTGGTGCACGGGCTTAGTTGCTTTGCGGCATGTGGGATGTTCCCGGACCAGGGCTCGAACCCATGTCCCCTGCATTGGCAAGCAGACACTGTGATAATAGGAAATATCACAGTGTGATACACTGATTTGTTTCATGAAACTTTTGTTTCAAATGAGTGTGTATTTACTGGGTCATGATGTAAAACATTTCTTTATGTGGGCTGTAGTTAAAAAAAAAAAAAATTTACTGCTTTTAGAGAGGCTGGCCTCAAGATAGGCAGAAAAGACCAGTAGCAGCTACTGGTTATCGACTGAGCTCTGATGGACTTTTCAGAAGCAGGGCTGCTCCTTAGCTGAAGTCAGCCACCAACTTCATCTTTATAAATGCTGTCTCTGATTCCTTCCTACCTGTACTCCGTCTGTACCACCAGGGGCCTGAAAATACCATCTAATTAGAGTGTATCAAGCCCGTAGCTGTAGGCTTTAGGGGTACCTGAGAAGACGTCTCTAGATGTTTCCAGAAAATCAAGGGTCACTTGGGTGAGTGACTAGCCTGCTGGTGTAGGAGCAGGAGCATGTTCCTGTGAGAAAGTGAGTGCTTTATTTGACCCCTGAGCTTAGCATTTACTAGCCCTAAACCTTACCCCCACCATCCCCTGCGAAAACAAGCAAACCAGCCAGCCGACACCCCCCAAAATGCTGAGCCCAGATGAGCAGGCAGGCTCAGAAAGGGCAACGGTCACCAGCTTCTCCGGCTGAGCCGCTCGCTCTCCGCTGGCACCGTGCCTTTGCCCCAGGTACATGGCTCCTGTTGGGTCCTCATAGCCCATGCCTGTCCTCAACTAACTGCACTCATCTCCTGAGCTCTCTCTGGAGATGGTTCTGGAAAAACAGCAGACAGCCATGGGCAACAGGCCATCTGATGCCAGCAGTGTCCTGTGCCACTGCTGGTACCAACACTCAGACAGCAACTATTCAGCACCTACACTGACATCTGGTGGCTTTTACACACAGACTTAGCCCCATCCTCTCCTAGCCAAGTGACACCATAACACAGTCGTCCCCCTTATCCACACTTTCACTTTCCAGTTTTAGTTAAACATGGTCAGCCATGGTCTGGAAATATTAAATGGAACGCTCCAGAAATAATTCTTAAGTTTTAAACTGTGTGCCATTCTGAGTAGCGTGATGAGATCTTGCGCCCTCCCACTTTGTCCCTCCGGGGATCCCCAGCTGTCGGCATTGTCAGGGCTCAGTGATCCACGGTCACCTGGAGCAAGTGATCCTCTCCTGATGCGTCGTCAGAAGGCCAGTAGAGCCCAGCGCTCCACCACAGGGTCTGCATCATCCAGCTCACGCCACCTTGTCACTCGGGCACTCAGTCACCTCACATCGTAAGAAGAAGGGTGAGTGCAGCTCAGGAAGATGTTTTTAGAGACCACATTCACATAACTTTCATTATGGTATATGGTTATAATTGTTCTATTTTATTAGCATTGTTAATCTCTTACTGTGCCTAATTTATAGACTTCACCATAGGTAGGTATGTGTAGGAAAAAACATAGCATATTTAGGGCCCAGAACTCTCTGGGGTTTCAGGCATCCACTGGGGGGTCTCGGAACATATTCCCATGGATGATGGGGGCAGCCGTACAGCAGGCATCAGGCACAGTGCGCCTCCTTGTGGCGCTTCCTGCCCACACAGCCCGTGTCACCACACTCCTTTCCACGTTCACACTTCCCTGTTACAGACACCAATAAAAATGAGGCTTATTACTACCCACCACTCAATGTAACGGACTCCTTCTCCGTCCTTAATTCCAACTCCCTAACTAACTCACATGACCACAACGAACAAATACGTATCTCAAAAGATATGCAAGAAATGACAGTGAAAAATGTTAGAAATGAGGCTGAAATTGATGCGAACTCGTTCTTCATATAAAAGCAAATGTGAGCAATGCAAACAAGACTAGTTGAGGCAAAGTCTTGCAAAAATAAAGTTGCCAGCGATATTATTTTAAAGCGCTCTTATCCTTTTCAGTCTTCAGGGGAGAAACACTCTAATCAATTCCCAGATAGCCATCTAAGAGGTGGAATAAAATAATGCTTGCAACTTAAAAAAGCAAATGTGAGCATCCAGATAAAAAGGAATAGAAGGAATTATACCCGAGACAAGCAGGCGAATAATTCAAGGCCTTTTATTCAGTTATTTCAAAAATATTTGTCGATCATTTGTTTCAAAATGTACATTTAAAAAAATCCATACAAAACCGTAATTTGTTTTAAAACCAGACAGAAAAAAAAAAGGATTTGGAAAAATGTTCACTGAAAGTAAAAAGAGCCCCCCCCCCAAAAAAAAACCCTTTTACATGAAAGCATAAATATGGCAGGTACAAATTTTCCTTGAGTTCCTTGTTGAAATTTGGTCCATAACATGAACAGGCTAAAGTAGAAAAACAAAAAAACGCTTTGTCCACATTTGCATTATGAGTTGCTCAGGGCACCGGCAGCCTCAGCTCATCCTTCAGATGTTTGTTAAACAAGAGGAACCGAAAAAATGAGGTGTGTAGTCTCATTACATAAACACTTGAATCAGTACCCAAGGAAAGGGTGGTACTTACAACCAGTCAGATCTGATCAGATGACCAGGGCTGTCCATGTGTGGCCGATTCCCAGGAAAACCTCCTTCCTCTCCACACGAACAAGAAACTCTAGAACCCTTACAGCGAACTGATGGTGATGCCTCAGGTGTCACACGGATCTTATTCCCAGATGCTGACTTATTAATGCCCCATCATGAGGAGGATGTTTTTCCTTTTCAACAGTTTTAAAACTATATGGACTTCAAAGATGATGCTACAGTGTTCCACTTAGAGTGCCACCAGGGTCACAAGAATGACAGCAACAGAGGGAGCGTGGCTACTGTTTCTTCTGTGGGGATGACGACCACCCTCCCGTGGGTCCTGTCCACCCCAGTGGCCAGGCACTGGAAGGGACAGACGGCCTGTGGGAAAGACCACTGGCTAGGAGAGGTATTGCACAACCCGGAAGAGCAAAGGCGAGGGGCGGGCACACCGTGTGGGGGGGAGGGGTGCCCTGCAACAGTCCCCCCGGACCCACGTCAGACGGGCACCTGTGAGCGCCGCTTGTGACCGGGAAGTGAGAGTAAACACCTTACCGCAGAAACGCGGGGTTGAACGGGAAGCAGTATGGATGAGAAGAGGCTAGAGCCAGGGTGCCTCCTCTTTCACATGCAAGGGGAGCTGGATGAGCAAGGCTTACCACGTGGGCCGAGGCGCGGAAGTCTGGTGCCCCTGGGAGCCCCGAGCTTCTCTGACAGGCAGGTGCCCTTGAAGGGGCCCTCACAGCCACCAGACACAAGGGAGAAACCGGACACCACCAGACCCGGACAGTGGCGGGGGTGGCGGTGAGGCTAAGACGAATGAGGTGAAACTGTCACAATCCGTGTCCCTTTAACATGTAACTGTGCCAGGGCCCGGGGGGCTGGCCACACAGTGCAAGTGGAGACCAGGAGACCATGGCACATAAGGCACTTCTGACACAAAAAGATACAGGGTCAGCTCGGGGCAAAAAGGGGCCGCACAGAGCCGGAATCCCCGTGCTTCTCGGGGCCCTCCGTAAAGAGAGCGAGCCGCTGGGGGGAAGGGGGCAGGGGACTGGCAGTCACCCTCAGCCTTTTGAGAGGAGTCACTGTTCACGAGAGAACTAGGCTCCAGGAGGGAGCTGGTGAAGGCTCCTCGCGGGTCGGAGACTCGGCCTGAGTTCCAAGTGATCTGTCAAGACCCAGTTCTCCAGTCCCGCCCAGGCCCTCCTGAGGAGCTGGGCTGTGAGCTAGGATGGCAGCTGGGGGTGGGGGGGTGGGGGGGAAGGCCACTCCCCACAGAAGCAGAGGCCCCAGCCACCAGGAATGGTTCTGTTCACTGGGACGCTGACGCCCCAACAGGGGAGTGAGTCCCGTGCCGACCTCCCTGGCCCTCAGGCCTAGCACAGACCACCAAGGAGGCTGAAGCCCGAAGGAAACCCTAAGTGGTGGGGGGGGCTTTGCACCACTTTGAATTTAAAAAGGCTCCCAGGGACTAGAATTCTGTGTGGAATCGGGAGGGGGCGCACTCTCCGCCCCTATACCTCTTACTCAGCACTTAGGAGAAAGTCAAAGGTACGGAGAAAGAAGGTCCCCACAGCAAACGCAGCCACATGCATGCCAGAACAGCCCGCCCGGCGCCAAGGCCTTCAAGTCAAGAGGAGCGTCTGCAGAGGTGGCCAGAGCACAGGTGTCGAGTCTGGTTTCTGAAACGTTGGTAGCTCCACCTTGGGACAGGAAGGGAAAAGGTTCTCCGCCAAGATGCAGGTCTGGCTCGGCCTGCTTCTCCTTCCCCCAGAACCTGCCCTGCCTTCAGAAGGGTCACCTGTAACCTACTATAGTGTAGCTATCAGAGCCTGGAGGATAAAAATAACTTCCCATCACGGAGCCTCCAAGGAGGGGCACTGGCAGCTGGGACCACCCGTCTATCCCCCAGCCTCTCCCACACCACCCTGCCCGGCGCCCCTGCACGCGTGCCAGCCAGGGATGCTGGGAGGGCGGGGGCTGCTGAGGTAGGTTAGCATCTGCTCTACTCCTGGCGGATGGCACTGAGTGGCCTCTCAAACTCGGGGGTCTGGCCGGGCCTTCACAGAGAGTGTTTAAGACTGAACAACATAGAACGGCCAAATCAGGACAAGCCAACCCAACAGGCTCTCAGGACGGACTGGAAGTGAGTTCTTTCGGCCCCTGGTAACATGCTTCGAGCCAGCCTGCCATGGCTTGGCTCTGCTCTGAAGCAAACATGCCAGGCACGCCTGGGGTGACAGAACACCTACAGTTTTCCTCTCACCCTCTCCTCAAACCATTCCTGAAACTGGCCGGTGGGATGCTAGCCTCACGCATGGTCTCAGGGGTTTCACGCAGCAGGAAAGATTTTCCCAACTCTCAATCAGGGACCCAACCCCGTCCTTTAGGAGGTGGCGAGAGTTAGCCCGGGCTGGTGGTACTACCTTGAGGAGGCACACGGTACGAGGGGCCAACTTACAGGAGACCAAGGGCACACCAAGCACGTGGGCTCTGGCGGCGATCACCTCTGAATGTGAGAAGAGTCACTGCCCGATGGCAGGACCTCGGCTGCAGCTCCCACCTCCCGAGCCCACAGCAAGGAGGCCAGGTACCCGCTGAAGGCATGACTCAGCAGGGCTCCCTGGTGGGGGCACGGCCTCCTGCACACAGCAGGAGCAGTGCCAAGGCCAGGGACACAGCCTGGAGAGGACTGGGCCAGGCTTAGGAGGCTGCAGGCTGACGTGGGCTGCACAGCATCCCTAGGCCAAGTAGGAACACTGGCTCAGTCACAGTCACAGCCACAGCCATGAGCGGGGGAGGGAGGACCATTTGACTGAATGGCTGAGGGGTTCCAGACTGGGCCTGCGGGGTTGGTACAAGCCGCCCTTTCACCAATATTCTGCTTTGCAGCCTAGATAACTGTCAGGGAAGGAGAAGGAAAGATGGGAGGAATTCGCATTTTCAAAAGCGCTGTCCCTCTCCTAAGGGTAATCAAAATAAGAGAAGATCTTCCCATCTCCCCGGCCTAATCCTGAACAGAGAGATGAGGGTCTACCAGGGTGTCAGGAAGCAAGTCCCCAAGCACTAGTAGATTAAAACTTCTCTCTGATGCAAGTGATCTGGAGAAGGGAGCTGCCTTGATAAGAAGACCCACTTCCCCGCCTTCTGGGTAATAATCCAGTTTGGTTTCTGCTGTGATGTCAGGAAGAGGACCAGCACATCAAATGACACTAACATTCTTGTGCCCACAGCATTCAGGCCTCCTTGCTGAGAGCCTAGCTCCTTGCTGGAGGCCTTGTCTTTGGGGAGAGGGGGAGAACATGTGCGGGAAGGGGGCCAAAAGATGCACATCGGCATGGCTGTGTCTGCCCATCTAACCAGCAGAGCGATTCTGAGTCAGCCTGGTTTCAAACCATCTAAAACGCTGTGGGTGCGCTCAGCCAACGGCAGCAGAGGACAACGACAATTCCAAAGGACACTCAGCAAGGCCAGAGGACAAGGGGCCCAGGTGACCAACCCTGGGGCACCAGGGGCCACGGGGGGGCGTAGTGTTCCTGCCGCGAGAGAGATGAAGTCAGGTGCAAGGCCGGCGCCCAACTGGGCTGCTGGGCCTGGGGTTTAGCACCAGCACGTCCCCGGCCAGGCTGCTTGGTTTGGTTTTGGATGCTGGTGAACAGTGGGAAGAGCAATGCAGCTGGACCTGCCAAAGAAAGGCTAGGTTGGCGCCTCCATCATTTCTGCCGCATTACCTTTCCAGAAGAGCCCACCGCTCTGGTCGCTTTGCCGTTGCTGCAGAGTGGGAAGACTCGTCCTCCTTCAGCGTGTCCCCGACAGAGCGGGCTGGTGTCTAGGACCGGCCACTGGTGAGCTCTCCCGAGTCATGGGACCCAAGACAGTCAGCACCATCCTTCTGGACCGAGTCATCATGTCCCAAAGCCAAATGCCTTGGCACTTCGAACTAGCAGCGGCCCCACGGGGCCTCAAGATGGTGCGCGCAGGACTGGAATCATACTCTCGTCAGTTCCTCAGCACCTAGGAGACGACGATCCAGGATGGCCAGTCTCCCTTTCTGCTGCCCATCCGCACGGGGATCTGCCGCCGGCCCTGGTGGAGGCTCCCCGGCACGAGGCTGCCGACCCAGACAGGTCCTGGGGACTGGGTGGGGGACGGCCAGCACTACAGGCTTCACCTCCTCTTGTTGTAAAAATCAGACACAGAAAAATTGCACAGTAAGGTAAATTAACAAGTAAAAAGAGAAGGAAACAGCTGTGAAGGAAGAGAAAGAGGAGGCCAGCAGAAAGGTAACCGTGAGAGGCCAGGCTTCTAGAAAACCCGACACAGGACAGAGGTGAGGATGTGAGGTGGCTGGAGGGAGGGAAAGAGGAAGATTTTTGGTTTTATTGAGAATGGTTCAGAGAAAGAAGAGGAGAAAGCCAAGACGTAAGGAAGAGGAAAAGGCCCTGTGTGAAGACAGGTTTCTGCTGTGTGAGATGGGGCATCAGAGCAGGAGGGGGGCCTCCCTGCTGGGCCCGTGAGAGCATTGCTGTTCTCAGCACTGCGGCCCTAAGGAGACTTGAGTTTCTTAGTCCGTGTGGAGGTTCCGTTCTCTGCTTTCACCACTCCGTTTTCGTGGTAACCTGGGAAAGAAGGGAGACAAACGCGGTGTTTCGGCTGGGGCAGGGGCAGGGGCAGGGGCAGGAGGCTGGGCACAGGATGAGCCGAGGGGACCCAGGCTGCAGCCCCCACGGCACAGGGCACCAGCAGGCGGCTCCCAGGGGCTCCTGCCCCCCCAGGGTCTTCCTTCACTTGAGGTGGGTGGTCTCCGACTGTCCTTCCGCGGGAGGGGCTGGATGACACGCAGCCACCAGGGAACAGGCAGAGGCCCGCCCGCCGCCCACCCGGGCCTGAGGCGGGGCCAGAGCCTAGGCCTCAGCTCCTCTCGGGCCCCTGCGGGGCACCAGCCCCCTTCAGCAAAGGTCCCAGGACGCGGAACGGTCAGGAGGAGGTAGAGAGGCTGCAGGGACAAGGCCTTACTCTTCACCTGGCGCTCCTCTGACAGCAAAAGCGTGCTTTTCATTGTTGCCCTAAACACCCACCACCGCCAGCTGGGCCTGACTCCTTGTCACACGCAGCCGCGCACGCACCCTTGCCCAGCAGGCCACACCTGGAGAGAGGCCGGCGACTCAGGAAACAGAGCCTGGTGCAGACAGGCCCCCAGGCTGGACAGAGAGCGCGGGGCTGGCAGTGAGCGCCCCAGGACCTGGCGGGGGCCAGAGGAGAAGCGGCTGTCTCCCGAACGCTGCCCCCCGAGCACTGTGTCCCCTCAGGCCACCCCTGAAGAGAGAGGCAGAGCCAGCATCCTGGGAGACGGCCAGGCAGAGATGCGGAGCATGGGGGCGGGTGAGGACCCAGAGAGCATCAGCCGCCCTTGATAGGGTCCCCGAGGCCACCCTGTGGACATGCTTCCAGCCAGAGCTCCCCACCCAGCCGCCGCCCTGCCCACAGCGGCTGTGAGGGCCCCCAAAAAGGGGCAGGCCCGGTCCAGGGCCCTGGGGGGGGTCCCCACCCGCCCCACCCCGCACGGACCCAGCACTCACCCGACTCCCTCTTGATGAGCCTGGCTGCCAGCCTGGGCGCAGTGGGCACTCTGCGCTTGGCGCTCTGCTCGCTCCAGTGCTCGCGCCAGTGCCGCAGCTGGGAGTGGATGAAGCGCCACATGAGCCAGGCCTGGGCGGCGCACACCAGGAGCAGCATGCACAGCCTGTGGGCAGAGGGCTCGGTGGGCTCCGGCTGCACGTGCCCTGGGTAGGGGGCAGGCCAGGACCCCGCGGTGCCCGGCCCACCACCACCTCCGGGAAGAGCGTGGCCCGTGCTGGGCTCCGCTCCAGGTGCCTCAGGGCGGGCGGAGGGACCAGCGGGAGGAGGTGACAGATGCGGGTCCAGCTCCTGTCACACCACCCCACGCCTGCTGGACCCACAGCGCAGAGCACGGCCCACGTAAGCCCCGTGTACGTCAGAAGGATTCAAGTGAACTGAACTATGATGCAGCAGAAATAATTCTAGAAGTGCGGCTTCTCACCCGGCGAGCCACATAGAAGCTGAGCAACCTGGACAAACCTCTGACCCCCGCTGGGCCCCGGGTGTCACGGAGACCGTGGCCTCCTCGCCGCCCTCCTGGCCGCTGTACGAGGCCACTGGCCACACTGTTGAGAACACGCTGTAAAGAGCCTACGCATGGTTGTAACGGCCAACTGAGAGGCTGGACGTGAACCCGGCACCCCCAGTGAGGCGCGGGCCAGGGGAGGAGCTCCCAGCGGCACCAGCACCAGGCCTGCAGCCTGACGGACCGGGGCCAGGGAGGGAAGACGGATGTGATGGAAGCAGGAGACTGGCATCTCTTCTCCCCTCGGGTCAGATGTCTGAGATCCGCCCCCCAAACATCACGGTGCGGGAGACCCAGCGGTCTGCGGCCTCCTGACCTTCGGCAGAAGTTGTGCCGAGTTCGGGAGGCTCCTGCCCAACTCACCTGCAAAGTAACGTGTTGAAGTTCCCTTTCTCGGGGTCAAAGGCCTGGTTTTCCACGCGAGCGAGGCCAAAGCCAATGGCCAGCACGGCAAGGGTGAGGATGAAGAGGCGGGTGACTCCAAATGCAGCAGCCCAGGCGTTAAACCTGCCCGAGGAGCGGGGGACGTACATCAGCCTTCAGGCAGCAAGCGGGGAGAGGGTCCGAGGGTGGCCGAGGAGGGTGCTTGAGGGATGAGGTGTCCAGAGTAAGACGCTCCAGGAAAAAATACCCCCGGGGCCCTGCCTACCGCCAGCGCGGGGCCCTCCCCTTCGCCGGGCCTCAGCCCGTCCACATCACTCACAGCTTCTCGTTGTTCTCGTCGGCAAAGTAGCAGAGCCGAGCCGTGTGGAAGAGGAACTCGGCCGAGTACTGCAGCAGGAGCAGGACCAGGCCCAGGCGGCTCAGGCTGCGGAGACACAGACAAGCCTCACAGTCCCCACAAGGCACCGCGAGAGCCGGGGGCAAGGGGCCTGGGCTCCTCTCTCCACTCCCACCCTCCCTGCGAGCCCTGCCTCATCCTTCAGGATTCAGAGCTGCTGCCACACCTTCAAGAATTTTCCTTAATACTGATACGGCACCTGTCCCGTCTGGGCCCAGCGCCCCTCCAGCTCCCACTGTGGCCCTGGCTGCCTTCGCAGCACCTGTCACTCTGTGTTCATCACCTGGCACGGGACCCCGCACAGAAAAGGTGCCCAGAACAAATTGCCGAGCTTTGCGGGTAGAAATATGAGGGATTGGCGGGAGGGGATTCCTACCGTCTGATTTTTTTTGTCATCCAAGTCTTCACAGCCAAGAGGTATACGAAGAAGCAAAACTCAACACAACATCAAAATATGTGCTAGTGAACCAGCCTCTTCAAACACGAGCCCCCATTCCCATGCCCCCTGCTCACTTCGGTCACGATGCTCTTACTGGCTTTCCCAGGCAGCCTGGTCGGCTGCGGTGCAAACAGACGCAAGAAGGCTGCACAGTGAAGTTCCAGATGCTGCTGAGCAGGCAGGGCCTTGGGAAGTCAGGGAGATACTGGGGGGCTGGGTGGAAAACCCGCGGGCCGTGCTGAAGAGGGACCCTGTGATTCCACCCAGGGGGACCAAAGAAGTGTGGAGTCATTCAGGAAAGTCACTGGATCCTGAGAACGGTCAAGAGAATGATGTGAAAACCCAGTGTCTCCACACAGCCGAAGGTGCCCAGCAGGATCCTGCCCTTGACCATCTCAAGCCTTACCGCCCAGCTCTGCTCCCACCTCAGGGCCCTGACCCTGTGGTCCCCTCTCCTGCACAGCTCCGCCCAGGTATCCACCTGCCTGGCTCTGTCACTCGCGCCCCTACCCGAGTCCCCTCCTCAGAGAGCTCTTCTCACCACAGGGGGCCAAGTGGACGAGTCAGCCGTCCCATCACCCTGCGTTACTTTCCTCCTCACACTTAACCACCTGGGGAAACTCTCTCATTTCCTTATTTATGGTCCACCCCCTGGCCCCACTAGAACAGACAGCCCAGGAGAGCAGGGCCTTGTCTGCCTTCACCCAGATGGAACTGCCCCTCCTGAAGCAGGGCTGGGCCCACGGGTGAGTGAAGACCCCCAGGGCCCAGCTCTTCCCAAACAAGACCCCACATCGCTGGCCACTTCAAAGGTCTGTCTTCCTTAGGAAATCCTGCAGCCGAGGGTCTCTCCTTTCCCCACACTCACTCACTTCTGAAAACTAGATTAAAAGGAGTGGAGAGGGGCTTCCCTGGTGGCGCAGTGGTTGAGAGTCCGCCTGCC
>NW_020175393.1:16465006-16465300 GCF_003031525.2 Neophocaena asiaeorientalis asiaeorientalis
GATCCCACGTGCCACGGAGCGGCAGGGCCCGTGAGCCGTGGCCGCTGAGCCTGTGCATCTGGAGCCTGTGCTCCGCAACGGGAGAGGCCACGACAGTGAGAGGCCCATGTACCGCAAAAAAAAAAAAACAAAAAGGAGTGGAGAGAGGCGGCCGCACCTTGAGCTGGGCCAACCTCGCTGGGGCCGGGCCAGCGTGATTGCGAAGGACCGGCTGCTCCGCCTTCTGTTCTAGCCTCTTTCCAGAACAAGAACTCGGCCCAAACAGGGTCAGACCCTGCCCTGCTCCTCTCCGTC
>NW_020175393.1:16465377-16483629 GCF_003031525.2 Neophocaena asiaeorientalis asiaeorientalis
AAGGGAAGAGCTGCACCCACACGGCCTCTGCCCCTCACAGGCCCAGCCAGGCACGGACGCCGCTCTCGGCCTCCAGAGACCACAGAGCAGACCCGGCTCTGGTCCCCCGGGTCAGTCATTCTCACGGGATGCCTGCCATGCGGACCCAGAAGACCCCGGGCACCTGAGCAGGTTATACAGCGCGTGCTCTCCTATACCGCAAAAGCCAAGCCCAAGAAAAGTCCAAATAGAAGGACAGGTCCTGCTCAGCAGTGATTCTCTTCACAACAGAGACACTCAAGGCAACAGCAACTCTGCTGACATGAGGACAATCAAGCAGTGACGACTCTACCCTTCATTACAAATCGAAGGGAAGGGGAGTCCGGGGCCACGAGCTCTGACAGCGCCGCCGGCTGGACGCATGGGGCAGGAGCCCCGCTCAGGCTGCCCTCAACCTGCAAAGCCCTGGTTCACGGCCCGCGTCCCTGGGATCCTTCCCTGGCCCTGTCTCGGGTTGAGGCAGTCGCTCCTCTGGGTTCCCACGGCAGGTGGTCCATACGGTAGCACAGTGCTCATCCCGCTAACCGCCTTTACCTTTGTCTGTAACTGTCTCTCCTGCCCAGCAGAGAATAATCCAGTAAACATAAAGGAACCCTCCATTATCCATCTGTGTATTCCCAGGTCTTAGCATGGTGCTTGGCACACAGTAAGTGTCTAAGAAATGCCTCCTGATTAAATGACTGTGCGGAGAGAGGCACAGACATGAAAGGCAGGGAGATCTGGCCCGCTCCGGGTGTCACTCACTTTAAGAGGTACGCGCCCGCAATATGGACCAGGTACAGGCAGATGTACTGGAGCTGCCGGGGAATCTCCTCCTGCAGACGAGAGAGGCAAACAGGACATGTGCTCATTCCCTAACTGGAGATGCAGGGGGAGGTAGAGGAACAGGGAGAGTGCAGAAGGACATGGCAGGCCCGCGGAGCGGGGCTGCCAGACAGCCCCAGGTCCCACCGGGGACACGCGCACCTGGCTGCACAAAGTCTGAAGGCGACTCAGTGGTCAGGGGGCGGGACTAGGTTGAGAAAGAAGAGACAGGGACTGGGGAACAGGGCTTTAGGAAATCAGCCAGAGAGAAGCTTTAAAAAAAAACAACTCTAGGAAAGGCAAAGAACTCTCCATCCGCTCCCCCGAAGATGAGTCAGGCCCCCCAAAGCCACACGTCTCGTGTGGGAGGCGGGAGTCTGACAAAGCAGCCCCCCTCCTGGAGGTCATCAGGGAGATTCCAACAGGCACTGGCTCAGCATCTCACTCAACCCGCCAACACACCCCCGTGTCCACCCCGACACGTGGGCGGCCAGAGGGAGGGCCAGCAGCATCAGAGGGGCCACCAGTACTCACCTTCCGTACCTTCTGGAAGTAGAGCTCAGGAAGTGCGTGCAGCCAGTAGGCCAGCTGGCACAGGTAGAAGAACTTCACCTGGAAGCTGGAGACAAGGGGGCCAGTCACCCAGAGGGATGCAGAGAAGCCCCTACAGGTGCTCGCCAAGCACGGGGTGGGGTGGGGGCAAGGGCCAGGCGGTGTGAGGAGCTGGGCCGAGAGGAAGGAATGGAGAGGCGGGGGGATGGTGAGCTCCACGCCCGAGCCCAGGACACTGCTCCACACACAAGACCATGCACGTGGAGGGACATGGGAAGTCCATGAAAGGACACAAGAAGGATGAAGAGAGAGCAGAGAGAAGGCTGAGGAGGGGGCCAAATCCAGAGTGCTGTCGGGGCAGGAGATGGCAGGTGGCAGGAATGAGCTGAGGAATAAAGGGGTCTCAGCAGCAGAGGGAGGACCTAACTCTGCTCAGTCTCCAGTGCTGCTGTTCTAAGGGCCGTGGTCTCTGGGGGACGCGACCCCAGCTCTGCCCTCCCGGTGTCCTGTCGGCGCAGGAGAGGAGGGGCACTGCCTCCCGTGGAGGCCTGAGGGGAGATGTGTGCGGACGTGTGCAGGTGCCAGGAGGGCGCAGCCCAGAAAGCTCCGTGCAGAGGCTCTGCTTCCCCGTCCCTCCCAGGCGCTGTAGGAACCTGCTACAGACCCTATGTTTGCACCCCCTCGAAATTCACACGTTGAAATCCTAACCCCTACGGTGATGGTACCGGGACGTGGGGCCTCTGGGAGGTGATTAGGTCACGGGGCTGGAGCCCCCCAGAGTGGGATTAGTGCCCTTGTGAAAGAGGCCCCTCTCTGCTTCTGCACGTGAGGACACAGAAGATGTCATCCATGAAGCAGGAAGCGGCCTCACCAGACACTGGGTCTGCCAGCCTCCAGAACTGTAAGGAAGGGATGTCTGCTGTTTATAAGCCCCTGGGAACCCCGCCACCTGCGGTGCTCTGTGATGGCAGCCTGGGCAGAGACAGGACCCTGTGCCCGGGCTCCTGCAGTTGACGTGTCATTTCAGGAATTGCCCATAAGAACACGGGGAGGAAGCAGCTCCCAGACGTCTGCCTCCACGACACTGGGCCCTGCCAGGCTTGGGGGCGCTCTGGTCCTCGGGCTCACCGGCCTGTGTTCTGCCCACATTGTGGGGCGAGAAGCCAGTGCACCAGCCCGCTCCTCCCTGGGGACCGAGGGTGACAATACTCACGGGAGGTGCACATGCGGATAGTCTTCCCAGAGGCTCCTTGGGTTTGTTAAATATCCTTCCTGTAGTGGACGGGAAGAGACAGCGTTTAGAAATGTGAACGTGAGGCCTGCTGGGCGGGCCCGGGGGTCAGGGTCAGGGTCGCACCTAGTCCCCAGCTGCCAGAATGAGGAAGGAACAGGAAACGTGAACATGGAACCCCTCTGGCACTTGGCCCGTCTCTTTACTAGAGAAGAGAGCCGTGATGTAGGAGGAAGAGCCCTGCTCTGGGGTCAGAGGACCCGAGTCTGACTGTGGGTCTGACACTGATCAGCTGCATCCTCTGAGCGAGTTAGTCTCCCTGAGCTTCAGCTGGCTCATCTGTAAAATGAGGATAAAAATACCCTCCCAGAGTTATTGTTAGAAATAAATGTGACAGTTTACGTTTATGTGACAGCGTCGAGTGTTATGCCTGGCGTGCAGGCACTCAGGAAATGCTTGTAGAGTGAATGAGCAAATGGACTCCAGAGCCACCGTCCCCTGGAAAAACGAAAAGCCTACTTTGGCTTTTCACACCACCACAAATAAAAAGCATGGCCGGACCCCACAGGCCTCCCCAACGGGCCTCACGTGTGACACTTATCACATAGCACCATCACTGCCAGGCCGCCAGGGCTCTGCTCATGCCTTCTTTTCTGGTTTCTTTTTCTGGCGCCTCCTTGCATCTCCAGTATCTAGCCCAGGTCCTCTTACAGAGTAGGGGGAGGTGACCTGAAAACCCTCCTGTTACAAAACATCTGGACATGCTGGATGCAGTCTAACAAATGTTCTTTTCAATGCAAAGCTGAGCTCACAATAAGAAAGGGAAAACCTGAGGGCCCAAGAGGGTAGGGAGCTAAAAGCCCAAGCCGGTGAGGCTGTAGGGCCAGAGCTTTCGCGCCTGCGTGGGAACAGGAGACCCTTAAAGGGCCAGCACCCCAGAGAAAAGGGAGACTAGGAAGGGTCCGACGAGCAAGGCAGGGAGAAGAGGACCATGTCTGCTCACCCGGGGCTCAGGATGGAAACAAAAATATGACCCCATGAAAATCTGTAACTTCAGATTCGCTTTCACGTGGGTTTGGAGCTCAAATGGACATCACCTGTGTGTCTAGGCGCCCTCACTCTAAGAACTTGGTATTAACAGTATTTGTGGGCCGGTGAAGCCATCGGGACGTACTTTCATCCGAGAACGTACAGGGTTCTCACACACACAGCCTTGCTAAAGATGAGTTTATAATCCAAGATTACAGAACATACGAGGAAACGGCCCACCACGAGCAAAAGGAGGCTGACGCCACGCGACGCTCAGAGAGGGCGGAGGAGGTGACGCCAGCCTGACCTCCTTTTAGAAACAGGGAAAGGAGGGAGTTCCCAAAACAAGGTGGCTTCGCGGCAGCACGACTGAATTCTGAGCTGCGCCTTAAGCCTCCTGGTCCAAGCACCCCAGGCCTGGCTGTCCTGGTGAGTCAGAAATAAACCAACCGACTGGTGGCTTTGATGAGGAGGCCCAGGGCCTCAGATGTTCCCACCGGGACTGAGGACGGGGCTGCCCGGGGCGGGGAGGAGGCCCAGCAGTTCCCAGAGGAGCCTCCAGGTCGTACTCCCAGAGCCTCAGTCGTACTCCCACCCAGACCCTGAGTCGCTAAGTGCCCCTGGACATTTCAGATACGACCAGGGCCTCATTAGCACAATGACTCAACGGATGGGTCCCGTCAGGTGCAGGCCCCAGGGCAGTCACAGTAACTTAGGTTTGAAGGAAAGGGTCTCCCCACCAGACCCTCCTGGCCACATTCCATCTCCCCCTCAGAGTCCGGCAGAGGTGGGAGGCTCTGGGGCGCGCGGGGGTGGGAGGGGAGGGCTTTTCCGCACCCACACTAGGGCCACCCCTCTCTGCCTCCCACACGCCGCCTGCATCAGATGCCGGCCCCAGACACACAGGTTCACGGCCTTCTGCCCTCCCTACCCCCTTTGCAGGGAAACCGAAGTGGGGAGGCCATTCCTTCCTAGAGGAAACACCAGTATTATTTAAGGATGAAAATGGTACTTCTGGGATCGAAGTGGGAGAAGAATCTCCGCCAAACAAAGACTGGCCAAGAAAAGCAGCCCTGACAGAAATCTAAGAGCTCAAAAAGCCCAGACGATCCTGTGATTTTAAACAGGGACCCTCCCCAGCTTGGCGCTTTACTTAGGAGACAAAGAAATCAGAACTGTGAAGCCAACCAGCAGAGAAAACGCCCCAGAACAATGCTGCCGGCCTGTGAGGGGCAGTCCCGGGCGGAGGGAGGCGAGCAGGGCAGCCAGAGGAAGAATGACTCACTGAGAACAGTCTTTTCCAGACCTCGGGCCAGGCAACCGCCCAGGGAGGCTGGGCCGGGGCCCCTCGGAGCTCAGCACAGCACACCGAGTGTGGGCTCGCCCCCAGATCCCACCCGCCAGTGGGCCTGCCGTCTGGGGGGGCGGCCTTTAAGATCCTCTGTTCTCGGATATGGGGAGGGGGAAGGGTGAGTTTTGACAGGGCTAGAGAGAGTAATGGACATATACACACTAACAAACGTAGTAAGGTAGGTAGCTAGGGGGAAGCAGCCACAAGGCACAGGGATATTAGCTCGGGGCTTTGGGACAGCCTGGAGGGGTGGGATGGGGAGAGTGGGAGGGAGGAAGACGCAAGAGGGAAGACACATGGGAGCATATGTATATGTATAGCTGATTCACTTTGTTATAAAGCAGAAACTAACACACCATTGTAAAGCAATTATACCCCAATAAAGATGTTTAAAAAAAAAAAAAAAAGATCCTCTGTTCTCTCCTGATTCTACAAATCAACCAGGAGCAAGGGAGGCCTCAGCGGGCTGGCACACCCCCTCCCCTCCCCTGCAGCCTTCCTTTCCAGTGGGTGAACAAAAAGCACCACAGGAAGAGAGAGCAGCATCGGGTCCTGACACAGCCAGCTGCTGCCCGGACCCAGTGGTCCTTCAGGAACACCCACTGCTGAGGTCCTGCTGCAGGCAGTCTGTGTGTCAGGAGGCAGCCCTTACCTGGGCCCCTGCCTCAGAGGCGCTCCCGCTGAGCGCTGGGCTGCAGGTTTAAACCGTGAAGGGAGGCACCCTGGGAAGCCAGGCAGCCTCCCACCCTGCTTTCCCAGTACAGCGTTTTGCTTCCCCTGAACGATGAACAGTAGCTGAGAGCTAGACTAAAGGTAGGAGGTTGACATTCTTATTAAATTATCAGTTGGCCCATCTATGACCCCATCACCCTGCCTGGATCAACGCAGAGAGAAATGTCTGAATTCAACACCAAGATCAAGCTGGTTATTTCGTGGGGGGGAGGGATTTAGGGTCAATTTTTACTTTCTTTTTCAAACTTTTATGTATGGCCTGTTTTTTTTTAAATGATCGTCTGTGATGTTCATAAAAACAAGCAATTCATTACTTTAAAAACTGTCGAAGGTTAGAACGAGAAGAGGCAGTCGCAGTCGACTTATTCCCTCTCACGACAACACCGAGTGAGCACCTAGTGTGCACCAGGAAGTGCGCTTGGGGGATAGCAGTGAGCACGGTGCCGGCTCCCAGCAGCTCGGGGGCTAGTATGAGGGAGAGGCAGGCAGCAGAGAACACACAGCTCAAGAAAACGCCACAGCAACAGGCGTGGTGCAGCGACGCAAGTGTGCGGGGAGTTCTGTGCGGAGGTTACGGGTAGGTGGAGACCTGGATGGCACGGGGTGCCAGGGGACGGAGCACTGCAGCAGAGGAAGCACCCCTGCAAAGCGCAGGAGGCAGGAGAGCTAGGAGAGTCAGAGGAACAGTGGGGCTGGGGCCAGCGAGCCAGACGGATAAGGCCAGCAGCACCCAGAGCACAGGAGTGAGGAGGGAGAACCGCTTCAGCACGAGCGCGACAGGGGATTTGAAGCAGGGGATGCGTGATCTGGTTTATGTTCTAAAAAGATCTGTCTGGCTGGGCAGACGATGGATTGGGGTGAGCGGACACGGGAGTGGAAACGGCCTCCTTCCAGAAGCAGTCCAGCAAGAGATGCAGCTCAGGGCCTCCTGACCGTGGCACTAGTGACACCTGGGGCCAGACTGTCTTTGCTGTGGGGACTGCCCTGGGCACTACAGGACATTCTGCTGCGTCGCTGGCCTCGACCCACTAGATGCTGGCAGCGTACTGTCCAGCATCCCCTGGAGAGACCCATGGGCCCGGGGGCAGAGGTGTAGGCAGAGAGCAGGCGACAGACGCTCCATGTGCTGGTGGCAGTGGGTGGCGGAACCTGCCGAGGGACTGACCGGAGAGCGAGAGAGGAGAATCGAGAAAAAGTTCATCGTAACAGAAACACAGGATTTAAAAAACTAGCTGTTTTCACTCCTTTTACAAAACGACCCTCTCTTCTTCAGTCACCTTCACTCCGTGCAGAATGGCCTGGAGGGAGCAGGTGAGGTCTGACAGCCACACGGTATCAGGACCTGGGGTCACTGGAACTTTCCAGGCTCCCTTGGTCTCTATTCTCCTTCTGGAGATGCTGAGTGGAGACCTGGCTATCACCATGGTAAAAGCCTGTTATACACGTCCCCAGAAAAGTGTGGCAGCTCCAGACTAACGAGCATCATTTCTAAGCCCTGGACGGCCCAGGAGCCTTGCACACTCTGGAACTGGGGGGAAGTCCCTTGGCTGTTGGCCTGTGAATCTGGTGAAACTGGGTCACAGCTGGGGTGGACGGTGGGTTGAGGCAGAAAGGGCAAAAGTGATTCAGAGATGAGGCAACGCTTCTCCTGCAAGAGCAGTTAAATGTCCGTGGGACCCGAGGGCTGTTCTGCTTCAAGGCAGCTCGGGGTCTCCAGAGGCCGCGTAAACCAAACACCCAGTGGCTGGGAGAGGCCTGAGCCCAGCCGTACCTAGACTTCCCGGGGCCCCACGTGTGCTGCACAAAGGCAGGGGGCGCTACTCACACAGACCACACACAAAGTCTGCCCCGGGGCAGTATAATGTAGCAGGCCTGCTCCAGAGCACAGAGGCCTTGGGCCCCGCATTTAGAATTCCTATTGTTCTGTGATTAATGACAATAGAGATAAAGGTAATATACAAAAAGGCATGCTGAGTCCCGCTTTGAGAATATGGATTCAGCGTTCAGCTCTCAGACAGATAGGCTGGTCTCGAGGACCGGAAAGCTCATCACTGTTGCTAAGGAAGGGGAAGGGGGTGAGAGGTCAGGGGAGGCAGGGAAGGAAGCTTCTAAGAGGTCACAGGGTTGCTGAATTTTCCAAGCCCCGGCCCTGGATTTCTCACAGGACAATTCTAGCTCCTGAGGAAGAGACCTGGTTACAGACAGGAGGTGCTCCAGGTTGGGGGGGATGGAGGGGATGAAACACTTCCTAGGACGACAGGCTTGGTACAAAGGACCCCGAGGGCTGTCCGCATTCCTTTGTACGAAGGAATTTTGCTGTATCAGAGGTTGCTTGAAATAAGAGTATTCTTGTGCAAAAGGGGAGGTGAGTCAACTGTCTGGTCCTCCAGGCATTCGTAGAAACAGCACTGACTCTCACGGGACCTGACGTGCATGCAGGGGGAGGCCAGTGTGGTGCAACAGAACCAGACCCTCAAGTCCAAGGCCTGGCCACTTCAGAACCACGTGACCATGGGGCCACTGCGAAAGCTGAGCTTGGATTTCTTCAATCCATAACACAGGTACCGGAATGAACATAAAACTCAGCTCAGGGGACAGCACCGTGCGAGGGCCCCAGGACGGAACGCAGAGCTATGGAGCTATACGCTGTCATCACCGTGACATCACATCATAACGATGACAAGTGTTTACTTTTGGACCAGAGGACGCTCCCCAGCTACTAAATAGCACCTAAACCACTGACCCCTCTCTCACAGCGATAACATGGCAGCCCGGGCCCCAGCCATCAGCAGTCCCTAGGACCACTCACCGTCACCACCACGTAGAAGCACCAGATCACCGAGCTGAGGTGAAAGACGACCAGCTGTCCAGATTCGTTGAACTTGCTGTGCTTGACCTTGGAGAGATGAAGCCGTTTGCTGATTTTCTAAAGAATAAAGAGAATCCTGCATATTAACATGAGTGTATAGGTAACGGCAGGTTTCAAACTCCTGTTTTCTCCCCACAAAAGGGCTGAAGTTTGAAGCCAGCCTCATCCAAGTTATTTCATGGAAGCCTCGTGTGTGCATAGTGTTTAGTTTAAGGCAAGCAACTGAGAAAGCAGCGAGATGAATGTCGTTAGCTGAGATGTAAAGAAAACATCCCCCAAGGGTTGCTGTGTTCGACCCCTGAGGACACCGTGTCGTCACACGTCAGGCAGCTCCCTCCCGTGTAATGAACACTGTGGTCCCACGTGCTAGGAAGGCTTTGAGGGGGACGGAGACCAAACTGTGGTGCAGGAGATCCAGTTGCTATAGGACCAACCAGGGCCTCCAAACAAAGCGGAGGCCCCACAGCTGCAGCCGCTCCACCCGCCGAATCCCCCCAGCTTCCCATCTCGGAATCCAGACACGTCGCTCACGTCTAAGATGTACTCCTGCACCACAGCGTGCAGGATGATGGTGATGAAGATGTAGAACAAGACTGTGACCAGGTCCTTCGGCCCGTAGTGGTAGTGCACCATCTCGCCATCTGTGGAGGCAACGAGAGCCACGTCAGCATCCCTGGGTGAGGAAGTGCTCTGGGACCCAAAACTGAAAGGAGATCTGGAGCGGAATGTGTCATCAAATGCTTCCCTTTGGCTGTAACCCCAGACTTAGAAGATTTTCTTCCCGAGAATCCCACCCACCCTCTGGACTTGGCCCTTGGGAGCACCAGGGCAGAGGGGAAAGGAGAAGCCAGCACACGGCATATCATGACGATGTCTTCTGATCTGGGCAGGAAGGCACAGTGGCTGCAGCCAGCAATTGGAGACCACCAACCTCCATCATTCCCTGGCTGTGTGACTATAGAAAAGTGACCAACCTCTCTGAGCCGTAATCGCCTTCCCTGTAAAAATGGGATTGCAGTTATACTTCATCGAGGAAGCATGATGCAGGGTTAAGAGTGTGGACTCGGGACTTCCCTGGTGGCACAGTGGTTAAGAATCCGCCTGCCAATGCAGGGGACATGGGTTTGATCCCTGGTCCAGGAAGATCCCACATGCCGCGGACTAACTAAGCCCGTGTGCCACAGCTACAGAGCCTGTGCTCTAGAGCCCACGAGCCACAACTACCGAAGCCTGCGCACCTAGAGCCCGTGCTCTGCAACAAAGAGAAGCCACCGCAATGAGAAGCCCACGCACCACAACAAAGAGTAGCCCCTGCTCTCCACAACTAGAGAAAGCGTGCAGCAATGAAGACCCAACGCAGCCAAAAATAAAAATAATTAAAAAAAAAAAAGAGTGTGGACTCAGAAACCTGAGCTTGTATCAAAGCTCTGCCATTTATTTCCTCCCTCTTTGTTTTTATTTTTTTGATATTGATGATTTTTTTTTTTTTTTTTACCTTGGGAGCACCAGGGCAGAGGGGAAAGGAGAAGCCAGCACACGGCATATCATGACGATGTCTTCTGATCTGGGCAGGAAGGCACAGTGGCTGCAGCCAGCAATTGGAGACCACCAACCTCCATCATTCCCTGGCTGTGTGACTATAGAAAAGTGACCAACCTCTCTGAGCCGTAATCGCCTTCCCTGTAAAAATGGGATTGCAGTTATACTTCATCGAGGAAGCATGATGCAGGGTTAAGAGTGTGGACTCGGGACTTCCCTGGTGGCACAGTGGTTAAGAATCCGCCTGCCAATGCAGGGGACATGGGTTTGATCCCTGGTCCAGGAAGATCCCACATGCCGCGGACTAACTAAGCCCGTGTGCCACAGCTACAGAGCCTGTGCTCTAGAGCCCACGAGCCACAACTACCGAAGCCTGCGCACCTAGAGCCCGTGCTCTGCAACAAAGAGAAGCCACCGCAATGAGAAGCCCACGCACCACAACAAAGAGTAGCCCCTGCTCTCCACAACTAGAGAAAGCGTGCAGCAATGAAGACCCAACGCAGCCAAAAATAAAAATAATTTAAAAAAAAAAAGAGTGTGGACTCAGAAACCTGAGCTTGTATCAAAGCTCTGCCATTTATTTCCTCCCTCTTTGTTTTTATTTTTTTGATATTGATGATTTTTTTTTTTTTTTGCCAAACCACGCAGCTTGTGGGATCTCAGTTCCTGGACCAGAGATTGAACCCAGGCCACGGCAGTGAAAGCCCGGAATCGTAACCACTAGGCCACCAGGGAACCCACACCTCCCTCTTTTTCAAAAACATTGAAGTATAGTTGATTTCTAATATTGTGTCAGTTACAGGTGTACAGCAAAATGGTTCAGCTATATATATATATTTTAGATTATGTTCCATTATAGGTTATTACAAGATATTGAATATAGTCCCCTGTGCTATCCATTAAATGCTTGTTGCTTGTCTATTTTATATATAGTCATGTGCATCTATTAATCCCATACTCCTAATTTATCCCTCCCAGCACCTTCCCCTCTGGTAACTAACTATAAGCTTGTTTTCTATGTCTGTTTCTGTTTTGTAAACAGATTTATTGTATCATTTTTTAGATTCCACATACGAGTGATACCATATTTGTCTGTCTGACTTACTTCACTTAGTATGATAATCTCTAGGTCCATCCATGTTGCTGCAAATGGCATTATTTCATTCTTTTTTATGGCTGAGTGATACTCCACTGTGTGTGCGTGTGCGTGTATAAAACATCTTCTTTATCCAGAAAAAAAAAAGGATGAAAACTTTAATTCAAAAGGATCCATGCACCCCAATGTTCACAGCAGCTCTATTTACAAGAGCCAAGACATGGAAGCGACCTAAGTGTCAGCAACAGACGAATGGATGAAGAAGACGTCATTGATTTCCTGTGTGACTCTGGAGCACCTCTGACCTTTCTGTGCCTCACTCCTCATCTGTAAAATGAGGATAACAGCAGTTCCTGTACTGCAGGGTTACTGTGAGAATGAGGTGACTTCAGAAGTGCAAAGTGCTTACTTAGAATAGTGTCTGGTGCATAGTAAGTGCTATACATCTATTTGCTATTATTTTTGTTGCTGTTGGGCTATTGTGAGGATTAAACGAGATAATCTGTATGCAAGATGCTTATCAGTGCCTATAACCGTGGTAGGCATGCACTAAATAGTAGTTTAATAAAATATTACTCAGTAGTGATAAATTAGATGGAATCCCAGGTATCTAAGTTTTGTAAAGCTCTGCTACTACAGCCTCTCTCTCCGCGGACAGAGGAGGATTCGTGCCTTCGTTCCAGTTGGCAGGCCTGGATCCCTCGTGCTCTGTGGCCCGCCCTCCCCCAAGCAGACACACTGGCCCCCTTTCCAGCTGTGCTGCCTTCGTGCTGAGTCACACATGAGTCCTCTCTCTTTGCTGGGACGCGTTTACCAGAAGGCAGGCCAGGGTGGGTGAGTTTCAGGGTAGCTGCAGAGCGAAGCAGAGCTGATTGGGTCACTCTGGGAGTCAACCCATGACCCCGCCACCCTGGACTGGGAGAATGCACTGGTGGTCGGGGGGTGGTGGTGGGGTGGGAGGGGGCAGTAAAGACACGGAGAGCATGAACTTTGAGATCAGACAAGCTTCCCCTTTTCCTCTCCCTCCTACCTTCCACAAAGCCCCTGCTCTGTGAGAGCCACTGGGCTAATTATTGAAACACGGAGATAAAAGACGCTGCCCTGGCTTCAGAGAGCACAGACCAGTGGGGAGACTGACAAATAAATGTACAATGACCTACAGACAGGCAGACAGCCACATGTTGCCAAGAGGGAAACACAGCCACGCAGGGAGCCAAGGCAATGGAGGGCCGACTCCAGCTGGGGCAGCCCCTCAGGGTAAACAGGAAGATACAGAAACTTGAGAACAAGCTGGGGTAGTCAGGTGTGGGGAGGAGGGCATCCTGGGCAGAGGACGCAGCATCTGCTAAGGATGCAGGCAAGGAGGATGCAGTGCTGCAGGCAGCCAGGGTACCACGTCAAGGGGTGTGGACTTTATCCTGAAGGCAATGTGGAAACATCAAAGAATTCAAACTCAATAGGAAAATGAGCAAACCTGGGCTTCAGAAAGTTTACTCTGGCAGCAGTAAACAGCATCGTGCCTGGAGGCAGACACCAGTGATGCAGGTAAGGAACCACAGGGACCTGAATTAAAGGGGAAAAGGGAACAGGGAGGGAGGAGGGCCATCAGCGGCAGAGACCTGGTAAGACTAGGTGACTGACCCGGGAAGAGACTGAGATCAGGGAGGGGAATCAGCACCGAGGACCGAGGAGGAAACATGCGAGGAAGGGAAGAGATGGGCGTATGGGTCAGCCTCTCCTTCCTGCCCTTCCATCATAGGGCTGGCATTACCCTTGCCCTGCCTTCTTCATAAGGGAGGATCAAAGGAGACTAATTAGATGGCAGCATATTTTGAAACTATAAAATAACTAAACACATGCAAAGTTTCACCATGGAGACCAGCCTTATGAGGCAAAATAGGATTTATGCTCCATCAAACGAGCATGGTCCAAAAGTAGTTAAATGACGTGTGTCAAGACTTTGGATTATCCATCTTAAAGCCTCTTCAAGTCACCTCCATTCGTCACCCCATATACTATGGTTCCAAAGAGATGTGACCAGAGCCTTAAAACCTTCTTGAAACAAGAATGGATGGATAGACTAATACATTCTTTTTTCCTTTGCTGATGAGAGCTCCTTGCATGTTTATTCATCCACTAATAAACCACGTGCAGGGCCCCGTGCTGGGGGACAGCAGGGTACGAGGGCATGGCCCTGCCCTCTCAGAGCTTAGCCAGTGCACACCAAATTCTCTACACCTAAAAACCAGAGGCCAATAACAACAGCAACAACAAAAACAAAAAACAACCAGATTGAAAAATGGGCAAAGATTTGCAGCAATATGGATTGACCTAGAGATTATCATACTAAGTGAAGTGAGTCAGACAGACAGAGAAAGACAAATATCATGTGATATCACTTATATGTGGAATCTAAAATATGATACAGGGGCTTCCCTGGTGGCGCAGTGGTTGAGAGTCCGCCTGCCGATGCAGGGGACACGGGTTCGTGCCCCGGTCCGGGAAGATCCCACATGCCGCGGAGCGGCTGGGCCCGTGAGCCATGGCCGCTGAGCCTGCACGTCCGGAGCCTGTGCTCCGCAATGAGAGAGACCACAACATTGAAAGGCCCGCGTACCGCAAAAAAAAATAATAAAAAAATAAAATATGATACAAATGAACTTACGTACAAAACAAAAACAGACTCACAGACACAGAGAACAAACTTATGGTTACCAAAGTGGAGAGGGAGAGGAGGGATAAATTAGGAGTTTGGGATTAGCAAATACAAACTACTATAGATAAAATAAACAACAAGGTCCTACTGTACAGCAGCGCCGGGTGGGGGGGGTGGGGGTACTATCATTAGGGAAATGTAGATCAAAACCACAATGAAGATACCATCTCAAACCCATGAGAATGGCCACAATTTAAAACAAAAATAACCAAACAAACAAAAAACAGAAAATAACAAGCGTTGATGAGGGTGTGGACAAATTGGAACCTTTGTGCATTGTTTGTGAAAATGTAAAATGGTACAGTCACTATCAGAAACAGCATGGTGATTCCTTAGAAAACTAAAAATAGAACTACCTGATGGTCCAGCAATCCTACTTCTGGATACAGACTGGAAAGAACTGGAAGCAGGATCTTGATGAAATATCTGTACACCCATGTTCATAGCACTATTCACAACAGCCAAAGGTAGAAACTACCCAAGTGTCTATCAACAGATGAATGGAAAGACAAAATGTGGTCTATACGTACAACAGAACATTATTCAGCCTTAAAAAGGAAGGAAATCCTGTCACGTGCTACACAGAGATGAACCTAAAGGACATAACGCTAAGGGAAATAAGCCGTCACCAAAAGACAAATACTGTATGATTCCATCACAGGAGCCTCCCAGAGGAGGAAAATTCACAGAGACAGAAAGAACGGTGGTTGGCAGGGGCTGGGGGCAGGGAGGATGGGGAGTTGCTGTTTAACGGATACAAAGTCTCGGTTTTGCAATGAAGAGCTCTGGAGATTGCACAACAGCGTGAATGTACTTAAGGCTAGTGAACCGCACACTCAGAGATGATTAAGATGGTCCATTTCACGGTATGTGTATTTCACTATAATTAAAAAAAACACCAGGCCAGGTGTGATCAGTGCTGTGCCCTGGCAGGAAATGAGGAGGGGCAGGGCCCTGGGGAGGAAGGGTCACTGAACGCAGGCCAGAGAGCTGGTGAGGCTGGAGTGGTCCGGGCGGAGGCATCCGGGGAAGGTCCTGCTGGACAGAGGATTGGCGTGACCTGCAGAGCAGGGGTGGGCAAGCCACGCCACGGGGGGCTCCCCCGACAGGTCGTGGTTAGTCACGCTTCCAAAGGCGAGGGAAGGTTCTGGAGGACTGAGTCACGGACGCGCTCTTCCTGCCAGGTGGATGGGCTGGGGGGCCGGAATGGGGCCGGGAGGGCAGTCAGGAGGCACTCACAGGAGCCCAGGCTGGGGGGCAGGAGAGCCCTGCACTCAGATGGCAGCAGTGTGGTGGAGAAGACAAGTTGGGAGAGGTGTGGGTGATGGAACCAAAAGGACCAGCTGGCAGACTGGCCGTGGAGAAAGACCCTAAAGTTCCCTCTGGCATCTGTCTGCCCTCTGTAGCCCCCGTGCTTTCAGAATGCTTCAGCGTGCTGTCTCATTTGATCCCTGTAACCACCCACAGTGCGGGCAGAGGGGATGAAAAAACAGGGTTCACAGGGTAAAGGGACAGGGGCCATTTCTCAGATCTCCCAGTGTCCAGTGGCCCAGCCCCGCCCCCAAAGCCACCCCACCTCCCCCGCCCCCCTGCTGCTGAGAAGCTGCTGCTTTGATCTCTCTCTCCCTGCAACAGAACAAGCAGCATGGTATCCAGATACTCACAAGCTGTGCTCTGATTCATGCAGATTACCTCTACTGCTTGCCCCTTGTCTGCTGCCTTCCTGCTTTTCAATAGGGCAGGAAAGTAGATTGCTTTGGCCCCTTCTGCTTGCCAGAGCTGTGGAGGTTGAAACTTTGTGTTTTTCCAAGAGGCTATAAACAAATGGATATTTTGGGGTTTTTTTTCTTTTTAAATTTTTGGCTGCTCACTAATTCTTATAAAAATCCTCTCACTCCCCAAGTTAGAGCTCTGACCCTTTAAGCAGTGCCCCTATCCTGCATGAGCTCTCAAAAAGAACAGCGATGGTCTGGCAGTGAGCGACTGTGATTTTTTTAGAAGAGTATGTTTCAGCACATCTCTGAGCTCTTAGACCAGAGAAGCGATTCTGGCCCTGAGTCACAGCAAAACGCCCACAGAGACCAGGTGGGGAATGCAAGGAGCAAAGTGGTCCGCGCCTCTTAAGATAAATCCTTTCAGCACAGAGGCCGCTCCACTAAACAGGGAATGGTCTTCAGTGCCACAATATGCTCCCCACTGTTTTTCCTTAGCTCTAGGGCCCTCTTGGTCTGTCTTCCACATTTCCACTTTGAGAGAGAAACAAGTTTAAGATCCACTTCCATTTCAACCTTACTTAAAGAAAAACAACAATTCAAACTGGGATACATGGTGGCTGCCAGGCAGTCTTAATGTCGGGAAGACATTAGAGAGGAGTGGAGACTGTGGCAAAGTGCAGAGTGCATGTCCTAAAGGGTGAAGGAAGGAGTGGGGAAGGTGCTGGGAGGGGCGTGGCCCCATATTTCAAAAGCAAAGAGAGAAATCCCTACGTGAATCATCTGATTTTAAAATGCCGGTGACTAATTCCAAAATTGTAAAAACACTTTATGGGCCAACACCAAACTGGCTAAGGAAAATACACAAGCCAACTCTGACCACAGGCCACCAATTTGCAATCCCTAGCCCAGATGACCCCTGACACCTCCCAACACCCATATTCTGTGAGCCCTCTTTCCTATGCAACATCATGGAGTAGGTCAGTATATTCCCCCGAAGGGTTAACCTCACCCTGGAAGGAGCACCTTCAATAACGACCCACCCTCTGTGGATGTTATCCTGTCTTCATTCAAAAGTGACACTTGCTTTGTTTATCTCTGATCAAAGTTTAAAAAGAGAGTCAACGTGATCAATAAGGACCTGGCTGTCCTGACAACCTCAGGTGGAGCTGGCCCTTTAGGAGCAGCGCTCTTACTGGCCTCCTGTTTTGTTTCCTATGACTAATAGACATTTTCTTGTTTCCCCTGGTGTCACCTGTAAGCAGCTTCTCCCACATGCCTTCACAGGTCCCGTCTTGTCCGGATACAGCTGTGCAATCTCTGACCTCCTCCCCGGGACCTCAGCTGGCCCGTGGCCACCTGTGGCTGACGCTCCATCTGCTCTTTACATCCCCTTAAAGTCTGGTCACCTGCCAACGAGGCTTCTGCCTTTGTCCGAAAACCTGGTGGCTTAAACAGCATCACTGCACAACGTGGATGCCTCCTTTCTCTCCCGGCTTTCTTCCTAAGCCCTGCAAACCTGGATTTGTAAAAGTTACTTTCTATTGGTTTTTGTGCTTTTGGCCAACTCTGTTTTCCCATTATTTTGAATCTTTTACAATATATATAAATCCAGAACTTAGGTATGAAAAAATACCATAAACAAAATCAAAAGGCAAGTGATGACCAAGGGGAAAATGTTTACAATTCGGATCATAAACAAAGTCTAATCTTGCTAATGTATGAAGAGCACCTAGAACCTAAGCATGAAAAGATAACAAACGCAACAGAAGAATGGGCAAAGGGTATGAACGGACAGTTCAGAGAGAAAAGAAACACAGATGGCCCTTATACATTTAAAAGGATGCTCAACCTCACACAGAAGAGAAATGAAGGGACTTCCCTGGTGGTCCAGTGGTAAAGAATCCACCTTCCAATGCAGGGGACGGGGGTTCGATATCTGGTCCGGGAACTAAGATCCCACATGCAGCGGAGCAACTAAGCTCGCACGCCACAACTACTGAGCCTGCACGCCTCAACTAGAGAGCCTGCATACCTCAACCTACAGAGCCCACATGCTCTGGAGCCCACGTGCCACAACTACAGAACCCATGAGCTCTGGAGCCCACGCACTGCAACTAGAGAGAGAAAACCCACACAACACAACTAGAGAGAAGCCTACATGCCGCAACAAAGAGCCCACGTGCTGCAACGAAAGATTCCACGTGCCACAATGAAAGACACCACATGCCGCAATGAAGATCCCACGTGCCACAACTAAGACCCAATGAAGCCAAAAATAATAAACAAACAAACAAATAAATAAATATTTTTAAAAAATATGCCAGACTTCCCCAGTGGCACAGTGGGGGTAAGCTGAGATGAAGTAAGAGAGTGGCATGGACATATATACACTACCAAATGTAAAATCAATAGCTAGTGGGAAGCAGCCACATAGCACAGGGAGATCAGCTCGGTGCTTTGGGACCACCTAGAGGGGTGGGATAGGGAGGGTGGGAGGGAGATGCAAGAGGGAAGAGATATGGGGATATATGTATATGTATGGCTGATTCACTTTGTTATAAAGCAGAAACTAACACACC